>NC_056454.1:44655227-44971550 GCF_018296145.1 Oncorhynchus tshawytscha
GGTAGGACTGGGTAGTGGCAGGACGAGGCAGTGGTAGGACTGGGTAATGGTAGGACTGGGTAGTGGTAGGACAAGGCAGTGGTAGGCAGGGACTGGGTAGTGGTGGACGAGGCAGTGGCAGCACTGGGTAGTGGCAGGACTGGGCAGTGGTAGGATGAGGCAGTGGCAGGACTGGGTAGTGGTAGGACGAGGCAGTGGCAGGACTGGGTAGTGGTAGGACGAGGCAGTGGTAGTGGGCAGTGGTAGGACTGGGCAGTGGTAGGACTGGGCAGGGTAGGACAGTGGTAGGACTGGGTAGTGGCAGGACGAGGCAGTGGCAGGACTGGGTAGTGGTAGGACAAGGCAGTGGCAGGACTGGGTAGTGGTAGGACGAGGCAGTGGTAGGACTGGGTAGTGGTAGGACAAGGCAGTGGTAGGACAAGGCAATGGTAGGACGAGGCAGTGGTAGGACTGGGTAGTTGTAGGACAAGGCAGTGGTAGGACGAGGCAGTGGTAGGACAAGGCTGGGCAGTGGCAGGACTGGGTAGTGGTAGGACGAGGCAGTGGTAGGACTGGGCAGTGGTAGGACGAGGCAGTGGTAGGACTGGGCAGTGGTAGGACGAGGCAGTGGTAGGACTGAGGCAGTGGTAGGACGGGGCAGTGGTAGGACGAGGCAGTGGTAGGACGGGGCAGCCTGTGAAATATGAAACATGTATTTTTATGTTTTTATTGCTTGTTTCCTTGTCTTATCAATAAATGGAACATTTCACTTATGTCTAAATACATTATTTCTCCATTATGCTCAGTTAAGTGTATTTGACCAAGCTAAGCTGTTAAATTCAGCTTCGGCTAAATTCATGCCCTCAGGTATTGCTGGAGCGCCATACAAATGTCAATCTATTGAGTTGATCTATAATTTCTGAGTTCATCAGTAACAACACAGCCCAGGCAACACCAGTAGGGCTTCAGTAATCAGTTTGGAGGCGTACCTTTTTCCTCATGGATGCGTTGGATGGACCACGTGACGGACCAGTACCAGAAAGCGCAGTGACCTACTACAATGGGATCAATAACAACAAAGCTTACCCTAACAGACTGGCTGGCAAAATATCGCTCAGGTCAAAGGACACGACACTGACCTGGGGTAATACCACTGGCCACATACTGAGACGCTCCATTACGCAATGGATGTCAACAGACCATGAAAGGCTACTATTGCTCAAGGTCTGAATATCAATGTATGGTTACGTATTATGGAAGGAGATGCTTTCTACTTTCTGCAAGCAAGTTTATAGCGTTGATGTGACAGTGGACTTAGACTATTTGTCTTTAGGGTAAATGGATGCTCGTTTGAGTTGGTACAGTAACGCAACAAAATCTAGGGCGTGGACATTGGCCAGAACTACTGAGACGAGATAGACTGTAGCTGACATATTTTAAACTCACAAATACTCACAGTCCCGATAATATGTCTGATATGATATGTCAAACCCCTGATAGAGAGATTGTTATGGGAATTAGGTCAGGGTGTCCACTCAACGCCCTCCACACAAGCTCCGTGTGATGGGGACAAGCCCCATCAGGTGTCTGGCCTTAGCATAGCGTCCAATCCTCTCCTACTCTGCTCTCTGCTGACCCCTCAGACAACAAAAGACCTGACCCGACCCCGTTTACCCAGTCATGTCAGAGGTTGTTGCAGGTCACAGTACGGGTCGTCGTAAAAGTCCTATTCCCATGACATCATCAGTATTCCAGACTTTTCTTTCATTCTCCCATTTCTTCTCTGTTCGTTGGGTTCTTTTAAATTCTGCCGTTATTTCTTCTCTGTTTGTTGGGTTTGGTCATTGAATCAATGAGACACTGACTCAATGGATTGATTGAGTAGACAGCTCTCTGAAGCGTCATGGTTTTTGCTTGGAAATAATACAGTTCTGTGTCTCTTCTGTAGAAATGTAATAGCTCAACAGTAAACCTTATGAGGTTATCAGACCAGAAGTCAGGCCAACTTCTAAGTCCCCCCGCTTTGTCCTGACCTGTTCATCTGTACCTGTCCTGACCTGTTCATCTGAAGCTGTCCTGACCTGTTCATCTGTAGCTGTCCTGACCTGTTCAACTATAGCTGTCCTGACCTGTTCATCTGAAGCTGTCCTGACCTGTTCATCTGTAGCTGTCCTGACCTGTTCATCTGTAGCTGTCCTGACCTGTTCATCTGTAGCTGTCCTGACCTGTTCATCTGTAGCTGTCCTGACCTGTTCATCTGTAGCTGTCCTGACCTGTTCATCTGTAGCTGTCCTGACCTGTTCATCTGTAGCTGTCCTGACCTGTTCATCTGTATCTGTCCTGACCTGTTCATCTATAGCTGTCCTGACCTGTTCATCTATAGCTGTCCTGACCTGTTCATCTGTAGCTGTCCTGACCTGTTCATCTGTAGCTGTCCTGACCTGTTCATCTGTAGCTGTCCTGACCTGTTCATCTGTAGCTGTCCTGACCTGTTCATCTGTATGTAGCTGTCCTGACCTGTTCATCTGTAGCTGTCCTGATCTGTTCATCTGTAGCTGTCCTGACCTGTTCATCTGTAGCTGTCCTGACCTGTTCATCTATAGCTGTCCTGACCTGTTCATCTGTAGCTGTCCTGACCTGTTCATCTATAGCTGTCCTGACCTGTTCATCTGTAGCTGTCCTGACCTGTTCATCTGTAGCTGTCCTGACCTGTTCATCTGTAGCTGTACTTTAAATGAAAAGGAAACACCGCATAATAATTGCTCCAATGCAATTATGTATTTTCCAATGTTTCTACAGCAAGTTGTCTTCATCAGGGTTTCAATACACTGCAGGTCACCAGTATAGGTTTTGATAGGTGTTTATAATCATGGCCGGCTATGTCCTGATATCATTGGTCAATATACAGATAATATAGAGAGAAAAAAATGCACAAATGGATATTCAATGATCACAGATGGCCTACAATTTCATCATAAATAGCCTAGTATACACATTGATTTAGAAAAGATAGCAGAAATGGTTTCAGATTAAACTCAACATTCAGACTATAGGAAGCGAAGGTCTTTAAATTAAACATCCATGCGGTCTCTTGTTTTAACAATAAATTGTCAAGGTCACCCCCTGTCCTAGGGAGGTGGACGTGTTTGATGCCGATATAGCGAAGGGGCGAAATAAGGTGGATCACTTCTAAAAAAGTGGGCAGCATCTGGGTATGTCAAGTTTTCACACCTAAAGGTGCTACGGTGCTCAGAGATTCTGACTTTTAGTTTTACCTTACTGTAGCCGCAACCACACACCCAGCAGTCTTCAATGTACTCAGTGTCTCAGCTCTCTGCATAAGCTCTCTGCATGGTTCTAATGTGACCGTGGAGTTGAGACAAGTGTTTGGCGAGCTATTGCAATGGATCATATTGCGCTTAATGCTTGTTCTGCCCCTCCAGATCGGTTCTGGAACCACTAAGCTGCTGGAGCCAATGAGGATAGATGAACCGAGAGAGAGTGTGAGTGGCAAGGAGGAGCACGGGAGTGGGAAGAAGGGAGAGAGGGATTAGCTTGGCGAGCAGTGAAGTGCAAAGGAGTTGTCACCTCATTTCACTCTGATGCAGCGTTAATGCGAATCTGTCTCTGTGTGTTGCTTCTCCTGCAATGCTGTTTTCTGTCTCTCAGTATCTCTCTGTGTTTCTTTCTCTCTGTCTCTCGCTCGCTGTTTCTTGCTCTCTCGCTTGCTCTCTCGCTTGCTTGCTCTCTCTCGCTTGCTCTCTCTCGCTTGCTCTCTCTCGCTTGCTCTCTCGCTTGCTCTCTCTCTCTCTCGTGTGTGTTTTCTCTGAATTCTGCTGGTGACAGACCACGTAGGGGCATACCATGAGTCTTGAGGTGACAGACCCCACGTAGGGGCATACCATGAGTCTTGAGGTGACAGACCACGTAGGAGCATACCATGAGTCTTGAGGTGAAAGACCCCACATAGGAGCATACCATGAGTCTTGAGGTGACAGACCCCACGTAGGGGCATTACCATGAGTCTTGAGGTGAAAGACCCCACATAGGAGCATACCATGAGTCTTGAGGTGACAGACCACGTAGGGGCATACCATGAGTCTTGAGGTGACAGACCACGTAGGAGCATACCATGAGTCTTGAGGTGACAGACCACGTAGGGGCATACCATGAGTTTTGAGGTGACAGACCACGTAGGGGCATACCATGAGTTTTGAGGTGACAGACCACGTAGGGGCATACCATGAGTTTTGAGGTGACAGACCACGTAGGGGCATACCATGAGTCTTGAGGTGAAAGACCACAAAACATATGGGTGAAACATCACACTGTGAAGAATAGGCGATAAGCTCCATGCATCCTGTTATAGGAGGTCCCATCTCGCAGAACAGAGTCTGTTTAGAACGCTGAGCATGATGACCTCACATTCTTATTTTAGACCATGAACTTGCTGACGTGTTAGTTCCCAAGCCATTATGACGTAACCAGGTTAGGCAAAGATAAAAGGCCTGGATGTGGATCGGAATTTTTAAGATGCTATTTGATGAAACTTTAATGAGCTGCAATCCTGTCCTGCATACAGTGCACTGAACATAAAGCTTTCTGACATTCACAGCAGTGCTTTGTAAACATTATTACAAGACTAAAGCTTCTGTCTCTCTATCCCTCCCTCCCCTCTTTCCTCTCCTCTCTCTCTCTCTTCCTCACTCTTGCCACTCTCTCTCTCCCTCCCTCCCCTCTTTCCTCTCCTCTCTCTCTCTCTTCCTCACTCTCTCCCCTCTTTCCTCTCCTCTCCCTCTCTCTTCCTCACTCTTGCTTCTCCCTCTCTCTCCCTCCCTCTTCTTTCCTCTCCTCTCCCTCTCTCTCCCTCCCTCTTCTTTCCTCTCCTCTCTCTCTCTCTCCCTCCCTCCCCTCTTTCCTCTCCTCTCTCTCTATCCCTCCCTCCCCTCTTTCCTCTCCCCTCTCTCTCCCCTCCCTCCCTCTTCTTTCCTCTCCTCTCCCTCTCTCTTCCTCACTCTTGCCTCTCTCTCTCCCTCCCTCCCTCTTCTTTCCTCTCCCTCTCTCTCTCTCTTCCTCACTCTTGCCTCTCTCTCTCTCTCTCCCTCCCTCCCTCCCTCTTCTTTCCTCTCCTCTCCCTCTCTCTTCCTCACTCTTGCCTCTCTCTCTCTCTCCCTCTCTCTTCTTTCCTCTCCTCTCTCTCTCTCCCTCCCTCTTCTTTCCTCTCCTCTCCCTCTCTCCCTCCCTCCTCTTTCCTCTCCTCTCTCTCCCTCCCTCCCTCTTCTTTCCTCTCCTCTCTCTCTCTCTTCCTCTTTCCTCTCCTCTCCCTCCCTCCTCTTTCCTCTCCTCTTCCTCTCTCTCCCTCCCTCTTCTTTCCTCTCCTCTCTCTCTCCTCCCTCCTCTTTCCTCTCCTCTCTCTCTCTCCCTCCCTCCTCTTTCCTCTCCTCTCCCTCTCCCTCCCTCCCTCTTCTTTCCTCTCCTCTCTCTCTCTCCCTCCCTCCTCTTTCCTCTCCTCTCCCTCTCTCTCCTCTCTCTCTCTCTCCCTCCCTCCTCTTTCCTCTCCTCTCCCTCTCTCTCCTCTCCTCTCTCTCCCTCCCTCCTCTTTCCTCTCCTCTCCCCTCTCCCTCCCTCCCTCCCTCTTCTTTCCTCTCCTCTCCCTCTCTCTCCTCTCCTCTCTCTCCCTCCCTCCTCTTTCCTCTCCTCTCCCTCTCCCTCCCTCCCTCTTCTTTCCTCTCCTCTCTCTCTCTCCCTCCCTCCCTCTTCTTTCCTCTCCTCTCCCTCTTCTTTCCTCTCCTCTCCCTCTCTCTCTCTCCCTCCCTCCCTCCCTCTTCTTTCCTCTCCTCTCTCTCTCTCCCTCCCTCTTCTTTCCTCTCCTCTCTCCCTCTCCCTCCCTCCCTCTTCTTTCCTCTCCTCTCTCTCCCTCCCCTCCCTCTTCTTTCCTCTCCCTCTCTCTCTATCCCTCCCTCCCTCTTTCCTCTCCTCTCTCTCTCTCTTCCTCACTCTTGCCTCTCTCTCTCTCCCTCCCTCCCCTCTTTCCTCTCCTCTCTCTCTCTCTTCCTCACTCTTGTCTCTCTCTCTCTCCCTCCCCTCTTTCCTCTTCTCTCCCTCTCTCTTCCTCCTCTTGCCTCTCCCTCTCTCTCCCTCCCTCTTCTTTCCTCTCCTCTCCCTCTCTCTCCCTCCCTCTTCTTTCCTCTCTCTCTCTCTCCCTCCCTCCCCTCTTTCCTCTCCTCTCTCTCCCTCCCTCCCTCTTTCCTCTCCTCTCTCTCTATCCCTCCCTCCCTCTTCTTTCCTCTCACCTCTCTCTCCCTCCCTCCCTCTTCTTTCCTCTCCTCTCCCTCTCTCTTCCTCACTCTTGCCTCTCTCTCTCCCTCCCTCCCTCCCTCTTCTTTCCTCTCCTCTCCCTCTCTCTTCCTCACTCTTGCCTCTCTCTCTCTCCCTCCCTCCCTCCCTCCCTCTCTCTCTTGCTACCTCCCTCTTCTTTCCTCTCCTCTCTCTCCCTCCCTCCTCTTTCCTCTCCTCTCTCTCCCTCCCTCCTCTTTCCTCTCCTCTCCCTCTCCCTCCCTCCCTCTTCTTTCCTCTCCTCTCTCTCTCCCTCCCTCCCTCCTCTTTCCTCTCCTCTCTCTTCTCCTCTCCTCTCTCTCCCTCCCTCCTCTTTCCTCTCCCTCTCTCTCCTCTCCTCTCTCTCCCTCCCTCCTCTTTCCTCTCCTCTCCCTCTCCCTCCCCTCCCTCTTCTTTCCTCTCCTCTCCCTCTCTCTCCTCTCCTCTCTCTCCCTCCATCCTCTTTTCCTCTCCTCTCCCTCTCCCTCCCTCCCTCTTCTTTCCTCTCCTCTCTCTCTCCCTCCCTCCCTCTTCTTTCCTCTCCTCTCTCTCTCCCTCCCTCCCTCTTCTTTCCTCTCCCTCTCTCTCTCTCCCTCCCTCCCTCTTCTTTCCCTCTCCCTCCCTCTCTCTCCCTCCCTCCCTCTTCTTTCCTCTCCCTCTCTCTCTTTCTCTCTCTCCCTCCCTCCCTCCCTCTTCTTTCCTCTCCTCTCCCTCTCCCTCCCTCCCTCTTCTTTCCTCTCCTCTCTCTCTCCCTCCCTCCCTCTTCTTTCCTCTCCTCTCCCTCTCTCTCTCTCTCCCTCCCTCCCTCTTCTTTCCTCTCCTCTCCCTCTCCCTCCCTCCCTCTTCTTTCCTCTCCTCTCTCTCTCTCCCTCCCTCCCTCTTCTTTCCTCTCCTCTCCCTCTCTCTCTCTCCCTCCCTCTTCTTTCCTCTCCTCTCTCTCTCCCTCCCTTCCTCTTCTTTCCTCTCCTCTCCCTCTCTCTCCCTCCCTCTTCTTTCCTCTCCTCTCTCTCTCTCCCTCCCTCCCTCTTCTTTCCTCTCCTCTCCCTCTCTCTCCCTCCCTCTTCTTTCCTCTCCTCTCTCCCTCTCCCTCCCTCCCTCTTCTTTCCTCTCCTCTCTCTCTCCCTCCCTCCCTCTTCTTTCCTCTCCCTCTCTCTCCCCTCCCTCTTCTTTCCTCTCCTCTCTCTCTCTCCCTCCCTCCCTCTTCTTTCCTCTCTCTCTCTCTCTCCCCTCCCTCTTCTTTCCTCTCCTCTCTCTCTCTCCCTCCCTCCCTCTTCTTTCCTCTCCTCTCTCTCTCTCCCTCCCTCCCTCTTCTTTCCTCTCCTCTCCCTCTCTCTCTCCTCCCTCCCTTCTTTCCTCTCCTCTCCTCTCTCTCTCTCCCTCCCTCTTCTTTCCTCTCCTCTCTCCCTCTTCTTTCCTCTCCTCTCTCTCTCTCCTCCCTCCCTCTTCTTTCCTCTCCCTCTCTCTCTCTCCCTCCCTCTTCTTTCCTCTCCTCTCCCTCTCTCTCTCTCCCTCCCTCTTCTTTCCTCTCCTCTCTCTCTCTCTCCCTCCTTCTTTCCTCTCCCTCTCTCCCTCTCTCTCCCTCCCTCTTCTTTCCTCTCCCTCCTCTCCCTCTTCTTTCCTCTCTCTCTCTCTCTCTCTCTCTCTCCCTCTCCTCTTCCCTCTCCTCTCCCTCTCTCTCTCCCTCCCTCCCTCTTCTTTCCTCTCCTCTCCCTCTCTCCCTCTCTCTCCCTCCCTCTTCTTTCCTCTCCTCTCTCTCTCTCTCCCTCCCTCTTCTTTCCTCTCCTCTCCCTCTCTCTCCATCCCTCTTCTTTCCTCTCCCTCTCTCTCTTCTTTCCCTCCCTCTTCTTTCCTCTCCTCTCTCCCTCTTCTTTCCTCTCCTCTCTCTCTCCCTCCCTCCCTCTTCTTTCCTCTCCCCTCTCCCTCCCTCCCTCTTCTTTCCTCTCCTCTCTCTCTCCCTCCCTCCCTCTTCTTTCCTCTCTCTCTCTCCCTCTCCCTCCCTCCCTCTTCTTTCCTCTCCTCTCCCCTCTCTCTCTCCCTCCCTCTTCTTTCCTCTCCTCTCTCCCTCTTCTTTCCTCTCCTCTCTCTCTCCTCCCTCCCTCTTCTTTCCTCTCCTCTCCCTCTCCCTCTCTCCCTCCCTCCCTCTTCTTTCCTCTCCTCTCCCTCTCTCTCTCTCCCTCCCTGCCTCTTCTTTCCTCTCCCCTCTCTCTCCCCTCCCTCTTCTTTCCTCTCCTCTCCCTCTCTCTCCCTCCCTCTTCTTTCCTCTCCTCTCCCTCTCTCTCCCTCCCTCTTCTTTCCTCTCCTCTCTCTCCCTCCCTCCCTCTTCTTTCCTCTCCCTCTCTCTCTCTCTCCCTCCCTCCCTCTTCTTTCCTCTCCTCTCCCTCTCTCTCCCTCCCTCTTCTTTCCTCTCCTCTCCCTCTCTCTCCCTCCCTCTTCTTTCCTCTCCTCTCTCTCCCTCCCTCCCTCTTCTTTCCTCTCCTCTCCCTCTTCTTTCCTCCTCTCTTTCTCTCTCTGTGTCTCTCTGTCTGCAGTTGCCCTGAAGAACTGTACTTGCAGTGGTGGCAGCGCTGACAACAACAAAGCCACAGGATTGGAGGACAGTTGGCTGCCTGAAGGAGAACTGTTGCTGCAGGTCAGTGCTAAAAGACATGTGGAATCTTCTAAAAGATAAAAACAACTGTCTTTACTTTTGGTAATTAATTACAAGGCTTAATATCCAGTGATGAAGTGTTGGATATACCCCATAACTCACTGGCCTCACTTTGTCTTAAATCCAAAAATGTAACAGCTTGTTTGTATCTCCGGTTATCAATTCCCATAATACACCGCAATACTCCCATAATTTTGTCATACATTATCATTTCATTTAGTTTACGATTCTATCACAATTTCTAGGGAGCTATTTTCATTTTGTTTCTCTGTATGTGTGATTGAGTGGAGAGTGATCTAGTTGGCTGCCAGATCTCTTTTGGATAAGCCAGAGTCATTGATTTTCCAGTCCAGTTCCCCTGTTGTATGTGCAGCACAGTGGAATTCCAGAGCAGAACAGAGGAAACAGTCTGCCAGACATCACTGCCCTATGAGCGAAGTTTCATTATTATGATAAACCTACATCTCTCCAATGTGTTAGTAATGAAGCATGAGAGCTCATTCCGGGGAGGAGGAAATATTTTATTCAGATTGAGATAACAGCCACGGGACATTTTAAAAGACAGGGAGGCAGGACGAAAAGGCGAGGTTAGGGGAAGAAGGGGAGCGGTGAAGATTTCTCTCTTTGTGGTTCGACATCAGACACTTAGTAGTGAATTGTAGAGGAGCTGTGAGGTCATCCATTATTTACATCAAGAGAGGAGGGGGAAAATAGAGTTTTCACCTCTCACTGTCATTGTTGAAAATAGACTCCGACCACCTCTTATTCTCAAAGTAGTCCCACAGAAGCCTGACACCCTCCACCGTGTGGGAAAGTAGCCTGACACCCTCCACCATGTGGGAAAGTAGCCTGACACCCTCCACCATGTGGGAAAGTAGCCTGACACCCTCCACCGTGTGGGAAAGTAGCCTGACACCCTCCACCGTGTGGGAAAGTAGCCTGACGCCCTCCACCGTGTGGGAAAGTAGCCTGACACCCTCCACCGTGTGGGAAAGTAGCCTGACACCCTCCACCATGTGGGAAAGTAGCCTGACACCCTCCACCGTGTGGGAAAGTAGCCTGACACCCTCCACCGTGTGGGAAAGTAGCCTGACACCCTCCACCGTGTGGGAAAGTAGCCTGACACCCTCCACCATGTGGGAAAGTAGCCTGACACCCTCCACCATGTGGGAAAGTAGCCTGACACCCTCCACCGTGTGGGAAAGTAGCCTGACACCCTCCACAGTGTGGGAAAGTAGTTCTGCAGAATGCAGACAGATCCTGTAAGTTTTGGTACTGTACCAGCATGCAAAAATGCAAAGCGATTGGGATTCTGGTCTCTTTTCTGTTCAACCAGGAAGTCTATAACCTAGTTTCCACACATTGTGGTTCTATGATTTCAAGAGTTCAACTGTGTTCATATGGGATCTGCCACTAGGGGCTTGTTACATTTATTTCACTTCAACAATGTGTAGTTGCTGAATGCCTGGTACATTAGACCCTGGAAGTTGGCTATTTACTTACAAGATGGTGTACAAACCATTCAAGCTGACATGATAGTGTTTATGTTTCACTGGACTGCTTACACACAGAGAGGATGTGCTGTAGATAATTGGGGTGAATCATTGATTATTAGTAAAAGCAACATGACATGCCTTAGTCATGGTTCAGCCCCTGGGAAGACTGAGGCTACTTTCTGTGGATGCAACCATTGCAATGTGTGTGTGTGTTAACAAATCAGGTGATGGATGAACATGCTAATGTCTGTTTTGTTTGAGTAAGGTAGACATGGTTGTATGCCTGTTTGTGCATTTGTTTACACAATGTTCCTGTGTACGAGGGAGTGTGTTTAGTGGGGTGGAAACATGGGACCAGCTCTTCCTGTTTGGGATAAAACAAATGAGTGACTAATCCATCTATCTTTTTTTCCTGACATTATTTGTTTATCTCTCCAGTTCAGAACAAACCCTTCTTGCATGTAACACACTGACAACCCCTCATCCACTCCAGGGTGCAGAGTCCACCAATATCCCTGTAGGACACCTCACAACCACTACCGTCATATGTTGCTTAAGTAATCAAAAAATGTCTCGTTAAGCTAAATTCAGTAAATATAAAACATATCTAAGTCTGTTTGAGATGCATGTTGGAACAGAACCCAGAGATATGAAAATACTCAGGAAGAACCAGACAAGGCACCAGGATAAAGGGACTAAGGGGGCAGTTGAAATCGGTTCTTGCATTGGAATTGTATTGAATTCTGCTTATTTCACAATGAACATAAAGTTCAAATGCCCAGACTCTGAGACCATTGGTTAAGTGTTTTTTAAGTGACAGGATAGAGCTAAATCTGTAGCAGCACAATGGACTGCGGCCTACACACCACACGCCGTTTTGGTAATGAATATAGGCTACAGGATAGATAGGGTAATTCGCATATTACAAAGTGCCTATGTGAATACAGCCGTACACACAGCTGTCTTACCAAAATAATGCAAACTAAATGCTGAAAGTAATAGCCTAGTTATTCATGCATTGAAACAAACATACTGAGTAGCAGTTTGGCTTAGAATACTGACACAACTGTGATGCAAACGAATGAATGAGAACAGAATAAAGCAGCGTTTCTAAGTAGAAGGCCTAGTAAATAACATATCAGATTTAAGACATGACACAATCTACATTTAGGCTAGTTACATTAACAGTAAACAAAAGGTGAAAGGAGATCCAGATAACCAGAACATAGCCTACAGTGAGATGCAGCCTACAGTGAGATGCAGCCTACAGTGAGATGCAGCCTACAGTGAGATGCAGCCTACAGTGAGATGCAGCCTACAGTGAGATGCAGCCTACTACAGTGAGATGCAGCCTACTACAGTGAGATGCAGCCTACTACAGTGAGATGCAGCCTACTACAGTGAGATGCAGCCTACTGCAGTGAGATGCAGCCTACTGCAGTGAGATGCAGCCTACTGCAGTGAGATGCAGCCTACAGTCTACTACAGTGAGATGCAGCCTACAGCCTGCAACAGTGAGATGCAGTCTACTACAGTGAGATGCAGCATACAGCCTACTGCAGTGAGATGCAGCCTACAGTCTACTACAGTGAGATGCAGTCTACTACAGTGAGATGCAGCCTACTACAGTGACATGCAGCCTACAGTCTACTACAGTGAGATGCAGTCTACTACAGTGAGATGCAGCCTACTGCAGTGAGATGCAGCATACAGCCTACTACAGTGAGATGCAGCCTACTACAGTGAGATGCAGTCTACTACAGCGAGATGCAGCCTACTGCAGTGAGATGCAGCCTACAGTCTACTGCAGTGAGATGCAGCCTACAGTCTACTACAGTGAGATGCAGCCTACAGTCTACTACAGTGAGATGCAGCCTACAGTCTACTACAGTTAGATGCAGCCTACAGTCTACTGCAGTGAGATGCAGCCTACTACAGTGAGATGCAGTCTACTACAGTGAGATGCAGCCTACAGTGAGATGCAGCCTACAGTGAGATGCAGCCTACTACAGTGAGATGCAGCCTACTACAGTGAGATGCAGCCTACTACAGTGAGATGCAGCCTACTACAGTGAGATGCAGCCTACTACAGTGAGATGCAACCTACTGCAGTGAGATGCAGCCTACTGCAGTGAGATGCAGCCTACTGCAGTGAGATGCAGCCTACAGTCTACTACAGTGAGATGCAGCCTACAGCCTGCAACAGTGAGATGCAGTCTACTACAGTGAGATGCAGCATACAGCCTACTGCAGTGAGATGCAGCCTACAGTCTACTACAGTGAGATGCAGTCTACTACAGTGAGATGCAGCCTACTACAGTGACATGCAGCCTACAGTCTACTACAGTGAGATGCAGTCTACTACAGTGAGATGCAGCCTACTGCAGTGAGATGCAGCATACAGCCTTCTACAGTGAGATGCAGCCTACTACAGTGAGATGCAGTCTACTACAGTGAGATGCAGCCTACTACAGCGAGATGCAGCCTACTGCAGTGAGATGCAGCCTACAGTCTACTGCAGTGAGATGCAGCCTACAGTCTACTACAGTGAGATGCAGCCTACAGTCTACTACAGTGAGATGCAGCCTACAGTCTACTACAGTGAGATGCAGCCTACAGTCTACTGCAGTGAGATGCAGCCTACTACAGTGAGATGCAGTCTACTACAGTGAGATGCAGCCTACAGTCTACTACAGTGAGATGCAGCCTACAGCCTGCTACAGTGAGATGCAGCCTACTACAGTGAGATGCAGCCTACTACAGTGAGATGCAGCCTGCAACAGTCTACTACAGTGAGATGCAGTCTATTACAGTGAGATGCAGCCTACTACAGTGAGATGCAGCCTGCAACAGTCTACTACAGTGAGATGCAGTCTACTACAGTGAGATGCAGCCTACTACAGTGAGATGCAGCCTACTACAGTGAGATGCAGCCTGCAACAGTCTACTACAGTGAGATGCAGTCTACTACAGTGAGATACAGCCTACTACAGTGAGATGCCGCCTACTGCAGTGAGATGCAGCCTACTACAGTGAGATGCAGCCTACTACAGTGAGATGCCGCCTACTACAGTGAGATGCAGTCTACTACAGTGAGATGCAGCCTACTACAGTGAGATGCAGCCTACTACAGTGAGATGCAGTCTACAGTCTACTACAGCGAGATGCAGCCTACAGTCTACTACAGTGAGATGCAGCCTACTACAGTGAGATGGAGCCTACTACAGTGAGATGCAGCCTACAGTCTACTACAGTGAGATGCAGCCTACAGTCTACTACAGTGAGATGCAGTCTATTACAGTAAGATGCAGCCTACAGTCTACTACAGTGAGATATAGCCTCCTACAATGAGATACAGCCATGCACAGCTGTCTTGCCAAACAAAAAGGCCTATAAGCCCACTTTCAACCTGGAGAACCATGCCGCTCATGAGTATGGGACAATACATTTCTGTGCATCAAATTTTACTCGTAGTCAATTAAGCAATGCCAGCCTACTATTACGTCCAGTTCCGTTTACAACCACAAAAACCCCTAGGCTACCAAGAAAACCCCTAGGCTACCAAGAAAACCCCTAGGCTACCAAGAAAACCATAGTAGAATGGATCTATTTCTATGATGAAACATGTTGATATGTAGCTATACCCAGGGGCTTCATTTGGGTTCTTGCATTGGAATTATATTGAATTCTGCAGTAACTGAGTATTCCAGCTACTCTCTTCCTATGAACCAGTTGCTATTTAATGAATGTTTATGGACAGAGAACCTGCGGCTAGGTTATGATGATTCTAGGCTAACCTGGGCTGGCTCCTTTGTTCTAAGATCGCAAGGAAGAATCGGCAGGTGGAGCGCGCTGTGGAGCCATTATCCTTGCGGAATGGTAGGTAGACTCTGCCCGCAGAGCTAGCTGCCGCTTGGCAGCATCATGGCATCGGCATGGTGGATTGATGCTGCTGCTCATCTCTCTCCTTTTTTTGTTTGGGTACTTTGGCGAAGCCAATTTTTGATATCCATTGTGGCACTGGGAAATTAGCTGGTTTGAGCTAGCTAAATAGGCTAAGGCTAATAACACTAAAGCTTTTTACAGCTAGCTAAGAAGCTAACTAAACTCTGTAATGGTGAGGCAGAGTTGAGGGAAGGAGCTTCAATGGTAAACTTGACCCAGCCCTTTATAAATACATACAAAATAACAGGGGGAGGCATATTCACTGAGCCTACCACAGATGGAAACACAAAGGAGTCCTACCTAACTGCCCCGTGGCTTTCCATACCCCCCCTACAAACACAGCAACACGCTCTGTCCATTGTGCTGACACAGTGCAGCAGAGATTTTTTTTTTTTCACCTTTATTTAACCAGGTAGGCCAGTTGAGAACAAGTTCTCATTTGCAACTGCGACCTGGCCAAGATAAAGCATAGCAGTGTGAGCAGACAACACAGAGTTACACATGGAATAAACAATTAACAAGTCAATAACACAGTAGAAAACAAAGGGGGGAGTCTATATACAATGTGTGCAAAAGGCATGAGGAGGTAGGCGAATAATTACAATTTTGCAGATTAACACTGGAGTGATAAATGATCAGATGGTCATCTACAGGTAGAGATATTGGTGTGCAAAAGAGCAAGTAAATAAATAAAAACAGTATGGGGATGAGGTAGGTGAAAATGGGTGGGCTATTTACCAATAGACTATGTACAGCAGCAGCGATCGGTTAGCTGCTCAGATAGCTGATGTTTGAAGTTGGTGAGGGAGATAAAAGTCTCCAACTTCAGCGATTTTTGCAATTCGTTCCAGTCACAGGCAGCAGAGTACTGGAACGAAAGGCGGCCAAATGAGGTGTTGGCTTTAGGGATGATCAGTGAGATACACCTGCTGGAGCGCATGCTACGGATGGGTGTTGCCATCATGACCAGTGAACTGAGATAAGGCGGAGCTTTACCTAGCATGGACTTGTAGATGACCTGGAGCCAGTGGGTCTGGCGACTGATATGTAACGAGGGCCAGCCGACTAGAGCATACAGGTCGCAGTGGTGGGTGGTATAAGGTGCTTTAGTGACAAAACGGATGGCACTGTGATAGACTGCATCCAGTTTGCTGAGTAGAGTGTTGGAAGCCATTTTGTAGATGACATCGCCGAAGTCGAGGATCGGTAGGATAGTCAGTTTTACTAGGGTAAGCTTGGCGGCGTGAGTGAAGGAGGCTTTGTTACGGAATAGAAAGCCGACTCTTGATTTGATTTTCGATTGGAGATGTTTGATATGAGTCTGGAAGGAGAGTTTGCAGTCTAGCCAGACACCTAGGTACTTATAGATGTCCACATATTCAAGGTCGGAACCATCCAGGGTGGTGATGCTAGTCGGGCATGCGGGTGCAGGCAGCGATCGGTTGAAAAGCATGCATTTGGTTTTACTAGCGTTTAAGAGCAGTTGGAGGCCACGGAAGGAGTGTTGTATGGCATTGAAGCTTGTTTGGAGGTTAGATAGCACAGTGTCCAATGACGGGCCGAAAGTATATAGAATGGTGTAGTCTGCGTAGAGGGGGATCAGGGAATCGCCCGCTGCAAGAGCAACATCATTGATATATACAGAGAAAAGAGTCGGCCCGAGAATTGAACCCTGTGGCACCCCCATAGAGACTGCCAGAGGACCGGACAGCATGCCCTCCGATTTGACACACTGAACTCTGTCTGCAAAGTAATTGGTGAACCAGGCAAGGCATTTTTGCTGTTTTTATATAGGGACATAAAACTAAAACAACTGAGGGGGCTAAGCCCCCTTTACCCCGTTGTGGAACTTGGTCTGCTAAGAAAGGAAGGACTATGCCTAATGGAAGGACTAAGCCTAATGGAAGGACTAAGCCTAATGGAAGGACTAAGCCTACAGTGAGATGCAGCCTACTACAGTGAGATGCAGCCTACTACAGTGAGATGCAGTCTACTACAGTGAGATGCAGTCTACTACAGTTAGATGCAGCCTACAGTCTACTGCAGTGAGGTACAGCCTACTACAGTGAGATGCAGCCTACTACAGTGAGATGCAGCCCACAGTCTACTACAGTGAGATACAGCCTACTACAGTGAGATACAGTCTACTACAGTGAGATGCAGCCTACTACAGTGAGATGCAGCCTACTACAGTGAGATGCAGCCCACAGTCTACTACAGTGAGATGCAGTCTACTAGTGAGATGCAGCGTACAGTCTACTTCAGTGAGGTACAGCCTACTACAGTGAGATGCAGCCTACTACAGTGAGATACAGCCCACAGTCTACTACAGTGAGATGCAACCTACTACAGTGAGATGCAGTCTACTACAGTGAGATGCAGTCTACTACAGTTAGATGCAGCCTACAGTCTACTACAGTGAGATGCAGCCTACTACAGTTAGATGCAGCCTACAGTCTACTACAGTGAGATGCAGCCTACTACAGTTAGATGCAGCCTACTACAGTGAGATGCAGCCCACAGTCTACTACAGTGAGATGCAGTCTACTAGTGAGATGCAGCCTACTACAGTGAGATACAGTCTACTACAGTGAGGTACAGCCTACTACAGTGAGATGCAGCCTACAGTGTATTTTTCCCCCGCTTTATTTTGACAGGGAGTCATGCTGAGACCAAGGTCTCTTTTACCGTTGAGCCCTGGATACACATCAGTATACACATCAATATATACATCAGTCCACATCAATATATACATCAGTCCACATCAATATATACATCAGTCCACATCAATATACACATCAATAATATACACATCAGTACACATCAATATACACATCAGTCCACATCAATATACACATCAGTCCACATCAATATACACATCAATATACACATCAGTACACCTCAATATACACATCAGTATACACATCAGTACACATCAATATATACATCAGTACACATCAATATATACTTCAGTCCACATCAATATACACATCAGTACACATCAGTATACACATCAGTACACCTCAATATACACATCAATATACACATCAGTACACCTCAATATACACATCAGTACACATCAATATATACATCAGTACACATCAATATATACTTCAGTCCACATCAATATACACATCAATATACACATCAGTACACATCAGTACACCTCAATATACACATCAGTACACATCAGTACACATAAGTATACAAATCAGTACACCTCAATATATACATCAGTACACATCAATACACGAAAAGCAAAACACAATCATAGAAAACAAACACATTCTTCAGTAAAAGAGTCCTCAGTCTGCCATTTGAATTGCCATAGGGGCGCCACCATCCAATTTTAGAGAGCAAACAAACTAAAAGCTGCTTTTTCCTGACTCGGTGTCATCAGTGAGTTGCATTGTGTTGTATAACAATCTTTTGTTATCTTGTGCATGTTTGACATACAGGCTCTGAACGGCTTCGTCCTGGTGGTCACTAATGACGGGACCATTTTCTACTCCTCTCACACCATTCAGGATTACCTGGGCTTCCACCAGGTACCGTACAGATTGTCCCTCCTCCCTTTCCGTACCCCCAGTGAAGGTTCTATTCCTAAAGCATGACCAGGGTGTTCTGTGCCTCAGCTCATTCATAATAGACAAGCAGGCATCTGGTGAGGCAGCTGGATCGTCTCTGGGATCCTGGCTGACTAATAGCATTAATTCTACTGCTGGGTCAGCCTGGTACAGCATTCACATGCATGTTTGCAAACATTAAAGCATAATCCTCCATCGACACATGGTCATCTCTGCTTGAGGTTTTTATC
The DNA here is from genome assembly GCF_018296145.1 of Oncorhynchus tshawytscha. NCBI lineage: Eukaryota > Metazoa > Chordata > Actinopteri > Salmoniformes > Salmonidae > Oncorhynchus > Oncorhynchus tshawytscha. The sequence goes on from NC_056454.1 coordinate 44,673,427, forward strand.
ATTAATTGCATGCAATACAAACATAGAATGATCCCCTGTAGAGACAGATGCCTATAGATGCTATGGCATCAAATAATTGGTTAGATTTGATCTCAATGAGACTAATCTGTATAAACCTGATTTAAATTTAAATAATATTCATTGGAGTTATGGTTGGGTTTGAGGGTTGCGTGCGGTGTCTGCTGCGAACTGTCAGGGGCCGTTGTCTGGGCCCTACCTGCTTGGTGAGGAGTCTGATTCTGCTCAGCAGGTCCACAGAGAGAGACTGGGTGAGACCAGTCTATTAATAGCTTGGCCTTTAGTGGAAAGAGACCACCAGCCGTGGTAGTGAGCAGTGGGCAGCAGCCCTGACCAGCACCACAGCATCACAGACCCTGCAGAGATGGATGGGAATATGGCGGGGGATGGGGGAGATAGTGAAGAGGCACAAAGGATTAAAGCACTTGTCACACATTATGCAGTCTGCTGTATGACATTCAGGCTCTGGAGAAGTTCAGCACACACTGAGACACTGGTAATTCAACACACTCTTGGAGAGATATCACAGACCCCTTCAGTATAGCGATGTTCCCATAACGTCACTCCTTCAGTATAGCGATGTTCCCATAACGTCACTCCTTCAGCATAGCGATGTTCCCATAACGTCACTCCTTCAGTATAGCGATGTTCTATAACGTCACTCCTTCAGCATAGCGATGTTCCCATAACGTCACTCCTTCAGTATAGCGATGTTCCCATAACGTCACTCCTTCAGCATAGCGATGTTCCCATAACGTCACTCCTTCAGCATAGCGATGTTCCCATAACGTCACTCCTTCAGTATAGCGATGTTCTATAACGTCACTCCTTCAGCATAGCGATGTTCCCATAACGTCACTCCTTCAGTATAGCGATGTTCTATAACGTCACTTTTTCAGTATAGCGATGTTCCCATAACGTCACTCCTTCAGTATAGCGATGTTCCCATAACGTCACTCCTTCAGTACAGCGATGTTCCCATAACATCACTCCTTCAGCATAGCAATGTTCCCATAACGTCACTCCTTCAGTATAGCGATGTTCCCATAACGTCACTCCTTCAGTATAGCGATGTTCTATAACGTCACTTTTTCAGTATAGCGATGTTCCCATAACGTCACTCCTTCAGTACAGCGATGTTCCCATAACATCACTCCTTCAGCATAGCAATGTTCCCATAACGTCACTCCTTCAGTATAGCGATGTTCCCATAACGTCACTCCTTCAGTATAGCGATGTTCCCATAACGTCACTCCTTCAGTAAACAGTGCATTCGGAGTATTCAGACCCCTTGACTTTTTCCACATTTTGTTTCGTTTTTAGACATTTTTGCGAATTTATAAAAAGACAAACCAAAATCATCATTTACATAAGTAATCAAACCCTTTACTCAGTCCCTTGTTGAAATAACTTTGGCAGCGATTACAGCCTTGAGTCTTCTTGGGTATGACGCTACAAGCTTGGCACACCTGCATTTGGGGAGATTCCCCCAATCTTCTTCTTTGCAGATCCTCGCAAGCTCTGTCAGGTTGGATGGGGGGGTCGCTATTTTCAGGTCTCTCCAGAGATGTTCAATTGGGTTCAAGTCCGGGCTCTGGCTGGGCCACCCAAGGACATTCAGAGACTTGTTCTGAACCTTCGCCCCAGTTTGAGGTCCTGAGCACTTTGGAGCAGGTTTTTGCATTTACCACAGGTGGACTCCATTCAAGTTGTAGAAACATCTCAAGGATGATCAATGGAAACAGGATGCACCTGAGCTCAATTTTGAGTCTCATACAAAGGGTCTGAATACCTCTGTAAATAAGGCATTTTTGTTTTATTTATGTTTTCTAAAAACCCGTTTTCCCTTTGTCATTATGGGGTATTGTGTGTAGATTGATGAGTATTTTTTAAATCCATTTCAGAATAAGGCTGTAACATTAAAAAAATGTGGAAAAAGTAAAGGGGCCTGAATACTTTCCGAATGCACTGTAGCAGTATAGTGTCTGAAGTTCCCATAACGTAATTTACATAAGGATCTATCGTTTAGACATTGTTTGTGTCTGTGTTGTGCATGCTTCCCATCTTTATTTTAACTGCCTCCATGTGATGGATGTCTCTATAATCCCTCCTTCCTTTCATACCCCCTCTCTCTCCCTACACCCTCTCTCTCCCCTCTTCCTCGCTCTCTTCCCCCCCTCCCTCTTCCTCTCTCTCTCTTTCCTTCAGACTGATATTATGCATCAGAGTGTGTATGAGTTGGTCCACACTGAGGACCAGCAGGAGCTGAGGAGGAACCTCCATTGGGCCCTCAACCCACCTGCCATCATGGACACACTGGGAAAGTCCTCCTCAGGTGACTTCCTACCTCCGCGTTAGACCCTGAAACACCACCTCCGTGTTAGACCCTGAAACACCACCTCTGTGTTAGAATACTGAAACACCACCTCCGTGTTAGAATACTGAAACACCACCTCCGTGTTAGAATACTGAAACACCACCTCCGTGTTAGAATACTGAAACACCACCTCCGTGTTAGAATACTGAAACACCACCTCCACGTTAGACCCTGAAACACCACCTCCATATTAGACCCTGAAACACCACCTCCGTGTTAGATCCTGAAACACCACCTCCGTGTTAGAATACTGAAACACCACCTCCGTGTTAGAATACTGAAACACCACCTCCGTGTTAGAATACTGAAACACCACCTCCGCGTTAGACCCTGAAACACCACCTCCATATTAGACCCTGAAACACCACCTCCGTGTTAGACCCTGAAACACCACCTCCGTGTTACACTGAAACACCACCTCCGTGTTAGACCCTGAAACACCACCTCCGTGTTAGACCCTGAAACAACACCTCTCTGTTAGACCCTGAAACACCACCTCCGTGTTAGAATACTGAAACACCACCTCCGTGTTAGACCCTGAAACACCACCTCTGTTAGACCCTGAAACACCACCTCTGTTAGACCCTGAAACACCACCTCTCTGTTAGACCCTGAAATACCACCTCCGCGTTAGACCCTGAAACTCCACCTCCGCGTTAGACCCTGAAACACCACCTCTGTTAGACCCTGAAACTCCACCTCCGCGTTAGACCCTGAAACTCCACCTCCGCGTTAGACCCTGAAACTCCACCTCTGTGTTAGACCCTGAAACACCACCTCCGTGTTAGAATACTGAAACACCACCCCTCTGTTAGACCCTGTTAGAAACACCACCTCTGTTAGACCCTGAAACACCACCTCTCTGTTAGACCCTGAAACTCCACCTCCGCGTTAGACCCTGAAACTCCACCTCCGTGTTAGAATACTGAAACACCACCTCCGTGTTAGACACCATGAAACACCACCTCCGTGTTAGACCCTGAAACACCACCTCCGTGTTAGAATACTGAAACACCACCTCTCTGTTAGACCCTGAAACACCACCTCTGTTAGACACTGAAACACCACCTCTCTGTTAGACACTGAAACACCACCTCCGTGTTAGACACTGAAACACCACCTCCGTGTTAGACCCTGAAACACCACCTCCGTGTTAGACCCTGAAACACCACCCCCGTGTTAGAATACTGAAACACCACCTCCTCACCTCCTTTCCTATGAATACCCTCTGCATAATGCATTACAAATGCAGTTATAACACCTTATGAAGTATGCGTAATGCATTACATAAGTATATAATAACTCATTATTATGCATTATATAAAACATCTATAATTAATAAATACTCATAAACATTCAAGAAAGGCTCAGGCCTCTGCACCGACTTAAACTCTCCACTAGTGGGTGGTGTTGCACATTTGTTATTCCCCTGCAAGAGAGGAAGCCGTCACATGTCGAGCTAAGACGACATTAGCCTCTGGTGCTAATTACATAAGTGTATTTTCAACAGAGCCAGGAGACCACGCCCATTGAGGTCAGGGCACACAGTCAGGTCAAAACAGAATACAGAAAAGAACAGAAGCAGAACAGTTAGCATTTAGAATGTGCTGAGGGATATTTGAATAAGGCTTTGTTTAAAGTGTCATGACACATCTCTAAGCAGACACCCAAGCCAGACACCTCACGTCAGCTTTTCTTTCAAGCCCAAACATTCATGTCAACACACAGTCAACAATGTTGTTATTCATTTAGCTTTTTGTGTTGATGAATTCCTGTACTATCATAAAAATAATTATTATTTCATGAGATTACATAATCAGGTTGTCACTGATTACCCGTTTGTATGACCATCTTAGAGAAGTTGCACACATTTTGTTCTGTTTCTACATGACTGAACTGTATGCTGTAATCTTGAGGATCGTTTCCAAATATAGTACAAGAGGTGGTTAGATGATTTTGATGATAAAAGCCTGGTCTGAACATGTCATATCTTCTGATCCATAGATGTGGAGCCAGAGAGCAGCACCACTGTGACCTATAACCCTGAGCAGCTCCCACCAGAGAACTCCTCCTTCCTGGAGAGGAACTTCGTGTGCCGCTTCCGCTGCCTCCTGGACACCTCCTCTGGCTTCCTGGTGAGTCTCTCAGCTTCCTGGTGAGTCTGTCAGCTTCCTGGTGAGTCTCTCAGCTTCCTGGTGAGTCTCTCAGCTTCCTGGTAGGTGTTATTGACACCTCACCCCGACCGAATGCCTACAATCTCCCAATAGTGTTGGTCTATTAGTATTTTAAGCTCACTCAGAGGAAAGCTCACACATTGACATAGGGTGATGTGAAATACACGTTGAAATACAATTTTGATGGATGTAAATCAGATTGTTGTTGGATAGACTTTGGACAGATATTCAAACACATGGACAATCGAAGACGAAAAGATACATGTCTAAGACAAAATGTTTGCGTTCTCTCCCCCCCTGCCAGGCCCTGAGTCTGCAGGGCAGGCTGAAGTTCCTGCGTGGTCAGAACCAGCGGCAGGAAAACAGGGTCAAGGCGCCGCCCCAGCTGGCCCTGTTTGCCATCGCTACGCCTCTCCAGCCCCCCTCCATCCTGGAGATCAGGACCAAGAACATGACCTTCAGAACCAAACACAAGCTGGACTTCACCCCCATGGCCTGCGACGCAAAGTACGCTCACACTGACTTCCCTGTTATTATGATAATGTTGTGGTGACAGTTGCAATCATCAAAATAAATAGACTACTATTACAATAGTATTGAATAGACTGTCATTTGTCAGTCATACTGCTATTGTTATGTAGTACTGGTTATTATATGATGTGAAATAATTGTTTATTGACATCATCCCTTTTGCAGGGGGAAAATTGTGCTTGGGTATACTGAAGCTGAACTTCGGGTGCGAGGCTCTGGGTATCAGTTTATCCATGCGGCGGATATGTTGTACTGCGCTGAGAACCATGTCCGAAGTAAGCCTCATCTCCATTATGTCTACCTAAAAATACAAAGATGGGAGTATTTATTTTGGATTGGGTTGAATTGGTTCTGTCCTCAAAACATTGGTGAGGCTGGGTCTGACCAGGTCAAAGATGGTGGTCACAGAGTTCGGACAGCTTTCCCAAGTAATCCCAGTGGATTACGGCGCAGATTGAGCAAAGCCGCAGAGCTGCTAGGGGATAGGATAGGCCACAGATACACTACATGATCAGCAGCAATAATCCATATACACTACAACAAATAGTATGTGGACACCTGCTCGTCGAATATCTCATTCCAAAATCATGGGCGTTAATATGGAGTTGGTCCCCCTTTTGCTGCTATAACAGCCTCCACTCGTCTGGGAAGGCTTTCCACTAGATGTTGGAACATTGCTACGGGGACTTGCTTCCATTCAACCACAAGCGTTTGTGAGGTCGGACACTGATGTTAGGCCTGGCTCGCAGTCGGCGTTCCAATTCATCCTAAAGGTGTTCGATGGGGTTATCATGCTGAAACAGGAAAGCGCCTTTCCCAAACTGTTGCCACAAAGTTGGATTCACAGAATCATCTAGAATGTCATTGTATGCTACATGGTGCCAGATGGTGAAGCGTGATTCATCACTCCAGAGAACGCGTTTCTATTGCTCCAGAGTCCAATGGCAGTGAGCTTTACACCACTCCAGCCGATTCTTGGCATGGCTCATGGTGATCTTAGGCTTGTGTGCGGCTGCTCGGCCACGGAAACCCATTTCATGAAGCTCCCGACGAACAGTTCTTGTGCTGACGTTGCTTCCAGAGGCAGTTTGGAACTTGGTAGTGAGTGTTGCAACCGAGGACAGATGATTTTTTTACGCGCTTTGTGCTTCGGCACTCCGCTGTCCCGTTCTGTTATCTTGGGTATTTGTTTTTATTATGGATCCCCATTAGCTGCTTCCTGGGGTCCAAACACATTAAAGCACTTACATTACATATAAAACAAAATATAAAACAGTACATAATATAAAATTATTACACCACTACTTATCTACAATACAAAATGGAAAATACCGTCATACTACAATATTACAATGTATGCGCGTATGTGTCTGTACCTTTGTGTGTGTCTCTTCACATTCCCCGTTGTTCCACAAGGTATACTTTTACCAGTTTTTTTAATATATTTTTTTATCTGATTCTACTGCTTGCATCGGTTACTTGATGTGGAATAGAGTTCCATGTAGTCATGGCTCAATGTAGTACTGTGCGCCTCCTATGGTCTGTTCTGAACTTGGGGACTGTGAAGTGACCTCTGGTGGCATGTCTTGTGGGGTATGCATGGGTGTCCGAGCTGTGTGCTTGTATTTTAAGCAGACAGCTCAGTACATTCAGCTTGTCAACACCTCTTACAAAAACAAGTAATGAGGAAGTCAATCTCTCTTCCACTTTGAGCCATGAGAGACTGACATGCATGTCATTAATGTTAGCTCTCCGTGTACTTGTAAGGCCCAGCTGTGCTGCCCTGTTCTGAGCCAACTGCAATTTTCCCAAGTCCCTCTTTGTGGCACCTGACCACATGACTGAACAGTAGTCCAGGTGCGACAAAACTAGGGCCTGTAGGACCTGCCTTGTTGATAGTGTTGTTAAGAATGCAGAGCAGCGCTTTATTATGGACAGACTTCTCCCCATCTTAGCTTCTCCCCACTTTTGGGCTCCCTAATGGTGCAGAGGACTAAGGCACTGCATCTCAGTGCTGAAGGCGTCCCTACAGACACCCTGGTTCGAATCCAGGCTGTATCACAACCGGCCGTGATTGGGAGTCCCATAGGGCAGCGCACAATGGGCCCAGCATTGTCTAGATTTGGCCGGTGTAGGCCATTATTGTCAATAAGAATTTGTTCTTAACTGACTTGCCTAGTTAAATAAAGGTTAACATTTGTATTTTTTTAATACTGTTGTATCAATATGTTTTGACCATGACAGTTTGCAACTTAGAGTTACTCCAGGCAGTTTAGTCACCTCAACTTGCTCAATTTTCACATTATTCATTACGAGATGTAGTTGAGGTTTAGTGAATGATTTGTCCCAAATACAATGCTTTAAGCTTTGGAAATATTTAGGACTCATTTGTTGTCACCCATTCTGAAACTAACTGCAGCTCTTTGTTGAGTGTTGCAGTCATTTCAGTCGCTGTAGTAGCTGACGTGTTGAGTGATCCGCATACATAGACACTCTGGCTTTACTCAACATTCACAGTGTAGGTTGGAAAAAGTATGTGAACCCCTAGGCTAATGACTTCTCCAAAAGCTAATTGAAGTCAGGAGTCAGCTAACCTGGAGATTGGAGATGTTGGTTAGAGCTGCCCTGAAATATTAAAAAAACACTGAAAAAATAGAGTTTGCTATTCACATGAAGCATTGCCTGACATGAACCATGCAACAAACAAAAGAGATCTCAGAAGACCTAAGATTGAGAATTGTTGACTTGCATAAAGCTGGAAAGGGTTACCAATGTATCTCTAAAAGTCTTGATGTTCATCAGTCCACGATAAGACAAATTGTCTATAAACTGAGAAAGTGCAGCACTGTTGCTACTCTCCCTAGGAGTGGCCGTCCTGCAAAGATGACTGCAAGACCACAGCGCATAACGCTCAATGAGATTAAGAAGAATCCTAGAGTGTCAGCTGAAGATTTACAGAAATCTCTGGAACATGCTAACATCTCTGTTGACGAGTCTACGACACGTAAAACACTAAACAAGAATGGTGTTCATCGAAGGACACCACGGAAGAAGCCACTGTTGTCCAAAAAAAAACATTGCTGCACGTCTGAAGTTCGCAAAAAGCACCTAGGATCTTCCACAGCACTACTGGTAAAATATTCTGTGGACAGATTGAACTAAAGTTGAGTTGTTTGGAAGGAACACACAACACTGTGTGGAGAAAAAAAGGTACAGCACACCAACATCAAAACCTCATCCCAACTGTAAAGTATGGTGTAGGGAGCATCATGGTTTGGGGCTGCTTTGCTGCCTCAGGGCCTGGACAGCTTGCTATCATCGACGGAAAAATGAATTCCCATGTTTATCAAGACATTTTGCAGGCGAATAAGGCTATCTGTCAATTGAAGCTCAACAGAAGTTGGGTGATGCAACAGGACAATGACCCAAAACACAGAAGTAAATCAACAACGGAATGGCTTCAACAGAAGTATACGCCTTCTGGAGTGGCCCAGTCAGAGACCTGACCTCAACCTGATTTGAGATGCTGTGGCATGACCTCAAACAGTTCACACCAGACATCCCAAGAATATTGCTGAACTGAAACAGTTTTGTAAAGAGGAATGGTCCAAAATTCCTCCTGACCGTTGTGCAGGTCTGATATGCAACTACAGACACGTTTGGTTGAGGTTATTGCTGCCAAAGGAGAGTCAACCAGTTATTAAATCCAAGGGTTCACGTACTTTTCCCACCCTGCACTATGAATGTTTACACGGTGTGTTCAATAAAGACATGAAAACATATAATTGTTTGTGTGTTATTAGTTTAAGCATTCTGTGTCTATTGTTGTGACTTAGATGAAGATCAAATCTAATTTTATGACCAATTTATGCAGAAATTCAGGTAATTCCAAAGGGGTCAAATACTTTTTCTTGCAGTAACACATATACATTTTTCCAGTAGCAGATTATGATCAATAATGTCAAAAGCTGCACTGAAGTCCAACAAAGCAGCCCCAACAATATTTTTTATCATCAACTTCTCTCAGCCAATCATCAGCCATTTGTGTAAGTGCTGTGCTTGTTGAATGTCCTTCCCTAAAGCATGCTGAAATTCTGTTGTCAATTGGTTTACTGTGAAATAGCATTGTATCTGGTCAAACACAATTTTTTTACTCAGGGTTGGTAACAGGCTGATTGGTCGGCTATTTGAGCCAGTTAAGGGGGCATGGTTTGCGAAAGGACTTTTGCTTCCCTCCAGGCCTGAGAGCACACACTTTCTATTAGGCTTAAATCGAAGATATGGCAAATAGGAGTGGCAATATCGTCCACTATTATCCTCAGTAATTTTCCATCAAGATTGTCAGACCCCGGTGGCTTGTCATTGTTGATAGACAACAACAATTTTCCACCTCTTCCACACTCACTTAACAGAATTCAAAAGTACAGTGCTTGTCTTTCATAATTTGGTCAGATATACTTGGATGTGTAGTGTCAGCTTTTGTTGCTGGCATGTCATGCCTAACTTATCTTGCCAATGAAAAAGTAATTAAAGTGGTTGGCAAAATCAGTGGGTTTTGTGATGAATGAGCCACCTGATTCAATCAATGATGGAGCCGAGTTTGCCTTTTTCCCAAAATGTTATTTAAGGTGCTCCAAAGCATTTTACTATCATTCTTTATATAATTTATTTTTGTTTCATAGTGTAGTTTCTTTCTATTTAGTTTAGTCACATAATTTGTCAAGTGCAGCATCTGGTTGCTCCTAATTACACACCACAGACAAACAAATTTGATTTACATCATCAACATAAGAATCACTACAAAGCTTATTATATGACCTCTCCCAGAAAATATACCTCTCTGTTGATATCACATACATTATATCACATACAGACTAAATAACTTTTTTGCCCGCTTTGAGGACAATACAGTGCCACTGACACGGCCTGCAACGAAAACATGCGGTCTCTCCTTCACTGCAGCCGAAGTGAGTAAGACATTTAAACGTGTTAACCCTCGCAAGGCTGCAGGCACAGACGGCATCCCCAGCCGCGCCCTCAGAGCATGCGCAGACCAGCTGGCCGGTGTGTTTACGGACATATTCAACCAATCCCTATACCAGTCTGCTGTTCCCACATGCTTCAAGAGGGCCACCATTGTTCCTGTTCCCAAGAAAGCTAAGGTAACTGAGCTAAACGACTACCGCCCCGTAGCACTCACATCCGTCATCATGAAGTGCTTTGAGAGACTAGTCAAGGACCATATCACCTCCACCCTACCTGACACCCTTGACCCACTCCAATTTGCTTACCGCCCAAATAGGTCCACAGACAATGCAATCTCAACCACACTGCACACTGCCCTAACCCATCTGGACAAGAGGAATACCTATGTGAGAATGCTGTTCATCGACTACAGCTCGGCATTCAACACCATAGTACCCTCCAAGCTCGTCATCAAGCTCGAGACCCTGGGTCTCGACCCCGCCCTGTGCAACTGGGTACTGGACTTCCTGACGGGCCGCTCCCAGGTGGTGAGGGTAGGCAACAACATCTCCTCCCCGCTGATCCTCAACACTGGGGCCCCACAAGGGTGCGTTCTGAGCCCTCTCCTGTACTCCCTGTTCACCCACGACTGCGTGGCCACGCACGCCTCCAACTCAATCATCAAGTTTGCGGACGACACAACAGTGGTAGGCTTGATTACCAACAACGACGAGACGGCCTACAGGGAGGAGGTGAGGGCCCTCGGAGTGTGGTGTCAGGAAAATAACCTCACACTCAACGTCAACAAAACTAAGGAGATGATTGTGGACTTCAGGAAACAGCAGAGGGAACACCCCCCCATCCACATCGATGGGACAGTAGTGGAGAGGGTAGCAAGTTCCTCGGCATACACATCACAGACAAAATGAATTGGTCCACTCACACAGACAGCATCGTGAGGAAGGCGCAGCAGCGCCTCTTCAACCTCAGGAGGCTGAAGAAATTCGGCTTGTCACCAAAAGCACTCACAAACTTCTACAGATGCACAATCGAGAGCATCCTGGCGGGCTGTATCACCGCCTGGTATGGCAACTGCACCGCCCTCAACCGCAAGGCTCTCCAGAGGGTAGTGAGGTCTGCACAACGCATCACCGGGGGCAAACTACCTGCCCTCCAGGACACCTACACCACCCGATGCTACAGGAAGGCCATAAAGATCATCAAGGACATCAACCACCCGAGCCACTGCCTGTTCACCCCGCTGTCATCCAGAAGGCGAGGTCAGTACAGGTGCATCAAAGCTGGGACCGAGAGACTGAAAAACAGCTTCTATCTCAAGGCCATCAGACTGTTAAACAGCCACCACTAACATTGAGTGGCTACTGCCAACACACTGTCAATGACACTGACTCTACTCCAGCCACTTTAATCATGGGAATTGATGGGAAATGATGTAAATATATCACTAGCCACTTTAAACAATGCTACCTTATATAATGTTACTTACCCTACATTATTCATCTCATATGCATACGTAGATACTGTACTCTATATCATCGACTGCATCCTTATGTAATACATGTATCACTAGCCACTTTAACTATGCCACTTGGTTTACATACTCATCTCATATGTATATACTGTACTCGATATCATCTACTGTATCTTGCCTATGCTGCTCTGTACCATCACTCATTCATATATCCTTATGTACATATTCTTTATCCCCTTACACTGTGTATAAGACAGTAGTTTTTTTGGAATTGTTAGTTAGATTACTTGTTCGTTATTACTGCATTGTCGGAACTAGAAGCACAAGCATTTCGCTACACTCGCATTAACATCTGCTAACCATGTGTATGTGACAAATAAAATTTGATTTGATTTGATTTATCAAGCATTTCACACATGTTATCCATGTGTGGTCTAGCACTTGGTGGTCTATAGCAGCTTCCCACAAGAATGGGCTTTAGGTGAGGCAGAATAACCTGTAGCCATATTACTTCAACAGTATATAACATTAGATCATCTCTAAGCTTTACAGGAATATGGTTCTGAATATAGACCGCAACACCTACCCCGTTGCCATTTCTGTCTTTTCTGTAGATGTTATAACCATGTGTTGCTACCACTGTATGATCAAAGGTATTATCTAAGTGAGTTTCAGAGATAGTCAGAATATGGATGTCATCTGTTACAAATAAGTGATTAACTTCACAAACCTTGTTTCTTAGGCTGCATATGTTAATATGGGTTATTTTTAGCACTTTTCTGGGTTGCTTGATTTGTTTTTAATGCTTTACTGAGAAGCTTATCAGAAGTAGACTTGTTCATGTTATTTATATTGGAGCTGATAGTGCACAGTGAGCTGCAAACGGGACTTCATACTACAGCACACTGTCTCAGTGCTAACAGTGTAACTCTGATTCATAGGCACATGATTAATGCCTTCAATAGCTGTAGGATAAACAAGTATTCAGGGCAATTAGGAGGACATAAATTAAGTTACTTACATTGTGTCTGCCAACGCCCCTGGGATAATGTACATTTGCTGCAGCATTATGACGACTCATTGTCACAATGGTAGGAATTAACTGAGCTGGTCTTGGGTCATTGATAAGTCATTGTTTCAACACAGACTTGAAATACATGGACAGAGTCCAGCAACCAAGATGATTTGGGTGGACTCCGTCATTCCTGTCTTCTGTTTCCAGAAGGTGTCAAATGTATCTATAAAAGTGATTCCAACAGAGCTACGGTAATCTTTTAGCCAGATGTGTGGCCTACTACTTCGCGGCTGAGCCTTTGTTGCTCCTAGACATTTCCACTTCACAATAACAGCACTTACAGTTGACCGGGGCAGCTCTAGCAGGGCAGAAATTTGACGAATTGACTTGTTGGAAAGGTGGCATCCTATGACGGTGCCACGTTGAAAGTCACTGAGCTCTTCAGTAAGGCCATTCTACTGACAATGTTTGTCTATGGAGATTGCATGGCTGTGTGCTCGAGTTTTGTACATCTGTCAGCAGCGGGTGTGGCTGAAATAGCCGAATCCACTCATTTGAAGAAGGGATGATCACATACTTGTGTATATATAGTGCAGTTACCAACACAATATTACAGGGTACATCTAGTTACCCCCTCTGCCTTATGGAATTTGCTCTAGATTCTAGATTTCTAGCTACCATTGCCTTATACTCCATTGCCTTATACTCCTTGCCAGAGTACAGAGTAAATATAACAGGCAATGGTACCTAGCTAGGTATCTTCAGAGTTGAACCATGAACCTGATTCCTAATCTACTGTACCCGTTGCCACATCTGCCTACTAGTGCTGTAGCTTGAATTGAATATGAATGTGTACCCGCCCATCCTAAACAACTGTGTCCTGTGGTTCCAGTGATGAAGACAGGGGAGAGCGGTCTGACCGTGTTCAGGCTCCTCACAAAGGACAACCTCTGGAAGTGGGTCCAGGCCAACGCCAGGCTGGTGTACAAGAACGGAAAACCAGACTACATCATCGCCACACAGAGGCCTCTGATGTACGTGCACTCCCCTGGGCCCTGTCACTGTCTAGGAACAGTCGTTTTCCTTGTCAGGTCACCTGGCCAGAAAATACTCAGTCCTCATAGACGTAGGGACACAGTTATGACACAGTTATGACATCAGACAACACAGATGGAGGAAGGGATTATGTGGTCCTCTGTAGCTCAGTTAGTAGAACATGGTTCTCTGTAGCTCAGTTAGTAGAACATGGTCCTCTGTAGCTCAGTTAATAGAACATGGTCCTCTGTAGCACAGTTAGTAGAACATGGTTCTCTGTTGCTCAGTTAGTAGAACATGGTCCTCTGTAGTTCAGTTAGTAGAACATGGTCCTCTGTAGTTCAGTTAGTAGAACATGGTCCTCTGTTGCTCAGTTAGTAGAACATGGTCCTCTGTAGCTCAGTTAGTAGAACATGGTCCTCTGTAGCTCAGTTAGTAGAACATGGTTCTCTGTAGCTCAGTTAGTAGAACATGGTCCTCTGTAGCTCAGTTAGTAGAACATGGTCCTCTGTAGCTCAGTTAGTAGAACATGGTTCTCTGTAGCTCAGTTAGTAGAACATGGTCCTCTGTAGCTCAGTTAGTAGAACATGGTCCTCTGTAGTTCAGTTAGTAGAACATGGTCCTCTGTAGCTGTTCTAGTAGAACATGGTTCTCTGTAGCTCAGTTAGCAGAACATGGTCCTCTGTAGATCAGTTAGTAGAACATGGTCCTCTGTAGTTCAGTTAGTAGAACATGGTCCTCTGTAGTTCAGTTAGTAGAACATGGTCCTCTGTAGTTCAGTTAGTATAACATGGTCCTCTGTAGCTCAGTTAGTAGAACATGGTCCTCTGTAGTTCAGTTAGTAGAACATGGTCCTCTGTTGCTCAGTTAGTAGAACATGGTCCTCTGTAGCTCAGTTAGTAGAACATGGTCCTCTGTAGCTCAGTTAGTAGAACATGGTTCTCTGTAGCTCAGTTAGTAGAACATGGTCCTCGGTAGCTCAGTTAGTAGAACATGGTCCTCTGTAGCTCAGTTAGTAGAACATGGTTCTCTGTAGCTCAGTTAGTAGAACATGGTCCTCTGTAGCTCAGTTAGTAGAACATGGTCCTCTGTAGTTCAGTTAGTAGAACATGGTCCTCTGTAGCTGTTCTAGTAGAACATGGTTCTCTGTAGCTCAGTTAGCAGAACATGGTCCTCTGTAGATCAGTTAGTAGAACATGGTCCTCTGTAGTTCAGTTAGTAGAACATGGTCCTCTGTAGTTCAGTTAGTAGAACATGGTCCTCTGTAGCTCAGTTAGTAGAACATGGTCCTCTGTAGCTCAGTTAGTAGAACATGGTCCTCTGTAGCTCAGTTAGTAGAACATGGTTCTCTGTAGCTGTTCTAGTAGAACATGGTGCTCTGTAGTTCAGTTCGTAGAACATGGTCCTCTGTAGCTGTTCTAGTAGAACATGGTGCTCTGTAGTTCAGTTAGTAGAACATGGTCCTCTGTAGTTCAGTTAGTAGAACATGGTCCTCTGTAGTTCAGTTAGTAGAACATGGTCCTCTGTAGATCAGTTAGTAGAACATGGTCCTCTGTAGCTCAGTTAGCAGAACATGGTTCTCTGTAGCTCAGTTAGTAGAACATGGTTCTCTGTAGCTCAGTTAGTAGAACATGGTCCTCTGTAGCTCAGTTAGTAGAACATGGTACTCTGTAGCTGTTCTAGTAGAACATGGTCCTCTGTAGCTCAGTTAGTAGAACATGGTCCTCTGTAGCTCAGTTAGTAGAACATGGTCCTCTGTAGTTCAGTTTGTAGAACATGGTCCTCTGTAGTTCAGTTAGTAGAACATGGTCCTCTGTAGCTCAGTTAGTAGAACATGGTCCTCTGTAGCTCAGTTAGTAGAACATGGTCCTCTGTAGCTCAGTTAGTAGAACATGGTTCTCTGTAGCTGTTCTAGTAGAGCATGGTCCTCTGTAGTTCAGTTAGTAGAACATGGTCCTCTGTAGATCAGTTAGTAGAGCATGGTCCTCTGTAGCTCAGTTAGTAGAACATGGTTCTCTGTAGCTCAGTTAGTAGAACATGGTTCTCTGTAGCTCAGTTAGTAGAACATGGTACTCTGTAGCTGTTCTAGTAGAACATGGTCCTCTGTAGCTCAGTTAGTAGAACATGGTCCTCTGTAGCTCAGTTAGTAGAACATGGTCCTCTGTAGATCAGTTAGTAGAACATGGTCCTCTGTAGCTCAGTTAGTAGAACATGGTCCTCTGTAGTTCAGTTAGTAGAACATGGTCCTCTGTAGCTGTTCTAGTAGAACATGGTTCTCTGTAGCTCAGTAAGTAGAACATGGTCCTCTGTAGATCAGTTAGTAGAACATGGTCCTCTGTAGTTCAGTTAGTAGAACATGGTCCTCTGTAGTTCAGTTAGTAGAACATGGTCCTCTGTAGTTCAGTTAGTAGGACATGGTCCTCTGTAGCTCAGTTAGTAGAACATGGTTCTCTGTAGCTGTTCTAGTAGAACATGGTCCTCTGTAGTTCAGTTAGTAGAACATGGTTCTCTGTAGATCAGTTAGTAGAACATGGTCCTCTGTAGCTCAGTTAGTAGAACATGGTCCTCTGTAGCTCAGTTAGTAGAACATGGTCCTCTGTAGCTCAGTTAGTAGAACATGGTCCTCTGTAGCTCAGTTAGTAGAACATGGTTCTCTGTAGCTGTTCTAGTAGAACATGGTCCTCTGTAGTTCAGTTAGTAGAACATGGTTCTCTGTAGTTCAGTTAGTAGAACATGGTCCTCTGTAGTTCAGTTAGTAGAACATGGTCCTCTGTAGTTCAGTTAGTAGAACATGGTCCTCTGTAGCTCAGTTAGTAGAACATGGTCCTCTGTAGCTCAGTTAGTAGAACATGGTCCTCTGTAGCTCAGTTAGTAGAACATGGTTCTCTGTAGCTGTTCTAGTAGAACATGGTGCTATGTAGTTCAGTTAGTAGGCATGGTGCTCTGTAGTTCAGTTAGTAGAACATGGTCTTCTGTAGTTCAGTTAGTAGAACATGGTCCTCTGTAGATCAGTTAGTAGAGCATGGTCCTCTGTAGCTCAGTTAGTAGAACATGGTTCTCTGTAGCTGTTCTAGTAGAACATGGTGCTCTGTAGTTCAGTTAGTAGAACATGGTTCTCTGTAGTTCAGTTAGTAGAACATGGTCCTCTGTAGTTCAGTTAGTAGGCATGGTGCTCTGTAGTTCAGTTAGTAGAACATGGTCTTCTGTAGTTCAGTTAGTAGAACATGGTCCTCTGTAGATCAGTTAGTAGAGCATGGTCCTCTGTAGCTCAGTTAGTAGAACATGGTTCTCTGTAGCTGTTCTAGTAGAACATGGTGCTATGTAGTTCAGTTAGTAGGCATGGTGCTCTGTAGTTCAGTTAGTAGAACATGGTCTTCTGTAGTTCAGTTAGTAGAACATGGTCCTCTGTAGTTCAGTTAGTAGAACATGGTCCTCTGTAGTTTAGTTAGTAGAACATGGTCCTCTGTAGTTCAGTTAGTAGAACATGGTCCTCTGTAGCTCAGTTAGTAGAACATGGTCCTCTGTAGCTCAGTTAGTAGAACATGGTCCTCTGTAGCTCAGTTAGTAGAACATGGTTCTCTGTAGCTGTTCTAGTAGAACATGGTGCTATGTAGTGCAGTTAGTAGGCATGGTGCTATGTAGTTTAGTTAGTAGAACATGGTCCTATGTAGCTCAGTTAGTAGAACATGGTCCTATGTACCTCAGTTAGTAGAACATGGTCCTCTAGTTCAGTTAGTAGGCATGGTGCTCTGTAGTTTAGTTAGTAGGCATGGTTCTCTGTAGTTTAGTTAGTAGAACATGGTCCTCTGTAGCTCAGTTTGTAGAACATGGTCCTCTGTAGCTCAGTTAGTAGAACATGGCTCTCTCTATTTTAGTTAGTAGAACATGGTCCTCTGTAGCTCATTTAGTAAAACATGGTTCTCTGTATTTCAGTTAGCAGAACATGGTTCTCTGTATTTCAGTTAGTAGAACATGGTTCTCTGTAGTTTAGTTAGTAGGCATGGTGCTATGTAGTTTAGTTAGTAGGCATGGTGCTATGTAGTTCAGTTACTAGAACATGGTCCTCTGTATTTCAGTTACTAGAACATGGTCCTCTGTATTTCAGTTACTAGAACATGGTCCTCTGTAGTTCAGTTCGTAGAACATGGTCCTCTGTAGCTGTTCTAGTAGAACATGGTGCTCTGTAGTTCAGTTAGTAGAACATGGTGCTCTGTAGTTCAGTTCGGCATGGTACTTGCAATGCCAGGGTAGTGGGTTCGAGAAAGAGTCTGAGAACTGTCTGTTTCCTATCCTTTTAGGGAGGAGGAAGGGGGCGAACACCTACGTAAACGTTCCATGCACCTCCCCTTTACCTTCGCCACGGGAGAGGCCCTGCTCTACCAGTCCAGCCATCCAATTGGACGCTTCAACCACAGCACCCAGGGCTCCGAGAAGAACGGCAACAAGTCCAAGAAGGGCCGGATTGACAGGGTGTCCAGGGATGGCCTGGACCCGGGCTCCCTCTTGGGGGCGCTGATGAGTCAGGCTGAGTCTGTATATGTCTGCCAGCCGGCCTTGGAGCCCCAGCTGTCCTTCCACAGCAGTCTGTTCGGGGACCGGGTTGGTTTCTCTGACTCCGACCCCACTGCCCTGCTCCAGGGCTGGGATGAGTCGTCCAACGGAGTGGTGGGTCCGGGCCTTCCAGAACCGGCGTCGAGCTTCGACCCTATGCTGGCGACCCTGGACTCTCTGTCCCTGGGGGGTCCGGGGGGTGGGGTGGACCGGGATGGGGATGGAGGAAATGGGGAGAACTGTTCCAACGGGGAACTGTTTGGGGCTTTGGAGGGCCTGGGACTGAACGCTGAGGACCTGGAGCTGCTGCTGCTGGACGAGAGGATGATCCGGGTGGAGATGGACCCTGAGCAGGTTCCCACCCTGGATGACCTGCTGACCAACGATGAAATCCTGTCCTACATCCACGACTCCCTGGAGGCAAAGACAGATGGGGCAGAGGACGGGGACCAAGTACTCTCCACTATCCCAGGAACAAATGCCCCAGAAACCACCACAAAAACAACAAAGGCTCCTGTTGAAAGTAATCCCACTTCTGCCACCAATGTGTACCCTCAGTACATTCCCCATAATCCCCCCATAGTTCAGCAGATGCAGAAGCACCTCAACATGCAGCCAGGGAGGGCGGTCCAAGACTGGGTCCAGCATAGCAACCACTTGCCCCATCCAGTGGTGAATGGACTGCAGGGGCAGAGTCAGCCAATACACAACGGAGAATGGACATCCCTAAACATTCTAGCCAATACAGGGGTACCGGTTGACGAAAGTCACACCCCCCAGACTCTGTTAAATGGAATGGCGTCAGAGCCGGATGGGGACCATCACTGGCGGCAAGCCCACCAACGTCAACACTACCTCCAGCAGCAGCAGGCCCTGGTCCAGATACCACTCCCTCACAGCCATGCCAAACATCCAGGCGCTAATCTCAACGGAGTGTGTGGCATTCCAAACACACTCACAGAGCATCTCCCAGCTGGCAAACAGCAATGGCAGGACAATAGCTACTTCCCCCCTGGGGAAACCACCCTGAACAGCAACCCCTCTGGGGAAACCACCCTGAACAGCAACCCCCCTAGGCAAACCACCCTGAACAGCAACCCCTCTGGGCAAACCACCCTGAACAGCAACCCCTCTGGGCAAACCACCCTGAACAGCAACCCCTCTGGGCAAACCACCCTGAACAGCAACCCCTCTGGGCAAACCACCCTGAACAGCAACCCCTCTGGGCAAACCACCCTGAACAGCAACCCATCTGGGCAAACCACCCTGAACAGCAACCCCTCTGGGCAAACCACCCTGAACAGCAACCCCTCTGGGCAAACCACCCTGAACAGCAACCCCTCTGGGAAAACCACCCTGAACAGCAACCCCTCTGGGAAAACCACCCTGAACAGCAACCCCTCTGGGCAAACCATCCTGACCAGCAACCCCTCTGGGCAAACCATCCTGACCAGCAACCCCTCTGGGAAAACCACCCTGAACAAAAACCCCTCTGGGAAAACCACCCTGAACAGCAACCCCTCTGGGGAAACCACCCTGAACAGCAACCCCTCTGGGGAAACCACCCTGAACAGCAACCCCTCTGGGGAAACCACCCTGAACAGCAACTCCCCTGGGGAAACCACCCTGAACAGCAACCCCTCTGGGCAAACCACCCTGAACAGCAACCCCTCTGGCCAAACCACCCTGAACAGCAACCCCTGCCTTAACCATGGCCAGGTACCTCTCCTCACACACACCACCGTAGATGCTTGTATGAATTACACTATGGCTGATGTTCCCGGCATGGACTATACCATCAACAGATGTACATATGGGGGGAACGGGCAGCACCACGCGACAGGGGCTGCCGTTTCGTCCTACCAGAGGATGAACCACAAGCAGCTGCAACAGGAGAAGCTGACCCCTCCCTTGGCTCAGGTGCAGTGCCCTCCTCCCTCTGCTACAGTAGAGCAGATCCTTGTGGTTGGACAATCTTCACTGGAGGCCAATGGCATGGTGACCTCTGACATCCCTCACCAGCCCAACCACAGTAAGGTGAGACCACAGGGATTATATATTCATGCATTGAGTATACAAAACATTAAGAACACCTGCTCTTTCCATGACAGACTGACCAGGTGAATCCAGGTAAAAGCTATGATCCCTTATTGATGTCACTTGTTAAATCCACTTCAATCAGTGTAGATGAAAGGAGGAGACAGGTTAAATAAGGAATGTTAAGCCTTGAGACATTTGAGACATGGATTGTGTGTGTGCCATTCAGAGGGTGAATGAGCAACACAAAAGGTTTAAGTGCGTTTGAATGGGGGTATGGTAGCAGGTGCCAGGTGCACCAGTTTGTGTCAAGAACTGCAATGCTGCTGCGTTTTTCACGCTCTACAGTTTCCCATGTGTATCAAGAATGGTCCACCACCCAAATGACGTCCAGCCAACTTAACACAACTGTGCGAAGCATTAAGGTCAAAATGGGCCAGCATCCCTATGGAATGCTTTCAACACCTTGTAGAGTCCATGTCCCAATGAATTGAGGCTGTTCTGAGGGCAAAAGAGGGGGCTGCAACTCAATATTAGGAAGGTGTTCCTAATGTTATGTACACTCAGTCTTCTAATTCTATTCCTTTGGGTGAGAGCTCCTGACAGTGGCATTAGGGTGGACATTATGGATAGGATTAGAAATTGGTTAAGGTTCTGGCTGGTTTACGATTAATGGTAGGGTTAAGGTTAGGGCGGAGGTTAAGGTTATGGGTTTGCTAGTTGAATATGCACTGCCTAAGAACTAGATTATTTACATAAGGGTTCATCAGCTTTTATACATGTAGCATCTTAATTTGAGCCAGTTTGCTACAGCAGGAATTTATTCGTATGTGGATTATAATTAATAGACATTTTTGTAGGGGTTGATACATATTGTGTAAGGGAAAATCAGAAGCCTTTTTAAACCTCATACACTACACATTTTAAATGTCCTGCAATTAGGGAAAGTTATCTTGCAACTGGGTGATCAAATTAAGATTCTACATCTGTACACCTCTTCCTAAAATCTTCATATTGATTGAGGAACAGTGGCGGATACAACAAAGCTGGGACAATGGTCCCTAACAGAGGGCCTCCGAGGCCTTGCAAGCTGGACAGTGTCTGCAGTGAACAAAATGGAGTTTATATAAATGGCCACTCATACAGTAAGACACAACACACAGTAGAAGCCCTGTAACTTCGACAGTGACATCTGGTGCTAACTGTTCCTTGACTGATTCCTACTTTCACTCCTCCTCCTCCTGTCAACAATAACATAATTATTCCTCCCCTCATGATTATTGAACAATAAAAATAAAAAAATGTAATTTTTGCACCCCTTTTGTGGCACTTGTTCTGTCTGTTCAGGGTCAGTACACTCTTAGAAAACAGTTGCTATCTAGAACCTTTAAAGGGTTCTTTGACTGTCCCCATATGGATAACCCTTTGAAAAACCATTTTTGGTTCAAGTTAGAACTGTTTTTGGTTCCAGGTAGAACCTTTTTGGGTTCCATGGAACTCAAAAGGGTTCTACCTGGAATCAAAAAGAGTGGTCCTATGGGGACAGCTGAAGAACCCTTTTGGAACCCTTTTTTTTCTAAGAGTAGCATGTAATTAATGGCCACTATTTAAAGGGAACTGACAAGCATTTGATTGTAAATTTAAGACAAAGAGTTCTGTAGAGACAGTAAGTTTCCATAGTTCACACCAGGACAGGAGGTGCTATTCAGGGCCGCAATGTGTTTAGATAAATTACAATCACCATTCTTTCACAAATAACTTCAATAATTAATACTGCAAATCACAAAATGAATAAGCGTAAGTTTAAATTATTTTTTTAGATTGATGATGTTTGATATTGAGAATGTATCTTTCAACAGCTCTTTATTGACCTCTCTGGGATATGTGGGCTAGCGTCCCACCTGGCCAAAAGCCAGGGAAAATGCAGTGCGCCAAATTCAAATAAATTACTATAAAAATCGAACTTTCATTAAATCACACATGCAAGATAGCAAATTAAATCTACACATAATGTGAATCCAGCCAACATGTCAGATTTCAAAAAGGCTTTTCGGCGAATGCAAACGATGCTATTATCTGAGGATAGCACCTCCGTAAACAAAGAGAGAAACCATATTTCAACCCTGCAGGCGCGACACAAAACGCAAAAATAAAAATATAATTAATGCCTTACCTTTGACGAGCTTCTTTTGTTGGCACTCCAATATGTCCCATAAACATCACAAATGGTCCTTTTGTTCGATTAATTCCGTCGATATATATCCAAAATGTCCATTTATTTGGCGTGTTTGGTCCTGAAAAACACGGTTCCAACTTGCGCAACGTGACTACAAAATATCTCAAAAGTTACCTGTAAACTTTGCCAAAACATTTCAAACTACTTTTGTAATACAACTCTAGGTATTTTTTAACGTAAATAATCGATACAATTGAAGATGGGATGATCTGTGTTCAATACAGGAAGAAAACAAACTGAAGCATGCTTTTTGGTCACGCGCCTCTATCTAACAGTACACTACAAGTGACCCTAATTCAAGATGGCCGTAATTCTTCATTATACAAAGGAATAACCTCAACCAATTTCTAAAGACTGTTGACATCCAGTGGAAGCGATAGGAACTGCAAGAAGGTCCCTTAGAAAGCTGGATTCCCAATGAAAACCCATTGAAAAGAGTGACCTCAAAACAAAATCTGAATGGTTTGTCCTCTGGGTTTCGCCTGCTAAATAAGTTCTCTTATACTCACAGACATGATTCAAACAGTTTTAGAAACTTCAGAGTGTTTTCTATCCAAATCCACTAATAATATGCATATCTTATCTTCTGGGGATGAGTAGCAGGCAGTTGAATTTGGCATGCATTTCATCCGGACGTGAAAATACTGCCCCCTGTCACCAAGAAGTTAAATTGCCAATATTGCTGACAATGCAGTCATTTGTATTTCAGGTGTCAATCTGCTGCTGGTAGTCAACCATCAACGTCATACCATTCACAAGTTGAAAGGCAGGTTCCCTTCATTGTCTCCATGTCTTCTTCCTCTGTTCTCAGATGGAAAATGGCTGCATTCTTAACGGGATCTACTCAGGAGGCTGTGTTCTGCCCAATAGGAGTGGTGCCCTCTAACGGCCGCCAACTCCCCTGCCCTGACACTCTCCAGACCTCAGGCTTTTACCTCTGACTGGGGACCTCCAGGGGACACTAACTGACTGGAGGGTCCCACCCACCCACCCTACCACTGGACCAGCTTGTTACTCTAGTTGACAACAAAAGCAACACTTAGGCCTAAATATTTTTGGTACTTTTGTTTGGTTGGGTTTGATGTTTCATTATAACATAATTATCATTTGAGTCCTTTGTTTACAATATGACGTCGGAGCGCTAAAGTTGAGTTTTATTCTGTTTTTAAAATAACTCGTCTTAGAATTGTTGTTTCTGTTTATTTATGTAAAAATATATTTTTAGTCCTGGTGGAAGTACAACATGGTCATTGGTAGTCATGGAGACACCACCTAACCCTGCATGTATAGATGCTTACGGCACCATCACATTTATGATTTGTTGTGACACATGACATCATGATCGGTGTCATGAGTTGTCATACAACAGGAATGGAACCTTCAAATGCAACGTCCAGTGCTCATGAGTTTCCTCTATTGGGGAACATTAATGAATTGTTTTAGAACATTAAGTAATGTAAAGGAAAAAACAGGTCTAGAATATCCTGCACTTTATTTCAAGCACTCAGTGATGCAGATACGGTAGTCGGTCAGGGAAACTAGGGTTATTTAGATCCCCCAAAAAATGATACAGAGATGGACCTTCTTTTACGTTTTAATATTTGAGGTTGGGAAATCTGTAACAATTGTCTTTTTGTTCTATTTTTTTGCGGTATTATATTTCAGGTGATCGGTTGATGTCCTCACACTTCTGTACAATTGTCATATTTTTGTTCACTTGAATTATCATTTTGTTGTTGTCGTTGACATCTTGTACCTCTGTGAGAGTTTGTCCAATACTAAGGTCAACTGACTCTGAACTAGCTGAAGGCTGCTTTGAATTCAGTATTTATTCATTTGTGATTCATTCCTCTAACATACATTACAAGATACCATCTTGATGAGATGGGAAGTACTGTATATCGTCAGAATCTAAACATTGCCAGCAACTATTCCAGTCTTATGATGTTGATCGAATGACAGTTCACTGACAAATCTGAAAACCAAATGATCTCTTCTGGAAGGATACCATGTTTTCTGTAAATATTAAATCATTTGGGCAGTAGTGCTAAATATAATTATTTCATCATGGAGATGCTGAAAAGAGATTTCCTTGTAGTTGTTACAATAATTATCGTCATTATTTTTGTTATTACCATTATTGTAATTTATTGTGTTTTAAGTTGAAATGTGATACACATGTGGTTTCAGAATCAACTTGGTTTCTTTCCCCTTTCTTTTTTTACTATTAAAATGTTTGATATATTTAATATGATTGATGTGGCCTATTAACAATATGATTTAAAAAAAGTGTAAACAAACAGCAATGGTTTTGAGAAATACAGGTATGTAAAAGTTCTGCGTCATTTCACTTGTTTTAAAACACTACTGCTTATCGAACTCTTGTGTTGACTCCATTTGCATTATACGTGCAGTGCATTCGGAAAGTATTCAGACCCCTTGACTTTTTCCACATTTTGTTATGTTACAGCCTTATTGTAAAATGAATTACATTTTCTCCCCCCTCATCAATCTACACACAATACCCCATAATGACAAAGTGAAAACAGGTTTTTAGAAATGTTTGCAAAAAAATACTTATTTACATAAGTATTCAGACCCTTTGCTGTGAGACTCGAAACTGAGCTCAGGTGCATCCTGTTTCCATTGATCATCCATTAGATGTTTCTACAACTTGGAGTCCACCTGTGGCAAATTCAATTGATTGGACATGATTTGGAAAAGCACACACCTGTCTATACAAGGCGCCACAGTTGACAGTGCATGTCAGAGCAAAAACCAAGCCATGAGGACGAAGGAATTGTCCGTAGAGCTCCGAGAAAGGATTGTGTCGAGGCACAGATCTGGGGAAGGGTACCAAACATTTCTGCAGCATTGGAGGTTCCCAAGAACACCGTGGCCTCCACCATTCTGAAATGGATGATGAGTGTGCAAATCTGTCATCAAGGCAATGAACGGGTGGCTACTTTGAAGAATCTCAAATATAAAATCTATTTTAATTGGTTTAATACTTTTTTGGTTACTACATGATTCCATATGTGTTATTTCATAGTTTTGATGTCTTCACTATTATTCTACAATGTAGAAAATAGTCAACATAAAGAAAAACCCGAGAATGAGTAGGTGTCCAAATTTTTTGGGACGGGTACTGTATGTAAAGGTGATTTTTCAAACCTATTTATGCTGTGTCATGGGGTATAGTGAGTAGATTGATGAGGAAAGGTAACATTTTAATCCATTTTAGAATAAGGCTGTACAGTATGTGGAAAAAGTGAAGGGGTCTGAATACCAAATCAAATTTTATTTGTCACACATACACATGGTTAGCAGATGTTAATGCGAGTGTAGCGAAATGCTTGTGCTTCTAGTTCCGACAATGCAGTAATAACCAACAAGTAATCTAACTAACAATTCCAAAACTACTGTCTTATACAGTGTAAGGGGATAAAGAATATGTACATAAGGATATATGAATGAGTGATGGTACAGAGCAGCATAGGCATAGGCAGCATAGGCAAGATACAGTAGCTGATAGAGTACAGTATATACATATGAGATGAGTATGTAAACAAAGTGGCATAGTTAAAGTGGCTAGTGATACATGTATTACATAAGGATGCAGTCGATGATATAGAGTACAGTATATACGTATGCATATGAGATGAATAATGTAGGGTAAGTAACATATAAGGTAGCATTGTTTATATATTTACATCATTTCCCATCAATTCCCATTATTAAAGTGGCTGGAGTTGAGTCCGTGTCATTGTCAGTGTGTTGGCAGCAGCCACTCAATGTTAGTGGTGGCTGTTTAACAGTCTGATGGCCTTGAGATACAGTGCCTTGCGAAAGTATTCGGCCCCCTTGAACTTTGCGACCTTTTGCCACATTTCAGGCTTCAAACATAAAGGTATAAAACTGTATTTTTTTGTGAAGAATCAACAACAAGTGGGACACAATCATGAAGTGGAACAACATTTATTGGATATTGGATATTTCAAACTTTTTTAACAAATCAAAAACTGAAAAATTGGGTCCCCAGACCACAGAACCGTAGTTCACCTGACTCTCAATTAATGCTTGTGTTATTTGCTGAAGAATTGTTCCTGGTAAATATTTATCTATCCTTCTGATTATGCATGCTGTTTTTTTTTACATAGATTAGTTATTTGAGACGACCATGATAAATAGTTGTCTAGCTCCATTCCCAATAGTTTAGTTTCTGCCACTTCTTCAATTTGTACTCCTCCCATACTTAATTATATCCCATGCTGTTTTGGCCTTTTCCTCGTGGAACAGACCAACATAACTATGGTTTTCTTGGTGTTTAAAACAAGTTTGTTTCGGCAAACCCACTCCCTAATATTCTCCAAATCTCCTTGTAAAGCTTGCTGTACCTGTTGAACCGATTGTCTTGCTGCATAAATTGTAGTATCATCAGCAAATATGGTAGCTTGAGTTTCAGCTAAGGCATAGGGAAGGTCGTTAGTATATATTAAATAAAGAAGTGGCCCAAGGCAGCTGCCCTGCGGTATTCCACAGTTTAACACATGAGGGGAAGAAAATGAACCATTGATATAGGTGGACTGTTTCCTGTCAGTTAGATATGACTGTACCCAATTCAATGCTACCTCCTTAAAACCATAATGCATTAATTTTGTCAAAATGATTTCATGATCCACTAAATCAAATGCTGCACTGAAATCTAAAAATAGTACACCCACACCCACAAACTTGCCATTATCCATAGCATTGAGCCACTGGTCAGTAATGTCAACCAATGCAGTGGTAGTGGATTGGTTTTTGCGATAAGCATGCCGATTGGTTGTAATCAGATCATTCTTTTCCATGTGCTCCCATATTTGTCTACTCACAATACCCTCCAATATCTTACTGAGTGTAGTGAGTAGACTAATTGGTTGACTATTGGCAGGAGTAATGGGTTCTTTGCTGTCTTTAGGAATAGGACACAGTTTTGCATGCTTCAATACATTTGCAAACATCCCCTTTTCCAGTGACCAATTAAATATGTATCTCAGTGGAACTGCAATCTGGGGAGCAGCACAGCGAAGCAAAAAATTGTCCATAAGACCATTACCTGTAGATTTACCATCAGGTAATGACTTCAGTAGGTTTAACACCTCCTCCACTGACACCATTTGTAGACTAAAAGAGCAGATCTTGTTGATCATAATATGATCATCAATCCATTGGACAATAGCTTGTTTGGAATAATGTGTGTTTACATTGTTGCTCAGTAAATTAATTTTCTTTGTAAAAAAATCTGCGAAATGATTGGCAATATCAACTGGTTTTGTTATTATTCTCCCGTCAACCTCCACACTAGATGGGCATGATGAAATAGATGTACCAAGTAAGCCCTTAACTGTGATACCTTTTTGGAATAATATTTATAATCAATAAAAGCATTGTTGTAAAATAACTTTTTTCCTTTCGATTCAATTTAATTGCATAATTACGTAATGTTCTATGATTCTGTTCATCAATTTCTAATTTTGACTTGGCTGCTAAGATTTTTGCCATATTTTTTTGCGAGCCTCACCCAGTTCATAATTTTAAAAAATTCACCTTTATTTTAACCAGGTAGGCAAGTTGAGAACAAGTTCTCATTTACAATTGTGACCTGGCATCAATCCATGGAGATGGACAAGCACCAACTGTACTCTTTCTTATAGGGACATGATGGTCCATTACCTCAGTGAGCAAATCAATAAAACATTCTGTAGTGTGATTTAAATCATCCTCTAAATAAATCAACTCCCAGGGTACAGCAGCCAAATCATTCAGAAATAACTCATGATTAAATGTTTTAAAATTTCTCGTAACCACAATCCTAGGGGGTTTCTTTGGAATCTTAGTGTTTATGGTTATGTCCACAATATTATGGTCGGTCTAGCCCACTGGCATTGATCTGGCTTTTAAGCATCGCAATGGTATATTACAGAAAATCAGATCAATGCATGTGTCTGAACGATGACTCAACTTAATTGATGATCTAGTAGTATCATTAACCATTTGTTTCAAACCACAGTTCTTAGCATATCTCATCAATTGTTCTATTCAAATTATTGTGATCCTTCCAATTTATATTAAAATCATCCAAGATAAATACATATTTGTTGCTATCTGTGGCCTGGTCAAACCCAGTACATAAGTCATCCAGATAGGACACCTTAGAGCTAGGAGGTCTATACACACATCCTACCAATATGGCTGCCTGGTGAGGCAGATGTACCTGAGCCCATAGTGCCTCTACTTGACATACATTAAGGTCATCCCTCCTCTTAAAAGGTATATGATTCTGAATAATATGAGGTTTCTGTGTTATGCACTATAGCCCGTTACCATATATGTGATTGAATATTATCTGCTGTTGGCTTGTGTGGATGTATGTATGTGTTTTGCAACATAGCTGACTTGAAACATTGTTAACAGTTTCAAGGCCATGGGCCTTTCTCACGATGGAAAAATACAGAAGACAGGTACTGTTCAATGAGTTGGGGGGGAGCACATTCAGAGCGGGGTGTCGCGAGAACAAGCGGTCTTTTGTAAGATAACAGGAGCCAGGTGCGAGATAACGGTATCGAGCATGAGCGCATGGATGTTCTTCACAGCAACAGTTACATCTATCAACAGAAGCGCCAAGAGGCGGGGACCCGCCTGAGCGCCTGCAATAGGCTGAGCAAGTTTAAACCACGCCCAGTCTCTACTCTGACAGGCCGGCTCGGAAGCCGGAACTACTACTGTCATCAGGGTATATTATAATATCTTTGTCAGGAACAAGTCAGTTCTCTGTTTGCCCTGCGAGGTGGGACAGAGCCCGTATATACAAAAATTGCATTTACCACTTATTGCTTAGCTAATAAAAAATACATAGTATACAATCGGTGACTCATTGTCATATTTATCCTGATACCAGATTCGAATTGACGCAAATCTAATATACAGTGCTACACCCCCACCATTCCTATTCCTGTCTCTTCTCAGTAAATTATATGCATGAATGTTCATTTACAGATGTATCTAAATGTGTTTCGCTCAAAGCCAAAATATGAATATTATTTATGTTGACCAAATTAAAAAGCTCATGTATTTTGTTAGGAAGGCTAGATACATTAACCTGAGCCATATGCAACCATATCCTTAACAAGTGAGGATCAATAGAGCATATATTCGTTATAGTTGAAGTTGTACACTACAACACACAAAGTTAAATTTGAACATTCAATTAAAATAGCCAGGGAGTTACTCCAGAGTCCCGATACAAAAAAGACAGCCCTCCAACTGCAGTCGACCTAGACTAAAAACATAGGAAAGAGAATATACTATCAGCACTATTAGCAGATATGTTATTAAAGCAGATTTGTGTAATTAAAAACTATTAAAACTATTCAAGAACATACAGCAAATAAGATGTTAAACAGATCCCAACTTACGTTTCTTGACAAGAGGAGTTCTAGGGGGAAAGCATAGATAAAAAAAAATGTTTTTTAATGAAATCAGAGAACAAAGCACAGCACTTCGAAAGTTATATCCATGTACAAAATCAATGCACAAGTTCATCTGTCACACAGGATTCAAAACATTTACTTTACATGCAGATTTTATTCAATAAAAGGATCACAATATAATGGATACTTACGTAGAGTCTTCAGAGTCATCAGAGCCGCCAGAAGAGCTTGAGGAAAGTGTTCTGATTCTGTCGGAACCTTAAATATGAAAACATTCATCCTGAACTTTCCTGAACAAAATTCACCTTAAAACAGCAGAAGATTAATTACTTCAATGGATTGCACTACAATATTAGTTGGATATTTTTCATAGCATGTAAACAGCATATCCTGTAAATGAACATAATCTATAGACAAAATTCACAGTATTGTGTGCATTTGAGTAAGATCCCCCCCCCCACAAGCTATCTGATTTTTATCTCCCTCACCCTCCATGATTATGCTTCACATTTTAGTCCTTTAGCAGACACTCTTATCCAGATCGACTAACAGTAGTGACTGCATTCATTTTCATAATTTCTTCCTACTACTCCCCCATGGGAATCAAACCCACAACCCTGGCATTGCAACCGCCATGCACAAGCAACTAACATGCCCCAGGGCAGTGATTGGGGACACTGCCCTGTGTAGTTTCAAACATCAGCTATCTGAGCAGCTAACCGATCGCTGCAGCTGTACATAGTCTATTGGTAAATAGCCCACCCATTTTCACCTACCTCATCCCCATACTGTTTTTATTTATTTACTTTTCTGCTCTTTTGCACACCAATATCTCTACCTGTACATGACCATCCGATCATATATCACTCCAGTGTTAATCTGCAAAATTGTAACTATTCGTCTACCTCCTCATGCCTTTTGCACACATTGTACATTGTATATAGACTCCCCCTTTGTTTTCTACTGTGTTATTGACTTGTTAATTTGTTTATTCCATGTGTAACTCTGTGTTGTCTGCTCACACTGCTATGCTTTATCTTGGCCAGGTCGCAGTTGTAAATGAGAACCTGTTCTCAACTAGCCTACCTGGTTAAATAAAGGTGAAATAAAATAAATAAAATAAAGTAGGGTGCCGTATTTCGGATGGGACGTTTAATGGGTGTCCTACTCTGAGGTCATTAAAGATCCCATGGCACTTATCGTAAGAGTAGGGGTGTTAACCCCGGTGTCCTGGATAAATTCCATCACAGTCACCTAATCATCCCCATCTTACAATTGGCTCATTCATCCCCCTCCTCTCCCCTGTAACTATTCCCCAGGTCATTGCTGTAAATGAGAACGTGTTCTCAGTCAACTTACCTGGTAAAACAACGGTAAAATAAAAATAACAGAGCTACATTTGTACATGTGATGTGTGGATAAATAAACAACAAACTGAAAATAATTTATGGGGGAGGCCACCATCCAGACTATTTTTAAGAACCTATAAGAGGTCTGGATGACTAATAAACTCAAAACTCTACAGTGTCTTCAGGTCCACAAAATACCTTGAAGGGGAGTCTGCATCAAGTCATTGGTGCATTTAAAGTGACCTTTAGATTCCTTTGCATTCATTGACTGGTTTCAGATTGTTCATTGAAGAACCTGTTTTCAACTCCAACTATGAAGCTATACAAATACAGGAATAATTATTCTTACCTGTCGTATCTTGAGTCGGGCACTGGAGAGTATCAGCTGAATGGCTCACTGAAAAGCAGCATATTTCTTATTTTAACATGTCAACATTAAACTGTGAAAATCACATAGGTTTCTACTTTCCCTACTGACATCGGGGACATTTAAACAAGAATGCATTAATGGAAGACTTAATGATAGGACATCACCAGAATAGTTGGGTGACTTATGAAGTCTCCCCACCACAGACCATCTAGGCTCCTCACCGTGTATGGTGATGTCATATTGCTAAGTCTGTACTTCCCTGCTTCAATTTCCCAGGTTTCAGTACGGAAAGTATATTGAAGACATACAAGTGAGTGGGGGGGGGGGCACTTATCAATATAAAAGGTATTATCACTGACAATAACTCTGCCTGGCAGTACTCACATTTTGATTTCTCCATTTCAGCAGGTTTTGCTAGGGGGAAATAAATATATTTTTTATTTCAATCAGTATTGGAGGAAATGCCTTGACGGATTATTTACATACATTTTGCAAAGCTCTTTAATGTTCAAACTCCTCAAATTATACACTTAATGAAAAGGGAAACAACTACCAGACTGAATTTCTTAACTGCCGAAAGGTCATATTTGAGTAAAATAGAAATCTGAATACTCACAATTGTTGAGCAGAAGAACATTCTTCTCCAGGTGACTTACTGAGAATTGGGGAAAAAGAAACATTTCACAATAACTTCCACCTTTTCAGTAAGGAAAGTTGAGTATAGTTGAGTAGGTTACTGACTGATATGAAATCCTTCGTAAAGGATTCACTCGTCTATTTCATACAGCACAACACAGTTCAGTACTCACTTGGACATTGTTTTTCCTTTCCAGTTGTTGGTTCTAGAAGGATAGTGGAAAGATTAACACTATTATAGCTTCAGAATTTCAAAACTGACTAACCTTTCCCTGTGTAAGACTGAAAATGAATGTTATTCCAATAAACT
Source organism: Oncorhynchus tshawytscha (assembly GCF_018296145.1). NCBI lineage: Eukaryota > Metazoa > Chordata > Actinopteri > Salmoniformes > Salmonidae > Oncorhynchus > Oncorhynchus tshawytscha. The sequence continues at coordinate 44,705,995 of NC_056454.1, forward strand.
AAGAGTTAAATGTCAGAATATTTGTTAAATTCAATATAATGATCACTGTATTGTTTAGTAGACACTGCAGCAATTGAGTAAAGTAGTTTCAAACCCCTCATTTTGCACTATTATCAACAGGAACATAGTGCTTAAAAGAAGAGGTGGGAACTTACCTTTTCCTTTGCAGTCCCTCCTTCTCTTTAAGACAAGCACTTGGATAATAGGAGAAAAATATGTGGCAATTAGTTAATACCTTCTCTCATCATCATTGGTAATCTAAATCATATCAATCTGTTTCAATCATTTCAATGACAAAACAAAATACATGTAACACTATGGTGTTGTGTATTATTGACATTCAAATGTACTGATGCACTGGACGTTTTAAGTTGTTGCCACATTTGTGTGTCTGCTGGTGTCTATAGTGGTGAAGAGGGCTTGACGTACCAGTAACCATGAAGGCCAATATGACCAACATCAAGACCATATTGATAGTGATGATGATGGAGACCCCTGAGATCAAAGAAGAATTGCTCAATGTGAATACATTTGATTTCATGACACACACACTATTAGTGAAGACATTGATGAGACAATTAATCAAGTTTTGTGTTAATTGTGATTAAAACTGATCAGACTCTAGGGGCAGAGGATGACAACATCACTTTTCACAGTGGCCAATAAGAATGCACGTTTGAAAAGAGGCTGCCATATACAACTGGTTTGCTAATAGATTAATAACATATAGAAGTCTAGAACATAACATTTAGATGTAATATTTAGAAACAAAATCCTGAATTCCCAGGGTCCTTGAGAACTGACTTAGATAATAGGAGTACTACTAACCCTGAGTATTCCTGCTGTTGCTACGAATGCTGTCCCTGTTAGCAGACAGAACCACCTCATTGCCACTGTGTTTGACAGTGCATTTGTAGTCGTGCTTCTGTAGGTCTTCAGGGGACACAGTGAGATGGGTTCTCTTCTGATACGTCCCATCCCCGTTAGGCAGGGTCTCTTCATGCACCACATCACCATGGACGTCTACCCCATCTCTTCTCCAAAATATCATGATTGCGTTCGGATAGAAGCCTGTTGCATGGCAGGTCACAGGATTGGAGGGTTCTTTCTGAAACAAAGTTACCTGTGGTGGGGCTGTGGAAAGCAAATATACAAACATCAGGATATTGATCAAATACATACATCTCTATAGTGTTATTTTGTTCTTCAGATGACATTATCTGGCTGTACACTAATCCAGAGGAAGGCTACTGGACAAGTTTGTTTGAAAGATCTAACTGTATTTATACATGTAATTAGAATCTCCAAGACATGGAAATAGTAAACCTACTAAAATTGTGTAAAAACAAACTAAGTCGTAACAATAACAACAATACCTGTCCTCTGCAGCATGCGTCTCCGATTGGAAACATATTTGTTCAGCCATTCATTACATGTGTGGGTTAGATAGTGAACTTTGGCTTCAAGTTTAGGAACATTAGCGTCCCACTTTATTTTGGTGATGTGTCCCTGCCGAACAGGTGCAATCCATCTTTCATTCTTCAGATCAAATAACAGGAAGTCCTCTCCTCCATATCCATACTGTTCATGTCCCTCTGTAGCACCAGTTTCCTCAACCCACTCACAGCTGTACATTACCTGCAATGTACGGGCACCTAAAAGGGAACAACATAGTAACATCGATCCTTCAATATTCAATGAGTGTTTACGGTTAGCCATCTATCAAAACATGCTCTGATGACGGCCTACTAACTTGTCTGGTTGAAGCGATCTCTTGCAGTGGCTATGTTGTTTTTTAACACCTTCTCAGTCTCCTTAAGAATTTGTGTATTTCTTCTCCAGAAGTCTGGATCCACGGCTTCTTTTACCCACTCCTGTCGAGCTACCACTTCCTTTGTAGAACTGTCATAGAAATAAATTGGTTCCTCATCCAGATAAGTAACAGCGCTGAACTCTGGAAGGCCAGTGGGAGCGCTGTGTAGAAATACTTCAGGGAATGGGTAGCTAGAAAGAAGAAAAAAACAAGCACAGGTATGAATTAATGGATGGAAACGGAAGCAATACTGTTACATAAACACACACAATTACTTACTGAAATCGTGGTAGCACTAGTAACATAACAGTATAATAATCATGGTAGCACTAGTAGCATAACAGTATAATACTCATGGTAGCACTAGTAGCATAACAGTGAACAGGCCATTTATGACCTACCTGGTCAACTGTTAAAACCTGGGACATTGATATCCAAAAGGTCCAAAAGGCTTCTCAACAGCTTCTACCCCCAAGCCATAAGACTCTTGAACAGCTAATCAAATGGCTACCCAGACTATTTGCATGCCTCCTCTTTTATGCTGCTGCTACTCTCTGTTTATTATCTATGCATAGTCACTTTAACTCTACCTACATGTACATATTACCTCAATTACCTTGACTAACCGGTGTCCCCGCACATTGTACATTGACCCTGTACCGGTACCCCATGTATATAGCCTTGCTATTGTTATTTGACTGCTGCTCTTTAAATATTTGTTACTTTAATTTATATTTTTACTTATTCATTTTTTACTGAACGCATATTTTTCTTAAAACTGCATTTTTGGTTAAGGGCTTGTAAGTAAGTAAGGTCTATCTATACCTGTTGTATTCGGCGCATGTGACAAATAACCTGATTTGATCAGGTATACATTGACTGACTCTCTTACACACAATCACTCACACTACTGATACTGCTGCCATACTGTTTATTATAATATTATTTATCATGCTACAAGTCACTTTCTCCCAATCCCTGCCTACATGTACATATTTACCTCACTACTCCAGTATCCCTGCACATTGTTAATTTGGTACTGGCATTGACCTTGTAGCTGCCTCTTCTATTTATCTCATGTTTTTATGTTCATTTTCCTATTATACTTTGTTTGATATTGAATACTCCTTCTGTTGGGAAGGGCTTGCTAGTTAGACGTGTCATGTGACAAATAAAACTTGACCTTGAACATTTTTGTGTTTACAAAAACAAATGGAAACAATGGAGGACAACTTTACATTTATTTAGGTATAGTCTAATGGGGTAAGGCAGTTGTACTTACGAGGCATGTGTTCAAGAATCAATGATTAAATACTATTAATTTAAGTGTCTATTAGACTACAGTTCTAGGCGTATTGCACATACCTTGGTATCCTATTTATAGGTCAAATTCTTTTAAATCAATGAGTAGGCTATATATATATATATATATTACAATATTTTAGGTACCATTTGAGTGAGAAAAAAATACTTACCTGCGCATGTCATGGGAATACCAATAATGGTCAAATATGAACAATCATATTTGAAACTATTAGAAATAGCCTAGTTTTAGCAGTTATTTAAAATCTGAAGTCGATGCAAAACAATCCAATTTCCAGGAAACTAGATGAATAAACATCGGACACACATGATTGGCTGAAAAATCCCGTTGTACACATCCTCACTTATATCCAGGCAGACTGTACTGGTGCAGGTTATAAATGAAAGTCACTTCGAGATCACGGACGAGACACAATACGCCATACTGACCCTGAATATAAAAAAAGGTTACATTGACTTTTAAACTGAGTAATATTGTGTTCCGGTAATTTAGTAAGATATTCAGGGGAGGTGATTGTAGCCTAGTGTTAAGAGATTTAGCTACAACAAAAGGTGCACTTCTTTAAACAATGAGTGTGCTTGCCTTAGCGGTCTAAAGTAGCCTGCTTTGTGTACGCTCTTCATTGGTTTTGCCTCCCAAGAAAATATTGTCTCTCTAGTTGCGACAAAACACATATTAACTACGATTACGTTTGTTTATTTTGTTTATATTTTCATCATCACCCTTCCCTGGCTGCAGATCCTGACACTCAGTTTTGGCGATAACCACGGAACTCCAACCTACATTATCACATTCAAGTTGAAAAGAAAATAGCGTTGTTGGATGGTTGTTATTTTTACTTTCAAAACGGCGTTTGATTTAGGGCTTTAAGTCTAACCAAACAAAGGAAAGACTCTCACCTGAGTTTGCTGTAGGCAGGTTGAGACACAACCATAATACCAGGATTTGGCCTACCATGGTTGGTAGCAACGTTACCCGCAACCGCTGGTGTACGCAGTGGTAGGCTCTTCTGCACCAAATCCATAAAGTGTTTCCTTATCGTTTCCTATAAAATAGATTTGGGCGCATAGAAATGTAGCGAATGATCAATACGGGTTTAACGCTGTCACATGTAACTAGGCAGAGTCTGCCATGTCCATAAACATTCACTCTGTCACGGCCTTGCAAATCCTGCAGGACTTGTTTTTAATTTCTTTTACAAGAAACGAAACACATTTTCCAAATGCTTACTTGAAATGAAACGCGTTTTTCAACTATTTTAATAAAAAAATAAAACATGTTTTCAATTGCTTTACTTGAAAGTAATTAATGCAAAATGTTCAAGTAACTTCAATTAATTAAGAGACGGTTCCAAATTTACTAGGGGTGGTCCAAAATAGGGGAGGGTTGTCAAAGTTGTGTAATATATATATATATATACACACACACACACACAAGCTGCTCAAAAAAATAAAGGGAACACTTAAACAACACAATGTAACTCCAAGTCAATCACACTTCTGTGAAATCAAACTGTCCACTTAGGAAGCAACACTGATTGACAATAAATTTCACATGCTGTTGTGCAAATGGAATAGACAACAGGTGGAAATTATAGGCAATTAGCAAGACACCCCCAATAAAGGAGTGGTTCTGCAGGTGGTGACCACAGACCACTTCTCAGTTCCTATGCTTCCTAGCTGATGTTTTGGTCACTTTTGAATGCTGGCGGTGCTTTCACTCTAATGGTAGCATGAGACGGAGTCTACAACCCACACAAGTGGCTCAGGTAGTGCAGCTCATCCAGGATGGCACATCAATGCGAGCTGTGGCAAGAAGGTTTGCTGTGTCTGTCAGCGTAGTGTCCAGAGCATGGAGGCGCTACCAGGAGACGTGGAGGAGGCCGTAGGAGGGCAACAACCCAGCAGCAGGACCACTACCTCCACCTTTGTGCAAGGAGGAGCACTGCCAGAGCCCTGCAAAATGACCTCCAGCAGACCACAAATGTGCATGTGTCTGCTCAAAAGGTCAGAAACAGACTCCATGAGGGTGGTATGAGGGCCCGACGTCCACAGGTGGGGGTTGTGCATACAGCCCAACACCATGCAGGACGTTTTTCATTTGCCAGAGAACACCAAGATTGGCAAATTCGCCACTGGCGCCCTGTGCTCTTCACAAATGAAAGCAGGTTCACACTGAGCACATGTGACAGACGTGACAGTCTGGAGACGCCGTGGAGAACGTTCTGCTGCCTGGAACATCCTCCAGCATGACCGGTTTGGCGGTGGGTAAGTCATGGTGTGGGGTGGCATTTCTTTGGGGGGCCGCACAGCCCTCCTCCATGTGCTGAGATCCTCAGACCCGTGTGAGACCATATGCTGGTGCGGTTGGCCCTGGGTTCCTCCTAATGCAACATAATGCTAGACCTCATGTGGCTGGAGTGTGTCAGCAGTTCCTGCAAGAGGAAGGCATTGATGCTATGGACTGGCCCGCCCGTTCCCCAGACCTGAATCCAATTGAGCACATCTGGGACATCATGTCTAGCTCCATCCACCAACACCACGTTGCACCACAGACTGTCCAGGAGTTGGCAGATGCTTTAGTCCAGGTCTGGGAGGAGATCCCTCAGGAGACCATCCGCCACCTCATCAGGAGCATGCCCAGGCGTTGTAGGGAGGTCATACAGGCACGTGGAGGCCACACACACTTCCATTGATAATTTTTGTGTGATTTTGTTGTCAGCACATTCAACTATGTAAAGAAAGTGTTTAATAAGAATATTTCATTCATTCAGATCTAGGATGTGTTATTTTAGTGTTCCCTTTATTTTTTTGAGCAGTGTATTACACACATATATATATATATATATATATAAGTACCAGTCAATAGTGGAATATGGAATCATGCAGTAACCAAAAAAGTGTTAAAGAAAACCCGTTGCCCTGATGACAGCTTTGCACACTCTTGGCATTCTCTCAACCAGCTTCATGAGGTAGTCACCTGGAATGCATTTAAATCAACAGGTGTGCCTTGTTCACTTGTAGAATTTCTTTCCTTCCTAATGTGTTTGAGCCAGTCAGTTGTGTTGTGACAAGGTAGGGGTGGTATACAGAATATAGGCCTGTTTGGTAAAATATCAAGTCCATATTATGGCAAGAACAGCTCCAATAAGCAAAGAGAAACGACAGTCCATCATTACTTTAAGAAATGAAGGTCAGTCAATCCGGAAATTCTCAAGAACTTTGAAAGTTTCTTCATGTGCAGTCGCAAAAACCATCAATCGCTATGATGAAACTGGCACTCATGAGGACCACCACAGGAAAGATAGACCCAGAGTTACCTCTGCTGCAGAGGCTCATTAGAGTTACCGGCCTCCGAAATTGCAGCCCAAAATAAATGATTCACAGAGTTCAAGTAACAGACACATCTCAAACATCAACTGTTCAGAGTAGACTGCATGAATCAGGCCTTCGTGGTCGAATTGCTGCAAAGAAACCACTACTAAAGGACATCAATAATAAGAAGAGACTTGCTTGGGCAAAGAAACACGAGCAATGGACATTAGACCAGTGGAAATATGTCCTTTGGATCAAACCTGGCCTGCTGAGGAGTGACAACTCCATCCTAGTTGGAGGTGCGGCGTTCGCCTTAGCAATCTCACTGGAATAAAGACCTCTTCCATTCCTGTCATTATTGAAAGAGATTGTGATATCTCACATCTCAAAATAGGGCTATTTAATGTTAGATCCCTCACTTCCAAGAAAGTTATACTCAATGAACTAATCACTGATCATAATCTTGATGTGATCAGCCTGACTGAAACATGGCTTAAGCCTTATGAATTGACTGTGTTAAATGAGGCCTCACCTCCTGGTTACGCTGGTGACCGTATCCCCCGCGGAGGTGTCGCTAACATTTACCATAGCAATTTTCAATAAAAAATCATTTTAAACAACGTTTCTGTCTTTTGAGCTTCTACTCATGAAATCTATGCAGCCTACTCAATCACTTTTTATAGCTACTGTTTACAGGCCTCCTGGGCCATATACAGCATTTCTAACTGAGTTCCCTGAATTCCTATTGGACCTTGTAGTCATGTCAGATAATATTCACATTTTTGGTGACTTTAATATTCACATGGAAAAATCCACAGACCAACTCCAAAAGGCTTTCGGAGCCATCATCGACTCAGTGGATTTTGTCCAACATGTCTCCGGACCTACTCACTGCCACAGTCATACTCTGGAACTAGTTTTGTCCCGTGGAATAAATGTTGTGGATCTTAATATTTTTCCTCGTAATCCTGGACTATCGGACCACCATTTTATTACATTTGCAATCGCAATAAATAATCCGCTCATACCCCAACCAAGGATCATCAAAAGCCATGCTATAAATTCTCGGACAACCCAAAAATTTCTAGATGCCTTTCCAGACTCCCTCCACGTACCCAAGGATGTCAGAGTACAAAAATCAGTAAACCACCTAACTGAGGAACTCAATTTAACCTTGCGTAATACCTTAGATGCAGCCGCACCCCTAAAAACAAAAAACATTTGTCATAAGAAACTAGCTCCCTGGAATACAGAAAAAACCCGAGCTCTGAAGCTTCCATAAATTTGGAACGGAAATGGCGTTACACCAAACTGTCTTCCGACTAGCTTGGAAAGACAGTACCATGCAGTATCGAAGAGCCCTCACTGCTGCTCAATCATCCTATTTTTCCAACTTAATTGAGGAAAATAAGAACAATCCAAAATGTATTTCTGATACTGTAGCAAAGCTAACTAAAAAGCAGAATTCCCCAAGAGAGGATGGCTTTCACTTCAGCAGTGATAAATTCATTAACTTTTTTGACAAAGAAATCATGATCATTAGAAAGCAAGTTACGGACTCCTCTTTAGATCTGCGTATTCCTCCAAATCTCAGTTGTCTGAGAGTCTGCACAACTCTGCCAGGACCTAGGATCAATTGAGACAGTCAAGTTTTTTAATACTATATCTCTTGTATGAAAATAATCATGGCCTCTAAACCTTCAAGCTGCATACTGGACCCTATTCCAACTAAACTACTGAAAGAGCTGCTTCCTGTGCTTGATCCTCCTATGTTGAACATAATAAACAGCTCTCTATCTATCGGATGTTTTTTAATAAAGCCTCACTTGAAAAAGACAAACCTTGACCTCAAAAATATAAAAAACTATCGGCCTATATCGAATCTCCCATTCCTCTCAAAAAAAATTGAAAAAGCCAACTCACAGCCTTCCTGAAGACAAACAATGTATACGAAACGCTTCAGTCTGGTTTTAGGCCCCATCATAGCACTGAGACTGCACTTGTGAAGAAGGTGGTAAATGACCTTTTAATGGCATCAGACCGAGACTATACAACTGTCCTCGTGCTCCTAGACCTTAGTGCTGCTTATGATTCCATCGAATACAACATTCTTTTGGAGAGATTGGAAACCCAAATTGGTCTACATGGACAAGTTCTGGCCTGGTTTAGATCTTATCTGTCGGAAAGTTATCAGTTTGTCTCTGTGGATGTTTTGTCCTCTGACAAATCTACTGTGAATTTCCATGTTCCTCAAGGCACCGTTTTAGGACCACTATTGTTTTCACTATATATTTTACCTCTTGGTGATGTCATTCGGAAACAATGTTAACTTTCACTGCTATGTGGACGACACACAGCTGTACATTTCGATGAAACATGGTGAAGCCCCAAAATTGCCCTCCTTGGAAGCCTGTGTTTCAGACATAAGAAAGTGGATGGCGGCAAATGTTCTACTTTTAAACTCAGACAAAACAGAGATGCTTGTTCTAAGTCCCAGGAAATGAAGAGATCTTCTGTTGAATCTGACAATTCATCTTGATGGTTGTACAGTCGTCTCAAATAAAACTCTGTAGGACCTCTGCGTTACTCTGGACCCTGATCTCTCTTTTGATGAACATATCAAGACTGTTTCAAGGACAGCTTTTTTCCATCTATGTAACATTGCAAAAATCTGAAACTTTCTGTCCAAAAATGATGCAGAAAAATGTATCCATGCTTTTGTCACTTCTAGGTTAGACTACTGCAATACTCTACTTTCCGGCTACCTGGATAAAGCACCAAATAAACTTCAGTTAGTGCTAAACACGGCTGCTAGAATCTTGACTGGAACCCCCAAAAATGTATCATATTACTCCAGTGCTAGACTCTCTACACTGGCTTCCTGTTAAGGCAAGGTCTGGTTTCAAGGTTTTACTGCTAACCTACAAAGCATTACATGGGCTTGCTCCTACCCATCTTTCCGATTTGGTCCTGCCATACATACCTACACATATGACCCAACACACCTCCAGGCTGTGAGGAGAGTGATGGAGTGCTGCATCAGATGACATGGCCTCCACAATCACCCAACCTCAACCCAATTGAGATGGTTTGGGATGAGATGGACTGCAGAGTGAAGGAAAAGCAGCCAACAAGTGCTCAGCATATGTGGGAACTCCTTCAAGACTGTTATAAAAAATATATTTTAATATATAAAATAGTCCAAATAAAGAAACTTTTGACTGGTAATATTAAAATATTCATATCATACAGTGGGCATATAAACCAATAGGCCTTTGCATTCAATGCTCTGATACTTTTAGTGTTCAAATAACTGACAACTGAACCGTGAGATGGACAATTATTATGTTAGGCTGTACCAGGTTGGATCTGAATGCATATGGATGTCCATTACATTTCTCAAATGTCCGGTAAATGTAAATCTTCCCTGTCATGTTGTCCAGCGCCTATTTTTTACTAAAGGACATGAAGGTCAGTCATATTGTTATGAAAATGTTAGAATATTCACATTAAACTCAGTCGCCAATTGAATAGAAACCTGGCTATAAGACACCTTAAATCAGGGTTCCCCAACTGGCGGCCTGCTGGTCGAATTTGGCCCGCGGGGGGTTTTCTTTGACCACTCAAGTTGAAGTTCTCAAAGTCAGTATGCTTTGTTTATTGGTTGTGTGGTGCATTGGCACAGAAAACTGTTGGTTGAAAATGTGTTGCATATATTGGATATAATTAGAAATATGGTTTCAAAATGTTGAATACCTGATTCCTCCCTAGCTAATCTGATTTCTTCCTAGCTAATCATGGTCTTCAACTGGCTCTGATCGTAGTGTAATGAAACAGGCAGGGAGAGTGAGCTCGTCTGTGGTGGTCAGCAAACCCTCAAACTTCTGGCCTGTAGCCCTGCATGGCATTGACAGTGCCACAAACACATGCTGAAGTGTTGAAGTTTATATCCAAGTTTATAAACACAGAGTCGCTACAGTTATTGTTATTTGTGGTCGTAAACATCATTTTGAGTTAATTCTATGAGGGGGAGGGTGTTCAATTAATTTCAGAGTACAAGTGGAGGGTCATGTGAAAAAAATACTTTGTGAGGTGGGGGCATTTATTTTTTATGACACCTTGAGTTGGACCATCCCCCCCGCAGTACATTTCAATCTCTCTTAAATATATGATTTGTATCATTTTGATTTTGAATATGAGTATTTTTTTCTATTTCTATGAAAAGTAATGCTACTTTTACTCTTATCATAACCAATGGAGCCATTATTGGTCATATTTTTTTGTTGTAATTACTTTGTTAAAAACAAATTATTACTTTAAATAAACAATATTTTATACAAAGTAATGTTGATATCATGGAAAACATTAGTTGAACACAGTACATTAAATCATAGAAACCACGTGCTGTTTCTGAAAGTGTCATGGGAAGCATTTGCTCCATTTTATAAATGTTTGCTCAAATCACACCCTTTGATGCCATGCACATCTTGATCATTGATCAATAGTATTTTCAAGGCCCTGTGCAATCAGAAACTTGATTTTATTAATATTTCCACAGTATGAGGTTGGAATAATAGTGAAATTGTGAACATGATAATGCCCTTCTAGTGTAAGAGCTGTTTGAAAGAACTGCCTGACATTTCAACTTATTTTGGTGGGAGTTTTTAAATACCTGGTGACATCACCAGGCAGTAAATTTGTCAATAAACCAATAAGAAAAAGAGTTCCAAACCTATCTTCCAATAACAGCTAGATTGCTCCCAGACAGTCCTAGAAAAATTATTGCTTGAGAAACTATTCTTCGCCATTTTTGTCAATTCATTCAAACAATCACAGTAAGGTACTTAATTGTTACCCAGAAATGATGTAATATTGACATAAAAACAGCTGCATTGGTTTGGTTTATTCCACATTGAATTTGTAATTAAATTGAATGTTGAACGGAGTCTGTGCTTGTAATGTTTATTCCTCAATCCCAGTTTATCTTCCATGTAGATCCTTGTTAATGTGACTCCACTCTGTTCTCTCTGGCCTCCTCTCATATCAGAAAACTTCCCGGCAGAGTCCCTGCTGCAGCTCATATAGTAATAATCCCTTTTGCTGCCCTTAGTGGAGCCCTCACAGACCCAGCTCCTATAGCAGTCCCTGTTGCTGTCCTTAGTGGAGCCCTCACAGACCCAGCTCCTATAGCAGTCCCTGTTGCTGTCCTTAGTGGAGCCCTCACAGACCCAGCTCCTATAGCAGTCCCTGTTGCTGTCCTTAGTGGAGCCTTCACAGACCCAGCTCCTATAGCAGTCCCTGTTGCTGTCCTTAGTGGAGCCCTCACAGACCCAGCTCCTATAGCAGTCCCTGTTGCTGTCCTTAGTGAAGCCCTCACAGAACCAGCTCCATTAGCAGTCCCTGTTGCTGTCCTTAGTGGAGCCCTCACAGACCCAGCTCATATAATATACTTGCATGATTTCATATATGGCACAGAGCCAATTAAAATGTAAGGATAGAGGTTTTGGGGGAAATTATCTGGTAAAAAGATCTGAGTGTGTCCCTCTGTCTCTGCACCTTCATCCGTCTCAGGCTCGTCCTCTGCCGATCTCTTTACCTCAACGGCCATTGAAAAAATTGAATTCATGACAACATAACCAAGACCACTGCCCTCACAGTTTCCTTCCACCATTTCATCTATCATCCTCAGCAGCTCTAGGTCCTGAGTGATGACATTGTCCCTGGCAGTGGCGGGTCTAGCTTGTATGGCTTCCTGGGCAAATTCCCCCTTTCAGCACCCCTCCCCCTGCCAAAAAAAAGCACCATTCTGCTCTAACTCTAATTTTTATTCAGACATGTGGAACAACACAAATAAATAATCCTAACATTTTTAACTATTTCAATTGAAAAATATACAAAAATAACACTCATAAATAACAAAAAGAAGTAACAAAGACAAATGGAAACAAATTGTAGGATATAAATCCAAACTAAAAAGACAGGCAGCAGGTAGCTTAGTGGTTAGAGCGTTGGGCCAATACCTGAAAGGTTGCTAGATCAAATTCCTGAACTGACAAGGTAAAAAATATGTTGTTCTGCCCCTGAACAACGCATTTAACCCACTGTTTCTAGGCTGTCATTATAAATAAGAATTTGTTCTAGCGCAGGGCGACAACATTCCGCTGAAAAGGCAGCGAGCGAAATTCAAAAATATTTCACACATTAACAAGTCCAATACAGCAAATGAAAAATACACATCTTGTTAATCTAACCATTGTGTCCAATTTCAAAAATGCTTTACAGCAAAAGCACAACATATGATTATGTTAGGTCATAGCCAAGTCGAAAAAACACAGCCATTTTTCCAGCCAAAGACAGGAGTCACAAAAAGCAGAAATATAGATAAAATGAATCACTAACTTTTGATGATCTTCATCAGATGACACTCATAGAACATCATGTTACACAATACATGCATGTTTTGTTTGATAATGTGCATATTTATATCCAAAAATCTCTCTTTACACTGGCGCCTTACGTGCAAGTAATATTTTGATTCCAAAACATCCGGTGATTTTGCAGAAATACTCATAATAAACATTGATAAAAGATACAAGTGTTATTCACAGAATTAAAGATAGACTTCTCCTTAAGGCAACCGCTGTGTCAGATTAAAAAAAAGCCTAACATGAGAACGGCGCTCAGAAGCCAAAACAGGAATATCCGCCATTTTGGAATCAACAAATTGGAAACAACACCATAAATATTCACTTACCTTTGATGATCTTCATCAGAATGCACTCCCAGGAATCCCAGTTCGACAATAAATGACTGATTTGTTCCATAAGTTCCATCATTTATGTCCAAATAGCCACTTGTTGTTAGCGTGTTCAGCCCAGTAAACCACATTCATGAGGCGCAGGCACTTCATCCAGACAAAAACGTTACAGTCCTTTAGAAACATGTCAAACGATGTATGGAATCAATCTTTAGGATGTTTTTGACATAAAACATCAACAATGTTCCAAGCAGAGAATTCCTTTGTCTTCAGAAAAACACTGGAACGAGAGGTAACTCTGTCAGGAGCGTGCGTCATGAGACCAAGGCACTATGCCAGACGACTGACTTCAAGGTCTCATGAGCCCCTCCTTTATAGTAGAATCCCCATTTAAGTTTCTAAAGACGGTTGACATCTAGTGGAAGCCGTAGGAAGTGGCACTTTCTCCATATCTCAATGTGTATTCGATAGGCTCAGGTTTTCACCTGCCATATGAGTTATATTTGTTATACACACATACATCATTCAAACAGTTTTAGAAACTTCATAGTGTTTTCTATCCAATACTACTAATAATATGCAGAGTAGGGACAGAGTAAGAGGCAGTTCACTCTGGACACGCTATTCATCCAAAAGTGAAAATGCTGCCCCCTATCCCAAAAAGGTTTCACTGACTTGCCTAGTTAAAAAAAAAATACACCTTTGCTAACATAAAACTAAATTGCACAAATCACACAAATAGAAAAAACAGTTAAGAAGTAGAGAGCTTATTGCACTTCCAACAAGAAACACACAAAGGAAAGCGAAGGCTAGCTCTTTCAAGCAGAAATTTGCATCTTGTAGCTCTAACTCCAAAAGGTTTTGGGACACTGTAAAGTCCATGGAGAACAAGAGCACCTCCTCCCAGCTGCCCACTGCACGGAGGCTTGGTAACACTATCACCACCGAAAATTTCAGTAAGCGTTTCTCTATGGCTGGCCATGCTTTCCTCCTGGCTACACCAACACCGCAGTTCCTTGCCCGAGCCCACCCAGCTTTTCCTTCACCCAAATCCATATCCAGATAGCAGATGTTCTGAAAGAGCTGCAACCCCTATTACCAGTCTGTTCAACCTCTCTTTCATATCGTCCGAGATAGGAAAGCTGCCGCGGTCATCCCCCTCTTCAAAGGGGGTTACACTCTAGACCCAAACTGCTATAGACCTATATCTATCCTGCCCTGCCTCTCTAAAGTCTTCGAAAGCCAAGTTAATAAACAGATCACTGACCATTTCGAATCCCACCGTACCTTCTCCGCTGTGCAATCCGGTTTCCGAGCCGGTCACGGGTGCACCTCAGCCACGCTCAAGGTACTAAACGATATTATAACCGCCATCGATAAAAGACAGTACTGTGCAGCCGTCTTCATCGACCTGGCCAAGGCTTTCGACTCTGTCAATCAACGTATTCTTATCGGCAGATTCAATAGCCTTGGTATCTCTAATGACTGCCTCACCTGGTTCACCAGCTACTTTGCAGACAGAGTTTAGTGTGTCAAATCGGAGGGCCTGTTGTCCGGAACTCTGGCAGTCTCTATGGGGGTACCACAGGGTTCAATTCTCAGGTCGACTCTTTTCTCTGTATATATCAATGATGTCGCTCTTGCTGCGGGTGATTCCTTGATCCACCTCTACGCAGACAACACCATTCTGTATACTTCTGGCCCTTCTTTGGACACTGTGCTAACTAACCTCCAAACGAGCTTCAATGCCATACAACACTCCTTCCGTGGCCTCCAACTGCTCTTAAACGCTAGTAAACCTAAATGCATGCTTTTCAACCGTTTGCTGCCCACATCCGCCCACCCGACTAGCATCACCACCCTGGATGGTTCTGACCTAGAATATGTGGACAACTATAAATACCTAGGTGTCTGGCTAGACTGTAAACTCTCCTTCCAGACTCATATTAAACATCTCCAATACAAAATCAAATCTAGAATTGGCTTTCCATTTCACAACAAAGCCTCCTTCACTCATGCCGCCAAATTTACCCTAGTAAAACTGATTATCCTACCGATCCTTGACTTTGGCGATGTCATCTACAAAATAGCTTCCAATACTCTACTCAGCAAACTGGATGCAGTCTATCATAGTGCCATCCGTTTTGTTACTAAAGCACCTTATACCACCCACCACTGCGACCTGTATGCTCTAGTCGGCTGGCCCTCGCTACATATTCGTCACCAGACCCACTGACTCCAGGTCATCTGTAAGTCTATGCTAGGTAAAGCTCCGCCTTATCTCAGCTCACTGGTCACGATAACAACACCCACCCGTAGCACACGTTCCACTAGGTATATCTCACTGGTCACCCCCAAAGCCAACACCTCATTTGGCCGCCTTTCCTTCCAGTTCTCTGCTGCCAGTGACTGCAACGAATTGCAAAAATCGCTGATGCTGGAGACTTATATTTCCCTCACTAACTTTAACATCAGCTATCTGAGCAGCTAACCTATCGCTACAGCTGTACATAGTCCATCTGTAAATAGCCCACCCATTTTACCTACCTCATCCCCATACTGTTTTTATTTACTTTTCTGCTCTTTTGCACACCAGTATCTCTACTTGCACATCATCAGTGTTCATCTGCTAAATTGTAGTTCTTCACTACTATGGCCTATTTATTGCCTACCTCCTCACGCCATTTGCACACACTGTACATAGACTTTATTTTTTTCTACTGTGTTATTGACTTGTTTATTCTTTATTCCATGTTATTCCATGTGTAATTCTGTGTTGTTGTTTGTGTCGCACTGCTTTGCTTTATCTTGGCCAGGTCGCAGTTGTAAATGAGAACTTGTTCTCAACTAGCCTACCAGGTTCAATAAAAGGTGAAATAAAAAAAAATACAATACATAACAAAATTTCACAACTAATTGCATTAGTAGTGTACAAAGTTAGAGGTGTGCTATTTGATAGATTCCCCCGCTCTCCCTACCTCGGGCTTCCAGAGGGGAGACCTGAGGTTAACCTACCCCCGCTACCCCTACCTCGGGCTTCCAGTGGGGAGACCTGAGGTCAACCTACCCCCGCTACCCCTACCTCGGGCTTCCAGTGGGGAGACCTGAGGTCAACCTACCCCCGCCCCCCTCCCCATCTCGTACTTCTGAGCGGGAGACCTTCCCAGGCAGTAGCCTGACTAGCTCACAAACTAGAATCAGGGCGTCCACTCCGACAAGGTTAATTGGTGACATGATATCATTGACGTGACTTGCAAATGAGCAATAGAAAACCAATCGCGCAAATCTCACCATTCTGAATATTATATATATATTTTTTTGTATGGGCGCCCTGTGCTGCCCCCCGCAAGATGCCGCCCTGGGCAGCTGCCCATGTTGCCTATATGGAGAAAACCCATGTCTCGCTATGTGCTCATCTAGTGACCTGCCCCTCAGTGTCATGTGCCTCCACACTGTGGTTTAGAAGCTCGAGGAGGCCCTCTAATGTCCACTCCCTGCCTTTGTGTGAGTTTACAGGGATGACCATGACAAAGGCATGGGGACCTGGTTGACACATGGACATCCTGGCTTCTATGCTGCAGTGGACATCTTAATAGAACATGTGAAAAGTCACCCAGTAAAATACTACTTGAGTAAAAGTATTTGATTTTAAATATACTTAAGTATCAAAAGTAAATGTATAAATCATTTCAAATTCCTTATATCAAGCAAACCAGAAGGCACAAGTTTTTTTTTTTTTGGACAGATAGCCAGGGGCACACGCCAAAACTCAGACATAATTTACAAACAAAACATTTGTGTTTAATGAGTCTGCCAGATCAGAGGCAGAAATGGTTCTGCCATTAACTATCAGCTGACCTAAGACAATGACACCGCGGTCTCATTAGAACGACGTCATCGGTCTGAAGACAGTGTGGTTCTGCTGCATAATTCAAACAAACTGAAAGAATAAGAATTGCCTGATTAAATCCTTTAATATTCTTAATTGTTTACTTAAAGAAACAACAGATACAAATAGACTTAGAAAAAAGACAAATGTAAGTTGAGTCGAGATGCAACTTTAACAACTTTCATGCCAAAAAAGGTTCAAATTTCAGTGTTGAATTTCTAACGTTACTTGTTTCTTTAGTTGAGAACTTTACCAAAAATAAGAAAATCAGAAATTAGTGGGATTTTTTTGCAGTACAAACCTCCAGTGTTAGAAAATGTCAAATAGTGTTAACTTCTCTGCATTTGTCCTGTTGCTCTGGAATAGATACACCATAGGCTGCGTTTACACAGGCAGCCCAATTTGGGTCGTTTCTCCACTAATTGGCCTTTCCATGTCAAATCTTTTTCAGAGCTGATCCGATTGGTCAAAAGACCGACTAGTGAAAAAAATATCAGAATTGGGCTGCCTGTGTAAACACAGCTGACTGATAGATACCTGAGGGAGTGGTGGGACTGCACCAGTGCCTGATGGGTACTGTAGTTTGGAATTACAGTATGGGAAGGACACTGGAGATGAGATAAAACGTATGCCCCACAACTTAGAACAGGGCCCGTACCCACAAAGCCTCTCAGAGCAGGAGGGCTGATATAGGATCAGTTTAGCCTTTTCGATCAGAATTAATAAGAATATATGGAAAGATCCTAGATCAGCACTCCTACTGTTAGACTCTGTGGATATGGGCCCAGATCTCTCTTAAGCTACTGAAACAGGTGTATTGACAGTTGAGAGATTTAACAGGAGTTGTAACAGAGGTATGGGACACAGAAGCATCATGGGACACGGAGTCTATTACTAAAAATGGGGCCCTCTTAACTATTACTGTAACAATAAGCAGATTCTCATGGAACCCCCATATCTTCAGCCTTAACACTAACCTTATCAACCAACTGCCTTATCAACTACCCCCCCCAAAAAAAAAATACTTGTTTCCAGGATTCTATATTGAGAAATAAACAGGAGTTATTTTTCTTTTTTAACAGAGGGCAGATGTATGTGAACCTTACTAATTCAGTCTCCCACACCACTTGCCAATCCAAATGTACTATAAGGGGGCTGAGGAAGCGTGGTCTGCCTAAGTTCACACAATATAATGAAGCTGCACTCTGTTATGGCTTGCATGAATCTGTCCTGGTTAAAAACAACAACATTTAAACGCTACAATAAAATAAAAGAAGAACAAAGGACATTAACAACACACGGTGAAAAGCTGGTGATGTCGTAACAGACTGGGTGTCTTCTCCAGACAAGGGATGATGACGACGACGTGTTGCTGCTATGTTTGCATGTTGCACTCGGGAAATACCAGTCCCCTGTGATCTGACACCTGCTTTCATGCCATTCCCAGTTTGTAAAGGAAAGTCAGCATCCTCCCATTTACACTCATCAGAGTGTAAATAGATAAACAATGTGCGATGTGTTCAAAGCAAGTGCAGGTGTGTTGGAAAGCAAGTGCAGTTGCTGTGCCTGAGCTCAGGGTGGTGCTGTAGCATGCAGGGAATAGCAGTAAGAAATAAACAACGGGGCAAAAACCTCCTTCCTGTGCAGCTCAGGACCTGGAAGCAGCTTTTAGTAACATATCGCTGGCTACTGAGATGTAGAACAGTACTGTAATGGACGGTATTGTAAATTGCTCTGGATTAGAGCTTCTGTTAAATGACACATGTAATTGCAATTCAATAAGATCCTTTTGCTCCTGCACCATGTCAACATACACCAGGGCCTAATAAACATGCCAGAACTAACATGGAGAATATTCAACTATACCCACAGTGCACCAAGACTTTAGTAGAGGAAGAGATGAGGTAGGAATGGAATTTAGTAACCAATCAAAATTACCCTTGCTTAAGAGATGAGGTAGGACGGGAACTTAGTAACCAATCAAATCACCCTAGCCTAAGAGATAGGAACGGTGTAACCAATCAAACAATCACCTTAGTTCTCATCGGCTTAGTAACCAATCAAACAGTCACCCTTGCAGAGGCAAACATTACTAGAGTCTACAGCTGGAGAGAATCAGTAGCTAGTGCATTTCAACTATAAAAGGGTAGGTGGGGTTATAGTCTGTTTTGACTGGAATTGGTTATTATAAGAGTCACACTGACATGGAGAGTGGTTGAGCTGTGTATAGACACCGGGAGTGGTTGAGCTGTGTATAGACACCGGGAGTGGTTGAGCTGTGTATAGACACCGGGAGTGGTTGAGCTGTGTATAGACACCGGGAGTGGTTGAGCTGTGTAAAACAGAGCGGAGACAACAGAAGAAGAGAAGTTCACTCAGGAACTGGCTAGTCATAAAATGGCATGTTAATGTGTGTGCAGACATCTACTTGCGAGCAAGCATGGGAGAATGCGGAAAAAAACCTACATAAAATAATAATTAGTCAGAACTTGAGGGCGTTGGAACAGTGGAGTCGAATATCATGTCAAAGATAACAAAATGTTAGTAAGTAGTTAATTAGTGTGTAGTTAATGAATACAGAGCCCTTACTGTAGTCTTAACACACAGAAACCTGCCTCAGTATTCAAAAACACTGGAAGTCCCATCTCTGCTGTTGTACATAGCCCAGATGAAAATAAGTGCCGTGGTAATATTCAACAGTGACCAGAATGCATAGACTTGTAGATTCATGGAAACGCCACATTATATTTGATTTTGAATCTGGACAACAAATATAAAAGGGGGCGGGCTCCCACAGCAGAGATAGGAAGCACAGTGAAAAAATAAACACCTTTTTCTTAGAGGTTAAAAGCAAAGTGGAAACCAGGCTGAGCCTCAAGAAACTGGTTCCCATTTGAAGTCCAGTCATTTGGTAGAACGAGGGGGAGATGTACTGTATGTCGTTACAAGAGGTGAACACGAGTAACACCAACCTCAAGAAAAAAGAAAAAAAAAGGACCAGAGCATGTGACAGGAAAAGGAAGTGGTTAGCTCAGAACAGGAAGTGGGCTTGTTTCTGTGTGGTGAGCTGACTAGTTGTCCGGTGGTGAGGACCCCAGTGGTCAGGAGGTGAAGAGTGGGCGTGGCCGGGGACATCAGAGGGAATTGTTAAGGGGGGCAAAGAGCCTGGTCATAGCCTCTCCTTCTGCCCTCTCCTACTCCACAGAGAGCTGGCTCCAGACTGTCTTCCTGTCGCTCTCTCTCTACACTCCATTCCATGGTCATAACGCTCTCTCTCTCTTTCTCCAGATCTCTCTGTTTTATCTCTAGGTGTAATGTTTTGGTCCCCTACAGATCTGTTTTATCTATCTGTAATGGTTTGGCCCCCTCTAGTTCTATCCATTTTATTTCTAGGTGTAATGGTTTGGCTCCCTCCAGATGTATATGTGGTATCTCTAGGTGTAACGGTTTGGCCCCCTCCAGATCTATCCGTTTTATCTCTAGGTGTAACGGTTTGGCACTCTACAGATCTATCCATTTTATCTCTAGGTGTAATGGTTTGGTCCCATCCAGATCTATCCGTTTTATCTCTATGTGTAATGGTTTGGTCCCATCCAGATCTATCGGTTTTATCTCTAGGTGTAATGGTTTGGCCCCCTCCCCGGCGTGCTGACTGCACCTTCAGGACAACAGAATAGAGGGAGGGGAACCGCAGGAGGACCGTACAGCAACCAACAGGGGGGAGGTAGAGGTCTAGTTCTGTTTCTTGGACCCCTCGTCACCGTAACTGGAGCCGGTCTTCTTTACCTCGGTGACACCGATCAGGCGCCGGATGGCTATGGAGGCTGAAGAGGACCAAAAAGAAAAACAGAGATGGACCAAATCTCAAGAGGCAAAAAAAACCTCACAAAATTATAATATTTACTTACATGTAACTTTGTTGTCAGGAACTATACACATTAGTCAACAATTCAGTTACATTCATGTGTATGTTGGAGTTAGCTACTGCATAAAGCTCATTGTTATTGGATCAAGGTCCCAGGCCAAGGCAACAGTGGAGAGGAAGTGCTTGCGGCTGTTGTGTACCCTCTACTCACCTACGATGAGGAAGAGGCTGAAGCCGAGGATGAGGAGGGGGGAGCCGCTCACCACCACCCCACAGGCGAAGTTGATGAGGGGTGAGAGCAGCAGGGCCGCCCAGAACAGGAAGTTGAGTAGCGTCCACAACCGGCGAGGAGGGGTGATGGTTGGACCCGGGAAAGTGCCCTCTTTATGGTAGTGCTCCTGCAAAGCATCCTGGAGAGAGACAATGTCAAGGTACAGTAGGTGGCTACTACCAAACCTGGTAAAACATTGTGCTGTTACTTCAAAATAAAGGTAGGTGTAACTCATCTGATATGAGTTTATATGTCTGACTTCTACAGGAAAGAAAGCGTCTCTACATTTAACACTATTCAGTTAAACCTCAATCACCAAAAGAGCCTTACCTTCTCCTGGTAGAGTTTATGAAGCCAGTTGGCACACTCCTTCTCATCTTCTGGGATCTCCTCTACAGGGAACCGCCTGCAGGCCAGAGAAGAGGAGACAGGCAGTCAACACAATGCAGGAGATAGCAGGAGAATGAGCGTCTGCTGTGGCAACAGAATGCAGGAGAATGAGCGTCTGCTGTGGCAACAGAATGCAGGAGAATGAGCGTCTGCTGTGGCAACAGAATGAGCGTCTGCTGTAGCAACATCTCACCACCAGGGAGCAAACTGACTCAAGGTTCAGATGGGGGTTCCTCATACAGTAAAAGTAGGACTGGACCATAAAACAAGCATCTGTTTTTGCCACACCAGGCTACCTTTCCCATTTAACCTCACACAGGGCTCATTCATGCAGGCTACTTTTCCCATTTAACCTCACACAGGGCTCATTCATGCAGGCTACTTTTCCCATTTAACCTCACACAGGGCTCATTCATGCAGGCTACTTTTCCCATTTAACCTCACACAGGGCTCATTCATGCAGGCTACCTTTCCCATTTAACCTCACACAGGGCTCACTCATGCAGGCTACTTTTCCCATTTAACCTCACACAGGGCTCATTCATGCAGTCTACCTTTCCCATTTAACCTCACACAGGGCTCATTCATGCAGTCTACCTTTCCCATTTAACCTCACACAGGGCTCATTCATGCAGGGGAGGTGTCGTGATCAGCCATCTAATAAAAAAGGCAATGAAACAGAGCCTTTAAAGGTCTCTCAATGTTGTTGAAAAGTGTTGCTTTTACATGACGCAATTAAGAGATATGCAGGGCTGAAAGAAGAAAAGAAATCCCATGACTGACAACTTCATCTCAGATCAATCGTCTGGGCTCAAGTTATTAACCTCCCCTTTCATGTCAGGAAGTCATGACCATCATGCATTTAGGCAAAGAGGATCATTTTGTGCATGTATCAAACTGCGAGTTTGGTCAATTCCCGTCCCTTGATCACGGGGTCAGTTCTGTTTACTTTTTAAAAGGGACAGTATACTCCAAAATTACATTTAAATCATGCTGACACCATCTAAAATATAATTTCCACCTCTAGAAATGGGCCTCAATATGCATGTCAGTTCAGGGCACACAGCGTAACAGAGAAAATACAATATTTGAGAATATATTTATTCATCTCCAAACCAGTATTTTCATTGCAGATCCACACTGATCTCAAAACAACCTCTCCAGAACCCATATGATGGAAATACAGTGACGGGGAACTTTAACCCCTGCAAATGGCTCTCTGTAATCCTACAGTTCAGTCTATTTTATTTAACCTTTATTTAACTCGGCAAGTCAGTTAAGAACAAATTATTATTTACAATGACGGCCTCCCCCGGCCTATGGGAGTCCCAATCACGGCCGGTTGTGATACAGCCTGGAATCGAACCAGGGTCTGTAGCGACGCCTCTAGCACTGAGATGCAGTGCCTTAGACCGCTGCGCCACTCGGGAGCCTCCCCAAGTACCTGTAAGAGTTGAGGTCTCTCTGTAATCTTACAGTATAGTGTCCTCCCTGTAAGAGTTGAGGTCTCTCTGTAATCTTACAGTATAGTGTCCTCCCTGTAAGAGTTGAGGTCTCTATGTAATCTTACAGTATAGTGTCCTCCCTGTAAGAGTTGAGGTCTCTCTATAATCTTACAGTATAGTGTCCTCCCTGTAAGAGTTGAGGTCTCTATGTAATCTTACAGTTTAGCTGATGTTGTAACAGAAGCTTGATACTAACCCTGGTATTTAATGATGGTCTCCGGGATATGAGTCAGAGTCATGCTTTTCCCTGCAGCTTTTCTGTGACCTCACTGCCCTCTCTCCACCCTTTCTCTCCCTCTCACTCCTCCTGTCTTCACCCATGTGTGTTGGTTAGGACAGAACATGACTATCCCAGCAGCATTACCCATGTGTGTTGGTTAGGACAGAACATGACTAACCCAGCAGCATTACCCATGTGTGTTGGTTAGGACAGAACATGACTATCCCAGCAGCATTACCCATGTGTGTTGGTTAGGACAGAACATGACTATCCCAGCAGCATTACCCATGTGTGTTGGTTAGGACAGAACATGACTACCCCAGCAGCATTACCCATGTGTGTTGGTTAGGACAGAACATGACTATCCCAGCAGCATTACCCATGTGTGTTGGTTAGGACAGAACATGACTACCCCAGCAGCATTACCCATGTGTGTTGGTTAGGACAGAACATGACTACCCCAGCAGCACAAGACTTCAGCTGAGTTAAGCAGTCCTTTGTCTCTCTCTGATAAACACCAATGTGCTTGGAACAGTGCCAACGGGGATAACAGAGCATCATGGGCTTCCATTCTAAACAGCCCCAGTAATAATCACAGGGTCGTATCTATTGATCTGTTCCCACCTGATTCTCATATCTGCCATGTATTTCTTGCCGTTGATGATGCCCAGCAGAGTGGGGACTTGGTGGTCTTTAAAGTTCAGTGTGACGTCATACACAGCAGACACTAAAAACAGAAGATGACAGACACAAGAACAGAAAATCAGTGTGTGTGTGTGTAGGGTTCACCCCAGGATGTTTTTAAAAGGTGGTGCTGCAAAGTACGGTGTTTTTGAACAGCTGTAACTGACATTTTCTGCAATCTAGAGCAAAAAAACCAAACCTATTAGGGTATGGTGCCTGGCCTTAAATGATAAAAAATTAAAATATGTACAAGGTGGCGCGGCCAGTCATCACAAGGTGGCGCGGCCAGTCATCACAAGGTGGCGCGGCCAGTCATCACAAGGTGGCGCGGCCAGTCATCACAAGGTGGCGCGGCCAGTCATCACAAGGTGGCGCGGCCAGTCATCACAAGGTGGCGCGGCCAGTCATCACAAGGTGGCGCGCGCGCCAGACATCACAAGGTGGCGCGGCCAGACATCACAAGGTGACATCAGACATCACAAGGTGGCGCGGCCAGACATCACAAGGTGGCGCGGCCAGACATCACAAGGTGGCGCGGCCAGTCATCACAAGGTGGCGCGGCCAGTCATCACAAGGTGGCGCGGCCAGTCATCACAAGGTGGCGCGGCCAGACATATCACAAGGTGGCGCGGCCAGACATATCACAAGGTGGCGGCGCGGCCAGTCATCACAAGGTGGCGCGGCCAGACATCACAAGGTGGCGCGGCCAGTCATCACAAGTGGCGCGGCCAGACATCACAAGGTGGCGCGGCCAGACATCACAAGGTGGCGCGGCCAGACATCACAAGGTGGCGCGGCCAGACATCACAAGGTGGCGCGGCCAGACATCACAAGGTGGCGCGGCCAGACATCACAAGGTGGCGCGGCCAGACATCACAAGTTGGCGCGGCCAGACATCACAAGGTGGCGCGGCCAGACATCACAAGGTGGCGCGGCCAGACATCACAAGGTGGCGCGGCCAGACATCACAAGGTGGCGCGGCCAGACATCACAAGGTGACGCGGCCAGACATCACAAGGTGACATCACAAGGTGGCGCGGCCAGACATCACAAGGTGACATCACAAGTGGCGCGGCCAGACATCACAAGGTGGCGCGGCCAGACATCACAAGGTGGCGCGGCCAGACATCACAAGGTGGCGCGGCCAGACATCACAAGGTGACATCAAGGGTGGCGCGGCCAGACATCACAAGGTGGCGCGGCCAGACATCACAAGGTGGCGCGGCCAGACATCACAAGGTGACATCACAAGGTGGCGCGGCCAGACATCACAAGGTGGCGCGGCCAGACATCACAAGGTGGCGCGGCCAGACATCACAAGGTGACATCACAAGGTGGCGCGGCCAGACATCACAAGGTGACATCACAAGGTGGCGCGGCCAGACATCACAAGGTGGCGCGGCCAGACATCACAAGGTGGCGCGGCCAGACATCACAAGGTGGCGCGGCCAGACATCACAAGGTGACATCACAAGGTGGCGCGGCCAGACATCACAAGGTGGCGCGGCCAGACATCACAAGGTGGCGCGGCCAGACATCACAAGGTGGCGCGGCCAGTCATCACAAGGTGGCGCGGCCAGTCATCACAAGGTGGCGCGGCCAGTCATCACAAGGTGGCGCGGCCAGACATCACAAGGTGGCGCGGCCAGTCATCACAAGGTGGCGCGGCCAGACATCACAAGGTGGCGCGGCCAGTCATCACAAGGTGGCGCGGCCAGACATCACAAGGTGGCGCGGCCAGACATCACAAGGTGGCGCGGCCAGACATCACAAGGTGGCGCGGCCAGACATCACAAGGTGACATCACAAGGTGGCGCGGCCAGACATCACAAGGTGGCGCGGCCAGACATCACAAGGTGGCGCGGCCAGACATCACAAGGTGGCGCGGCCAGTCATCACAAGGTGGCGCGGCCAGTCATCACAAGGTGGCGCGGCCAGACATCACAAGGTGGCGCGGCCAGACATCACAAGGTGGCGCGGCCAGACATCACAAGGTGGCGCGGCCAGACATCACAAGGTGGCGCGGCCAGTCATCACAAGGTGGCGCGGCCAGACATCACAAGGTGGCGCGGCCAGTCATCACAAGGTGGCGCGGCCAGACATATCACAAGGTGGCGCGGCCAGACATATCACAAGGTGGCGCGGCCAGACATATCACAAGGTGGCGCGGCCAGACATATCACAAGGTGGCGCGGCCAGTCATCACAGAGTTGGCGCGGCCAGACATCACAAGGTGGCGCGGCCAGTCATCACAAGGTGGCGCGGCCAGACATCACAAGGTGGCGCGGCCAGACATCACAAGGTGGCGCGGCCAGACATCACAAGGTGGCGCGGCCAGACATCACAAGGTGACATCACAAGGTGACATCACAAGGTGGCGCGGCCAGACATCACAAGGTGGCGCGGCCAAAAATCACAAGGTGACATCACAAGGTGGCGCGGCCAGACATCACAAGGTGGCGCGGCCAGACATCACAAGGTGGCGCGGCCAAAAATCACAAGGTGGCGCGGCCAGACATCACAAGGTGGCGCGGCCAGACATCACAAGGTGGCGCGGCCAGACATCACAAGGTGGCGCGGCCAGACATCACAAGGTGGCGCGGCCAGACATCACAAGGTGACATCACAAGGTGACATCACAAGGTGGCGCGGCCAGACATCACAAGGTGGCGCGGCCAAAAATCACAAGGTGACATCACAAGGTGGCGCGGCCAGACATCACAAGGTGGCGCGGCCAGACATCACAAGGTGGCGCGGCCAAAAATCACAAGGTGGCGCGGCCAGACATCACAAGGTGGCATCACAAGGTGGCACGGCCAGACATCACAAGGTGGCGCGGCGCCCGTCTTCCAGTTTTTGGGGAGAACCCTGGTGTGTGTGTGTGAATGCATGTCACACCTGTGCCCTGGAGGCATTTGAGTGCGGTGGTGAAGCCTTTGGTTCTGGGCAGCAGGTGGTATTTGAGCTTGGGCAGGCCTTTACTCTGTGCCACTTCCATACTGATCTGGTGCTTCTTCTCTGTGAAGCGAGTGCCTTCACAGTACAGCAGGAACTACAGAGAGAGAGTAAGAAAGAGAGAGCGAGATACATTGAGCTTAAAAAAAAAACACACTAAGACAAACAAAGTTTTAAAAAGACGCAAACAGGTTTAGACAACACTCCCGTTAAAGGTGGCCTCCTCTCATCTCTGTCCCTATCAAACTCCCCAGCAGGGCCAGGGTGAGTTACAGATCAAGTGCATCTCCATTAAAATCTACTCTAAATTAAAGTCCTCATCTTATCTCAATCTTCATGGGGGCTGTGCTTTGGCAAAGTGGGTGGGGTTATATCCTACCTGTTTGGCCCTGTCCGGGGGTATCGTCAGTGTCTCCCGACCCCTCCAGTCTCAGCCTCCAGTATTAACGCTGCAATAGTTTGTGTGTCGGGGGGCTAGGGTCAGTTTGTTATATCTGGAGTATTTATCCAATCTTATCCAGTGTCCTGTGTGAATTTAAGTATGCTCTCCCTAATTCTCTCTTTCTTTCTTTCTCTCTCGGGGGACCTGAGAACCATGCCTAAGGACTACCTGACCTGATGACTCCTTGCCCAGGTGGACTGGGGACCAGGTGGTCCCCAGTCCACCTGGTCGTGCTGCTGCTCCAGTTTCAACTGTTCTGCCTGCGGCTGTGGAACCCAGACCTTTTCACCAGACGTGCTACCTGTCCCAGACCTGCTGTTTTCAACTCTCTAGAGACAGCAGGTTCTGTAGAGATACTCTGAATGATCGGCTATGAAAAGCCAACTGACATTTACTCCTGAGGTGCTGACCTGTTGCACCCTCTACAACCACTGTGATTATTATCATCTGACCATGCTGGTCATCTAGGCCATGTTCTGTTATAATCTCCACCTGGCACAGCCAGAAGAGGACTGGCCACCACTCATAGTCTGGTTCCTCTCTAGGTTTCTAGGGAGTTTTTCCTAGCCTCCGTGCTTTTACACCTACATTGCTTGCCATTTGGTGTTTTAGGCTGGGTTTCTGTACAGCACTTTGTGACATCAGCTGATGTAAGGGTTTTGAATTTAGAGTGGGCACAGCATTAACAGACCCAAGGACTTCCATTTAGAGTGGGCACAGCATTAACAGACCCAAGGACTTCCATTTGGGCATAGCATTAACAGACCCAAGGTCTTCCATTTGGGCACAGCATTAACAGACCCAAGGTCTTCCATTTAGAGTGGGCACAGCATTAACAGACCCAAGGTCTTCCATTTACAGTGGGCACAGCATTAACAGACCCAAGGTCTTCCATTTGGGCACAGCATTAACAGACCCAAGGTCTTCCATTTAGAGTGGGCACAGCATTAACAGACCCAAGGTCTTCCATTTAGAGTGGGCACAGCATTAACAGACCCAAGGTCTTCCATTTACAGTGGGCACAGCATTAACAGACCCAAGGTCTTCCATTTAGAGTGGGCACAGCATTAACAGACCCAAGGGCTCCATTTGGGCACAGCATTAACAGACTAGACATCCTCATTCAGACAAACAGTCATTGTGTCCCATTTCAAAGAAACAGTAAACACTCAACATGTCAGAGCTGACCTGTCCCCGTGTCAGAGCTGACCTGTCCCCGTGTCAGAGCTGACCTGTCCCCGTGTCAGAGCTGACCTGTCCCCGTGTCAGAGCTGACCTGTCCCCGTGTCAGAGCTGACCTGTCCCCGTGTCAGAGCTGACCTGTCCCTGTGTCAGAGCTGACCTGTCCCCGTGTCAGAGTCGACCTGTCCCCGTGTCAGAGTCGAGTTGGTGGGGGGTTTTCGAGGGGTCACTAAAAATCAGATCAGACCACTTAATTAGCCGAAGCCCTCTGGTAGTTCCCGGTAACCGGTAACGAGCGTCAGACGTGGAATCTTGCAGCCCGAGCGACAGCTCGTGTCTAAACCTCTCTAAAGAGGGCCTTTAGGAAGAAGGCCAGAATCACACTGACCTATATTCCTGTGGTGTCTCGGCCAGTTGAATAGCACCAGAGATACAGTAACCAGACCTGATCGGGACAAGACTGAACTCCTGGACCTAGTCCAATGACTTGTTATAACAGACTGAAGCTAGGTGCTCAAGGATAAATCCTGTGTGTAGATTCACTGCCATCTGAGCCTAATGTAAAATGTATTTTCAGTGTTTCAAATGGCTGTTAAGAGCCGACTGAATGACAAGAATTTGAACAATCTTGGCCAGGATAGAGAAATGTAGCCCTATGACTAAGGAGCCTGAGTAATCTGGGCCAGGATAGAGAAATGTAGCCCTATAACGAAGGAGCCTGAGTAATCTGGGCCAGGATAGAGAAATGTAGCCCTATGACTAAGGAGCCTGAGTAATCTGGGCCAGGATAGAGAAATGTAGCCCTATAACGAAGGAGCCTGAGTAATCTGGGCCAGGATAGAGAAATGTAGCCCTATGACTAAGGAGCCTGAGTAATCTGGGCCAGGATAGAGAAATGTAGCCCTATGACTAAGGAGCCTGAGTAATCTGGGCCAGGATAGAGAAATGTAGCCCTATGACTAAGGAGCTATACTCACCCACATAAACTCAGGGTAGTCTCTGAGTCTTTCTAGCCCTCTGAACACGGTCTCTCTGTCCTCCTCCCACTTCCTCTTACAGAACACGATCTCCAGGAAATACCAGGTCCAGCCAATCAGAGGCACCTTCAGCAGCTCGTGTTTGGCCAGCACCTTGGAACTCTGGGTAAACAAAGATGGATCATCAGATCAGCAAAAAAGGGAGAGATGTGAAGAACGCCGGTCCACCTCAATGGTCTACAGTGGCTCCCTCAACTACTGTCCTGTTGATCTGCACTGAAAACAAGGGACAAGTCAACAGGACAGGCCAATAGAGTGACAGAGAATTGGAGCGAGCCAGTGAGGGTTGGAGATCATTACTGACCCCTAGGACTCCGTATCGCTCACAGATAGTCCAGCCGCACAGGAAGTCAATCTCATAGTTGTGGTTGAGGATGATGATGACGTGTTCCTTGCCGAACTTGTCCACCGTGGCCTGATCTGTGTAGAGGGTGCACTGTGTTCCCGACCACCACTCCAGCAGCATCACCAGCTCTGTACAGGACAACAGGGTCAACACAGTCACATCTATTCACAGCTCTCTGGTCAATTTTACCCCACCAAGATCCTTGTTGGATCGAAACATTGTCCATAAAAAAAAGGTGCTAGTTGGGAGGTTATTCAGTATGAACTCTGTCACCACTAAATCTACTTTGTCAACATCAGGCCACAACTTGCTTTCTATTACACAGTCTCATACAAACAACTCCATGGCCACAAATAGAAGTTATTGCCTCTACTAGTCAACTGAGTCACAGTTGTCAATATCACAAGATCCATTATGTTACAAGTTCTCCCTTTGAGGTTTGACAAATAGACTTCATATTATACACACAACGCATTACATACTAACGAGGTCACACCGGGATCTCACAAATACCAAGACAAACAAACACACCCACAAACGCAAACACACCAGGATCTCACAAATACCTAGTCAAACACACACCCACACACAAACACATCAGGATCTTACACAGACACGGGACAATTGCAGCGTGGTGACTCACGGCTCCAGAGGGAGTAGGAGAGCCTGGTGTTGATCCTGCGGTACAGCTGCTTGTCGATGGGCCACAGGACGCACGTCAACAACTGGATGAAGTTGATGAGGAGGCCGCTCACCACAAACACAAAACCCAGGAGGAGCTGCAGAACAAACTGGGTCTTCAGGTAAGCTACCAGACCCATGGCTGCTGCTACTACTGAGGAGCACTCCTCTCCTCTGCACACTACGACAACCTGGGGGAGGGGAGAGGAGAGGGTGGGTGCAGGAGGAAGGAGAGAGGCAGGGAGGAGAAGGTAGGTAAGATAAAAGGTGTCATGGAGAAAGAAAGACATTAAAAAAGAACAGAAGAGGAGAAATTGGTCAAAAAAGAAACAAAGCCCAGGTTGCTACATTAGATGTGGTTGTAAATGCAGAAACGAAGCCCAGGTTGCTACATTGGTTGTGGTTGTAAATGCAGAAACGAAGCCCAGGTTGCTACATTGGTTGTGGTTGTAAATGCAGAAACGAAGCCCAGGTTGCTACATTGGTTGTGGTTGTAAATGCAGAAACGAAGCCCAGGTTGCTACATTGGTTGTGGTTGTAAATGCAGAAACGAAGCCCAGGTTGCTACATTGGTTGTGGTTGTAAATGCAGAAACGAAGCCCAGGTTGCTACATTGGTTGTGGTTGTAAATGCAGAAACGAAGCCCAGGTTGCTACATTGGTTGTGGTTGTAAATGCAGAAACAAAGCCCAGGTTGCTACATTAGATGTGGTTGTAAATGTAGAAACAAAGCCCAGGTTGCTACATTGGATGTGGTTGTAAATGCTACATTGAAATGTAAAGCCCAGGTTGCTACATTGGATGTGGTTGTAAATGTAGAAACAAAGCCCAGGTTGCTACATTGCTACATTAGTGGTTGTAAATGTAGAAACAAAGCCCAGGTTGCTACATTAGATGTGGTTGTAAATGTAGAAACAAAGCCCAGGTTGCTACATTAGATGTGGTTGTAAATGTAGAAACAAAGCCCAGGTTGCTACATTAGATGTGGTTGTAAATGCAGAAACAAAGCCCAGGTTGCTACATTAGATGTGGTTGTAAATGTAGAAACAAAGCCCAGGTTGCTACATTAGATGTGGTTGTAAATGCAGAAACAAAGCCCAGGTTGCTACATTAGATGTGGTTGTAAATGCAGAAACAAAGCCCAGGTTGCTACATTAGATGTGGTTGTAAATGTAGAAACAAAGCCCAGGTTGCTACATTAGATGTGGTTGCTCAGAGAGTAGAAATCCATTTAAAAAAGGGAGGATGTGTGTGGTTGGTTCTGAGAGTGATTTGAGAAGACATCCAAGTTTCTTTCATTCTTACCAAGCAAGGTGGGTTCTCTTTGAGTCCCTCTCGCACAGCCCTTCACTCAGTATTACAGATCTGAGACAGAGAGTGTCAGAGGTTAATATAAGGACAGGAGACAGAAAAAGTCTACTGTAAACCATACAGTACAGTTGCACAACAGGAAGAGGTAACCAGGAAGCTGGTGTAGACAACCTCATTACCAACCAGAATCTACTGAACTGGAAGCTACCAGAGACCAGAGGGGAAACATACAGTTTCTCACTAAATCTTTCTGGCAGAGCATGAGAATGTGCTATATTGTGTGTGTGTGTGTGTGTCACAGAAGAGTATGAGTGTAGGTCCATCACAGACTGAAGTGACTGAGTGTTTGACAGATAAGGAGGATTACATTTTGTGTCATAGCAAATGCATGCGTTTCGGTGTGTGTGTGTGTGTGTGTGTGTGTGTGAGTACAGTGACTATCAGTCTTTGTGATTTAGACCAACGCTCACTCAAACAGAGCACTGAGTCACAACATCACACAGCCCTCCAGTCCACCGTGACCTCCCGTGCAGGCTAGCCTGGTCCCGCATCAGTTTGTACTCCCCTGCCATTGCCAAGACAATTCCATTATGCAGCGGAAATCAGAAACAGATCAGTCTTCATGCACTGAAGACAGGATCAACCCTGAATACCAAGAGCTTCCTCTGCACACTCCACCTCTCCTTTTCATTCTATTACATCCCTCTATTCAACTAACTCCTCAACTCCTACTCATCCTCCCCTTCATCCCTCTAATCTCACATTCAACTTCCCATTACCTCTCCATCTCTTCACTTGTCTCTCATCTTTCCCTTCTGTTCTCCGAGGTTTTTAAACTCTGGTTTGGGTTATAAGACCAGACAATGCCTGGAGGCTGCATGCTCTCATCTCATAGGGGATAGAATGTGACGTAAGGGTGTGTATCAGTGAGTATATCAGTGAGTATATCAGTATATCTCCGAGAGGGAAAAGTATTTTGTTCCCTCACAGGACAGGACAACCATGTCGTCTCCATTTCTCAGGGACGAAAAACACCAGCTAGCCAGAGAGGGAGGAAGAGAGACAGAGATTATGTGCAAGTGTGATGATATGTTTGTCTGTTCGTGTGTAGAATAATTTGAACGAGTGGCAGAAATAGCAGACGGTCATTCCACCTCAAAAAGCACCAGAAATGGGACTTGGACACCCATCATCTCAGATTGTTCTGTTAGAAACAGAAAACATTCCTGCAACATTAATCTGTTTAAATATAATTAGATCTCTGAGAAATTAATCTGGCTGCACCCAAATTGGCCATTATATATGATAGGATTCATATAAAAAAAAAATATATATATAGTACCTTGCTAGTGCTGCGTAGTCTAGCTCTCCTCTTCCCTGAGAGATATCATCACCTTCAGCTCCTGCCTTCAGCTAAATCAGACTTCTAAATACAGAAATTATTTCAGAACAATCTGAGATGGTGGGTTTGTCATGGCCTGCTGAAATGACATGGAACGACCCCAGAGTCTCTAGATCACAAACACGGTTCCTTCCGCAGTACAAATAAGTTCTAAGAATCGGTTCTCACAGCTCTGAGAAGGTCGCAGGTCGTCTTCTCACAGCTCTGAGAAGGTCGCAGGTCGTCTTCTCACAGCTCTGAGAAGGTCGCAGGTCGTCTTCTCACAGCTCTGAGAAGGTCGCAGGTCGTCTTCTCACAGCTCTGAGAAGGTCGCAGGTCGTCTTCTCACAGCTCTGAGAAGGTCGCAGGTCGTCTTCTCACAGCTCTGAGAAGGTCGCAGGTCGTCTTCTCACAGCTCTGAGAAGGTCGCAGGTCGTCTTCTCACAGCTCTGAGAAGGTCGCAGGTTGTCTTCTCACAGCTCTGAGAAGGTCGCAGGTCGTCTTCTCACAGCTCTGAGAAGGTCGCAGGTCATCTTCTCACAGCTCTGAGAAGGTCGCAGGTCGTCTTCTCACAGCTCTGAGAAGGTCGCAGGTCTACTTGTTGTATTGAACCACCGGCTCCCGGGTGGGCGGAGCGGTTTAAGGCACTGCATCTCAGTGCTAGAGGCGTCACTGTAGACACCCTGGTTCGATGCCGGGCTGTATCACAACCGGTTGTGATCTGGAGTCCCATAGGGCGGCGCACAATTGGCCCAGCGTCATCCGGGTTAGGGGAGGGTTTGGCCGGGGTAGGCCGTCATTGTAAAATAAGAAGTTGTTATTAACGGACTTGCCTAGTTAAATAACGGTTAAACAAAC
Source organism: Oncorhynchus tshawytscha (assembly GCF_018296145.1). Classification (NCBI taxonomy): domain Eukaryota; kingdom Metazoa; phylum Chordata; class Actinopteri; order Salmoniformes; family Salmonidae; genus Oncorhynchus; species Oncorhynchus tshawytscha. The sequence goes on from NC_056454.1 coordinate 44,740,219, forward strand.
AAAAAAAACATCACTGACCGAGTGTGAAGCTCCATGTTGAGGTTTGTCCACTACGCAGCAGGTCATGGTGCGATTTGGCCTGTAAACAAATTCAAACAACCAGGGAACTCGAGGCTAATTTTTGTGTGGCTTACAAAGTTCTGGGAGGGAACTTAAGTGTTACCCTCACAATTGGCTTAGCTTAGATCACAGGGATAGGCCTAGATACCATCGAATGTACAATAGAATGTCTGTCATTCTAGTAGATCAGGAGGGGACTACTAACAGGTGAATAATGGCACCGGAGGCACTGGTTTCCTAACCAATTGTGCTATTGTGTATGTTCTTTTTGCATTATTTGTAACTTATATTGTACATAATGTTTCTGCCACCATCTCTTATGACCGAAAAGAGGTTCTAGAAAACAGGACAGCGACTACTCACCTCCTAATGGACAAAGGTTTTTTTTCTTTAATGAGGCAGACAAAGGATTTCCTTCAGACACCCGACAAGGCCCAAATCCCAGAGATTCGCAGGAGAAAGAGACAGAGATATCGGGGACGTAGGTCAGGGTGCCTTGTAAGGATCTGACGGAAAGTGGGTAATCTGCCACTACCATCAGTCCTATTAGAGTACACCACAATCAAAATAGACTAACTACAATCACAAATATCCTACCAACGGGACATTAATAAAAACTGTAATATTTTATTTTTCACCAAGTCGTGGCTGAACAACGACATTAATAACATACAGCTTGTGGGGTTTACGCTGCATCGGCAAGGTAGAACAAGGGGTGGTGGTCTGTGTATATTTGTAAACAACAGCTAGTGCACGAAGTCTAATAGTAAGGAAGTCTCAAGGTTTTGCTTGCCTGAGGTAGCTATTTACCAAGAGAGTTTATCTTTATCCAGGCGAGCTAAATTACTTCTATGCTCATGTCGTGGCAAGTAACACTGAGACATGCATGAGAGAATCAGCTGTTCCGGACGACTGTGTGAATACGCTCTCCACAGACGATGTGAGTAAAACATTTAAACAAGTCAACATTCACAGGGCCGCAGGGTCAAACAGATTACCAGGACGTGTGCTCCGACCAACTGGCAAGTGTCTTCACTGACATTTTCAACCTCTCCCTGTCTGAGACTTTAATACCAATATGTTAAGTAGACCACCATAGACCCTGTGCCCAAAGACACTAAGGTAACCTGCCTAAATGACTACCGGTCCATAGCACTCACGTCTGTAGCCTGAAGTGCTTTGAAAGGTTGGTCATGGCTCACATCAACACCATTATCCCAGAAGCCCTAGACCCACTCCAATTTGCATGCAGCCCCAACAGATGATGCAATCTCTACTGCACTCCAAACTGCCCTTTCCCACCTGGGCAAAAGGAACACCTATGTGAGAATGCTATTCATTGACTACAGCTCAGCGTTCAACAAGTGCCCTCACAGGTCACCCTCAGGCATGCGTGCGCAGTCCCTTCCTGTACTCCCTGCTCACCCATGACTGCACAGCCAGGCACGACTCCAACACCATCATTAAGTGTACAGATGACACAACAGTGGTAGGCCTACAGGAAGGTCAGAGACAATTTCTCCCTCAATGTGATCAAGACAATGAAGATGATTGCGGACTACAGGAACAGGAGGACCAAGCACACCCCCATTCTCATCAACGGGGCTGTAGTGGAGCAGGTTGAGAGCTTCAAGAACCTTGGTGTCCACATTACCAACAAACTAACATGGTCCAAGCACACCAAGGCAGTCGTGAAGAGGGCACGACAAAGCCTATTCCCCCTCAGGAGACTGAAAAGATTTGGCATGGGTCCTCAGATCCTGACTGGTTGCATCACTGCCTGGTATGGCAACTGCTCGGCCTCAGACCGGAAGGCACTAGAGGGTAGTGCGTACGGCCCAGTACATCACTGGGGCCAAGCTTCCTGCAATTCAGGACCTCTATACCAGGTGGTGTCAGAGGAAGACCCTAAAAAAATTGTCAGACTCCAGCCACCCGTCAGACTACCACACGGCAAGCGGTACCGGAGCGCCAAGTCTAGGTCTAAAAGGCTTAACAGCTTCTACCCCCAAGCCATAATACTCCTGAACAGCTAATCAAAGGGCTACCCAGACCCCTCTTTTACTCTGCTGCTACTGTTTATTATCTAAGCACTTTAACTCTACCTACATGTACATATTACCTTGACTGTATGTAGCCTGGCTACTGTTATTTTACTGCTGCCTTTTAATTATTTGTTACCTTGATTTTCTACTTAACACTTATTTTTCTTAAAACTTCTTAAAAGCATTGTTGGTTAAGGGCTTGTAAGTAAGCATTTCACTGTAGGGTCTACACCGGTTGTATTCGGCGCATGTGACAAATAACTAACATTTGATTTAGTGTGTCTGCTCTATCCAGAAGTGTGTGCTCGTTATTTAAACCATGGCAATTAAATAACCCAACAGTAAATAGGGGTTCTAATTAAAAATACTCCTTAGTGAGCAGCTCACATAGGCTACTGAGTGACTAGCCCACATACTCCATAGTGGATTGGCTTCTTCACTGATAGGATTCCTAAATACTTTAAATTCCTCATAATGAATTAATAGTAGGCTACATTCACATCAGTAGCCAGCTGGCCCTTTGCACTAGGAGGAATCTTGGTACTGGTTCCCCCTCTTCAGACACGAGGTAGCCGAGCCAACTCCTTAGGTGACTACCCCGACAGCTGCTGAGTAGGGCCGGGCCCATGCCAGTACCGCAGTATTCCTTAGCATCGTTGCAAGGAAACAAAACACATAGTATATTTAACTTCTTTAGGAAAACAGCCCTGACATTGTTGTCATCCAGAGTCAACATTTATTAATTTTCCAGGCTATAGAACAAAATATTTGACATATAACAGGGTTTTAAAGAAACAAAAAAAGAGTTGCTTTATGTTTTCGTTTTTGCCATGGAAAAAAACATTGCGATAATGGAATCGTCACAGCCTATCTGAAGATCCCCGTCTCGCTCTGGCTGGCCAGACACCATCTGGAACAAACAGAGTTACGACCATGACCCCAGAGGAAGGGAGAGTGGTGGGATACTGTTACAGAAACAGACTATTCTCTCACACAGTCTGAAATTATCCCTGAGCCCCAATCCTGACACTTCTAAACCATGTGCTATAGATAATGTATTCAGAAAGCATGCACACCCATGGACTTTTTCCACATTCTGTGGGGTTACAAAGTTGGTTAGGACTTCACTAAGGTCACCTGTTGTAGTCATGAAATGACCCTCCATCTTCAGAGGATGCAGCTTTCAAAGACTTGACCTCTCATGATGTATTGCTTTGTTTTTTTTGATGCTCGAGGCACTTTGAGATTCTATGAAAAGCTCTCTCTCATATATATATATATATTTTATATTAAAAAAAAAAAAATCATGTTAATGCTATATTGGTTAGGACTACCCCCACCCAATCATCTCAGAAATAGGCCTACAGGAAAGGTTGAGCCCAGTGGTGTCCAAACATTAGGACTGTGTGTAACTGTGTGGGCCAAATTGGAATCTCAGTGGTAAGGCCCAGATGGTCCAGGCAGATGTAGGGGTGGATTTTGGGCATCTGTGAGAAACTGCCAGTCAAACCAGTGGGATAACGAAAGCACGTGGTTGGGAATAGACACAAGACTGGGACTAGGTAGCCAAACAAGTAAATTCCTAGCCACTTTGAGAGAGACATCATTTGGGAGGGAATCTCCCCACGTCCCACCAGGTGAAAAATAGAAAGGCACTGAAATTCAGTAATAAAATCATCTACATTTAGGGCATTAACCAGAGAGTATCAGAATGAGAGCTGCCTGTGTATCCTTGTAGTCAAAGCTTCCAACTGAGACCAAAGGACAAGGCTATGTGCTTTGAGGTAAGAGAAAGTAAAGAGCACGTTCTCTCTCTCACACACACAGAGAGTTCAGGTGTGACCACTGGATCAATTTATTTTCCAACTCACTGCAATAAATATTGGAATAAAATGCTTCCGGTGTGGATTTGTGCACTTACAGTGAGAAAAAATAAAATAATAATAATTGGATCACCTGAAAGAATCCACCCCCTTTGACATCCTCAAAAGGACCACATTATCACATAGTTGCCATGGTAACAGACCCCGGTGTAACACACTAGGGTTATGGGTATTATATGTGATCTTTCTGCATCTTTAGCTTCCAGTTTCTCTTTCCCTCTCTCCATCAGTCTGTCTTTCAAGTCAACCAGGGCTGAAAGGGAACAATGTAACACACCTTGTTCCAGGATCATCTGCAGGACCAGGGTTGGTTATCACTGCCTCAGGACTACCCTCAAAGCATCACATAGTAGGTCATCTCTATGGGAAGCAATACCAGTGGGATCCAACTCAAGTAAACAGCCAGCCTGAGCCCGGGCTCCACCCCAGCCTGAGCCCGGGCTCCACCCCAGCCTGAGCCCGGGCTCCACCCCAGCCTGAGCCCGGGCTCCACCCCAGCCTGAGCCCGGGCTCCACCCCAGCCTGAGCCCGGGCTCCACCCCAGCCTGAGCCCGGGCTCCACCCCAGCCTGAGCCCGGGCTCCACCCCAGCCTGAGCCCGGGCTCCACCCCAGCCTGAGCCCGGGCTCCACCCCAGCCTGAGCCCGGGCTCCACCCCAGCCTGAGCCCGGGCTCCACCCCAGCCTGAGCCCGGGCTCCACACCAGCCCCTCGCACATGCCTGGGAGAGGATGACAGAGGATGACAGACACTGGGTTAAAGTTCCATAGGAAAATAACTGCTGCCTGTCCTCGATCACCTGGCAGCATGGTCACTGGGGGTTATGGTTATCTATTCTATTTAAAAATCAGTTTCAATTTTTGCCTGATTCTGTTCATTTACCCCGCATTCCGTTTTTTTCCTCTCACAGGTTTCTGTTTTCCCCCCAGGTTTCAGGTTTCCGCTCTACAAAAAAAAATGCTCTCCAAAACAATGCTTAAACCACATCAGGACACCACTTTTGAAATGTTGACCAATGTAAGAAATGTAGATTTTTGGGTATAGTTACCCTTTAATTCAACTGTGCCAGAGACTGGCTGGTCTGGATAGCAATATTTCTGTAGCACTCATGTGATTGCAGAGTTTGCAAAACAAATGACCACTGGTTTTATGCAAATAATCATGACTCCGTTCTGCCAGGTAGGCATAAGCTTTTGGGAAGCATTTCCATCTACCAGAAGATTGTTTATGACATTAGAATCATCGCTAACGGCTACACAACGTGGTAGACACACACACCCACACCTCTTCAGAAAGTTGCAGGAAAATACAGATCGCTGATGCATTTTGTTCAATAGATTTACTCATGACTACCCTTAAATAACTTAAATAAATCAGAAATTAAATAAAGTAATAGATTAACTTGGGAAAATGTATGTATTTTCTAATACATTTAGTTGATTTCCTACTAAGCTATTCAAAGTAAAGGAGGCTCATCATATAGTCAGACTAAGCAGAGAGAGCAGAGCAACCCCTTGGGTTGAACATACAGTACCCGTGTCAAATTATGATACACACAAGCAGGAGACAAGAGACAGAAAGCCTGTCAAAGTACCACTGATGTGATGCACACCTCAATAGGTGGTTCAGTTATCCTCATGACATGGGACACGTGGGGAGATGGGCACTCTCAGACAAACGCCTTGGCCCACTCCTTGAGGCTTGCTGTTGTGTCCAAAAACACTAATTTTGCTCAAAACATTTATCTACCCTAACACTTATTTAACTAGGCAAGTCAGATAAGAACAAATTCTTAATTATAATGACGGCCTACGGGGGACCAGTGGGTTAACTGCCTTGTTCAGGGGCAGAACGACAGATTTTTACCTCGTCAGCTCTGGGGTACGATTTAGCAACCTTCCGGTTACTGGCCCAATGCTCTAACCACTAGGCTACCTGTCGCCATGGAAGCTGAAATACCTAACTTTTTGGGCGACCCGATCAAATTCACATAGAAATGTGAGTTATAGATCAGTCACTCATTGAAGGACAGTCTAAGAAGTGGTAAGTCTGTTCTGTGCTCTATTTCTGTTTCCCGTTCTTTTCCCGTCTTTTACTTTCAGATGTGTACACCAGCTTCAAAACAGCTGAAAATACAACAGTTTTGGTTATGGAAAATAGATTTCACAGCGGGTAAGATGCTGCAATGATTTTCTACACTATAGTTGCTTGTTTTGTCAAAAACTGAAAATAGGCAAACTATTAAAATGCTAGCAACCGGGAAATGGCAGAGCGATTTCACCATAGTGCACATTACTGTAGTCATTAGTGAGATATTGTTTTAAAAACAGGAAAAGTTCAGAAATAGCTGGAGTGTGTCTTTACCTTTATTGTCCATAACTGTTGGTTACGAGACTATAGGATTATTGTGCCCGCCCTGTGTTTGTGTGTCTACGTCTTAGAGCGCAGTGAACAGGCTAGGTGTCTGTCTTAGAAGGCACACTGAAAGGGTGAGCCTTCTAATTCACCACAAGGACATGCTTCGTAAACAACAGGTGTAGACTAACAGTGAAATAGTTACTTGCAGAGGAAAATAATGAGAAATAATAGAAAAATAATGACAAGTAATAAATACACAATGAGTAAAGATAACTTGGCTATATACAGGGGGTATCAGTACTGAGTCAATGTGCAGGGGTACGAGGTAATTGAGGTAGACATGTACAGAAAGTGTCTGTTCTTTTGCCCATCTTAATTGTTTTATTTTTACTAGACACTTTGAGATATGGATTTTTCTTTGCAACTCTGCCTAGAAGGCCAGCATCCCAGTCGCCTCTTCACTGTTGATGTTGAGACTGGTGTTTTGCGGGTACTATTTAATGAAGCTGACAGTTGAGGACTTGAGGCATTTGTTTCTCAAACTAGACACTCTAATGTACTTGTCCTCTTGCTCAGTTGTGCACCGGGGCCTCCCACTCCTCTTTCTATTCGGGTTAGAGTTTGTTTGTGCTGTTCTGTGAAGGGAGTAGGATACAGCGTTGTACGAGATCTTCAGTTTCTTGGCAATTTCTCGCATGGAATTAGCCTCCATTTCTAAAAACAAGAATAGACTGACAAGTTTCAGAAGAAAGTTCTTTGCTTCTGGCCATTTTGAGCCTGTAATCGAACCCAAATGCTGATGCTCCAGATACTCAACTAGTCTAAAGAAGGCAAGTTTTATTGCTTCTTTAATCAGACGTTTTCAGCTGTGCTAACATAATTGCAAAAGGGTTTTCTAATGATAAATTAGCCTTTTAAAATGCTAAACTTGGATTAGCTAACACAACGTGTCATTGGAACACAGGCGTGATGGTTGCTGATAAAGGGCCTCTGTACGCCCATGTAGATATTCCATTAAATTATGTTTTTTTATTTTTTATATCTGCCGTTTCCATCTACAATAGTCATTTACAACATTAACGATGTCTACACTGTATTTCTGATCAATTTGATGTTATTTTAAATGGACAAAAAAAGTGTTTTTCTTTCAAAAACAAGGACATCTCAAAGTGATCCCATTCCTTTGAACGGTAGTGTGGGTAGGGAAAAAGTGACTAGGCAACAGGATAGATAATAAGCAGAACCATCAGCGTATGTGATGAGTCAAAAGTGGGGCAAGGCAAATGGTTAACTATTTAACTAAATAGCTACCCGGACTATGTAGCAGTGTTATTCCCTGGCGGTAGAAGCTGTTCAGGGTCCTGTTGGTTCCAGACTTGAGGGAAGAGGTGTTGTCGTGCCTTCTGGTAGAAGCCTGTGGTAGATGACTGTGTCATGGGGGAGCAAGGGCCTGTGGTAGATGACTGTGTCATGGGGGATAATGGCCTGTGGTAGATGACGGTGTCATGGGGGAGCATGGCCTGTGGTAGAGGACTGTGTCATGGGGGAGCATGGCCTGTGGCAGATGACTGTGTCATGGCGGAGCATGGCCTGTGGTAGATGACTGTGTCATGGGGGAGCATGGCCTGTGGTAGATGACTGTGTCATGGGGGAGCATGGCCTGTGGTAGATGACTGTGTCATGGGGGAGCATGGCCTGTGGTAGATGACTGTGTCATGGGGGAGCATGGCCTGTGGTAGATGACTGTGTCATGGGGGAGCATGGCCTGTGGTAGATGACGTGTGTCATGGTGTGAGAACTGCCTCCTCCAAATGAATGTCTTCAAAACTAAAGACATGGCCAATGACTTTAGAAGGCAGCCACTGAACCCCACACCCACTGTGGTTATGGGAAATGGCATTGAGCTGGTCAGTACCTACAAGTGCCTGGGAACAGTGTTGGACAACGTATTGACGTTTGAGGAAAACACAGATGCCACCTGTAAGGGACAGCAGCGGCTTTATTTTTTAAAGATGAACGCGTCTTATGTCAGTAAGACAATGATGGCACTCTGTTACAGGAGTTTCATTGAATCCGTATTGATGTTCTCGATGGTGGCCTGGCAATCTTAATGTTTGCGACAGAAATAGGTTGGACGGTGTGGTTAAGGTGGCCGGCCAGGTCATCGGGTTGCAACAGGCACAGCTCTCATTCAGAAAGCAAGTGGTGAGGAGAGCTAACAGTATCCTAGACTGTCCTGGTCACCCTCTCCGAGACCATTTTGCACTCTTCCCCTCGGGTCATCGGTTTAGACTTCCCAGAGTCAAGAGCAACAGATACAGGAACACGTTTATCCCACAGGCCATACATTTTCTGAATCTGTACATGAAATGCATATTTATTGCTGCAATTTTGCAGACTGATCAATCCTTTTTTTAAATCGATCTCATTGTTTCATGTTATGTGTATATCGGTTGTATGGTTGTCACCCAATTGGGACAATTACATAAGATAACAGAAGATGGTGTTGACAGAGAGGGCTGCCTCGCTTCTTCTAGTCCTTAGGAAAATGTTTTTTAACAAGCATTTCGCTACACTTGTAATAACATCTGCTAACCATGTGTATGTGACCAATAAAAATTATTAATTTAAACTTAAGGGCCTTGCTCAAGTGCAGAACAGATGATTTTCCCACCTTGCTAACTAACTGAATTGTTTGAAATTAACATTTAAATCTCAATAAAAACGAAAATACATTTTATTAGTCTTAATGTTTATTTAACATTTATTTAACTAGGCAAGTCTGTTATGAACAAATTATTATATGCAATGATGGCCTACCTTCTTAGCAACCTAACAAACAACAAATGAATAATGTATTTATTTTTGATGGTGTATATTAAATGGATTTACTAAAATAAAACACTCACCCACATCTGCACAACACTCTTACCACTCAGCAGCACCTGCATTCTGGCATGGGCGGTACAAAAATGTGTATGCGGGCAAGAACGGGGTAAAAATGGGCCTATTTGAAAGGGTATCGTAAACAATGCCCACATTTCTTTTAAAGCAAAATACCATAAATCCTATGTGAAAACAGTATGAGAGTCACGATCAAGGGCTACAACTACCAATAAAACTAAGTACCTTTAATATTTACATACTTAGGAATATATCCATCCACATGGTGATGTTTTTAATAGTTAAAACACAAACAGAATGTTCTTAGTTAAACATTTCAAAAAAGTGCTTTCTTAAATTCACTCAAGGAGATTCCTTTTACTGGTGCAATAGCATAACGGGGATTTTTACACCGTTCAGAACCGCAAAGGCACGCAGGAGAGTTTGCACTAAAGTAACCCCGAGGTGGTACGACAACGTACGCATGCCAAGTCAGCGCTACTGAAGAACACATGCCGTGTCACCGGAACCCAGAGAGTGTATCAGGAATTGCATATTATTTTAGCACGAAGATGTTTGTTATATTCAGTTTGCGAATTCTTCATCAATACACTTCGCACCCAACCACCTTAGCTGCATAGCAAGCTTGAAACTCACCAGCTAGACGACTGGTCAGCAAACGTAACTACAAACATATCATGATGCATGAGGAGACCAATCTAGTTAGCTAGTTATACGTCTAGGAAACTAATACGAGATTGTATTGCTGTAGCATGGAAGGTATACAACTTCACAATAAATGTTTTTCTTCTAACTATATAGCGTTAGCTAGCTACCCAACAGCAAGACAACGCTAGCTAACGTTAATTTTAACCCTTGCTGTAATACGGGGTGAAACGTTAGCTAAAGTTGACGTTACCTGATTTCGCCGTGGTTTGGATCTCCGGATTTGTTTCAGTTTAGCAGATGCTAGGATTTTCACTAGTGCTGCCACCTTGATTCCTATATAAATTATTCTCAGTAGCTAGCTAATTCACTCAGGATGGTTGCTATTGTTTAGTCGTTGAAGCTCCAGTAGTGTGTGATTGCGGGCCGCAATTCGGGGCGTTCAAGCATGTGGGCATTCCTGCATATGCAGGAACGCCCCCCCCGAGCATCCCATTGGTTCTTTCATGAACGCCCCCCACCTCGATCATCCGATTGGTTCCTGCATGAACATCCTCATCGAGCATCCCATTGGTTGCTGCATGAACGCCCCCCATCTCTAGCAAGACATCTTCAAGCTTGTTTGACTCTTTTGAATGTGGGTCAAAAGGGAAATAAAACTATTATGGGAGTTTTTGCCCCTGCTTCTGGTATACCGGAGTCCTCCTAGCCGGTATAATACGAATCATGGAGACCGCATCCAAGGTGTTCAACTGTTGTTTTCAACGTAATCTACTCACGTTCACATACGCCAATTTCCGGACCTTCAAAATAAAATAGAATTTATCACATGCACCGAATACAACTAGTGTAGACTTTACAGTGAAATGCTTGCTTACGAGCCCATGCAGAATAGTAACTAACACACAAGGAATACAATTAAATACACAAGAATGGAGCTCTATGCAGGAAGTACCAGTTGCAACCTTTCAGTTACTAGTCCAACGCTCTAACCACTAGGCTACCCTGCCACCCCATATGCATGTAGTGTTTAAATGTGTGTGGAAGTGACAGTGTGTGTAAGTGAATGTGTATATAAAGTCTAGTGAGTGTGCTTAAGGTCAGTGCAAGATAGTGCAGATAGTTTGGGTACCAATAATTCACTCTTTAGTAGTTTGGCTATTTAGCAGTCTTATGGCTTGGGGTAGAAGCTGTCTCGGAACTGGTTGGTGCGAGAGCCGATGCTCAAATCAAATTTTATTGTCCCACTTAAAAAGATGAGAGAGGCCTGTAATTTTCATCATAGGTACACTTCAACTATGACAGACAAAATTAGAAAAAAAAATCCAGAAAATCACATTGTAGGATTTTTAATGAATTTAAAATAAGTATTTGGTCAATAACAGAAGTTTATCTCAATACTTTGTTATAAACCCTTTGTTGGCAATGACAGAGGTGAAACGTATTCTGTAAGTCTTCACAAGGTTTTCACACACTGTTGCTGGTATTTTGGCCCATTCCTCCATGCAGATCTCCTCTAGAGCAGTGATGTTCTGGGGCTGTTGCTGGGCAACATGGACTTTCAACTCCCTCCAAAGATTTTCTATGGGGTTGAGATCTGGAGACTGGCTAGCCCACTCCAGGACCTTGAAATGCTTCTTACGAAGCCAATCCTTCGTTGCCCGGGCGGTGTGTTTGGGATCATTGTCATGCTATAAGACCCAGCCACGTTTCATCTTCAATGCCCTTGCTGATGGAAGGAGGTTTTCACTCAAAATCTCACGATACATGGCCCCATTCATTCTTTCCTTTACACGGGTCAGTCGTCCTGGTCCCTTTGCAGAAAAACAGCCCCAAAGCATGATGTTTCCACCCCCATGCTTCACAGTAGGTATGGTGTTCTTTGGATGCAACTCAGCATTCTTTGTCCTCCAAACACGACGAGTTGAGTTTTTACCAAAAAGTTATATTTTGGTTTCATCTGACCATATGACATTCTCCCAATCTTCTTCTGGATCATCCAAATGCTCTCTAGCAAACTTCAGACGGGCCTGGAAATGTACTGGCTTAAGCAGGGGGACAGGATTTGAGTCCCTGGCGGCGTAGTGTGTTACTGATGGTAGGCTTTGTTACTTTGGTCACAGCTCTCTGCAGGTCATTCACTAGGTCCCCCTGTGTGGTTCTGGGATTTTTGCTCACCGTTCTTGTGATCATTTTGACCCCACGGGGTGAGATCTTGCGTGGAGCCCCAGATCAAGGGAGATTATCAGTGGTCTTGTATGTCTTCCATTTCCTAATAATTGCTCCCACAGTTGATTTCTTCAAACCAAGCTGCTTACATATTGCAGATTCAGTCTTCCCAGCCTGGTGCAGGTCTACAATTTTGTTTCTGGTGTCCTTTGACAGGTCTTTGTGTCTTGGCCATAGTGGAGTTTGGAGTGTGACTGTTTGAGGTTGGGGACAGGTGTCTTTTATACTGATAACAAGTTCAAACAGGTGCCATTAATACAGGTAACGAGTGGAGGACAGAGGAGTCTGTGAGAGCCAGAAATCTTGCTTGTTTGTAGGTGACCAAATACTTAATTTGCAAATAAATTCATAAAAAATCCTACAATGTGATTTTCTGGATTTTTTTCCCTCATTTTGTCTGTCATAGTTGAAGTGTACCTATGATGAAAATTACAGGCCTCTCTCATCTTTTTAAGTGGGAGAACTTACACAATTGGTGGCTGACTAAATACATTTTTGCCCCACTGTACATATGAGATGAGTAATGTAGGGTATGTAAACATATAAAAGTGCCATTGTTTAAAGTGGCTAGTGATACATGTATTACATAAAGATGGCAAGATGCAGTAGGTGGAATAGAGTACAGTATATACATATGAGATGAGTAATGTATGGTATGTAAACATTATATTAAGTGGCATTGTTTAAAGTGGCTAGTGATACATTTTTACATACATTTTTACATTATTAAAGTGTTAAAGTGGAGTTGAGTCAGTATGTTGGCAGCAGCCACTCAATGTTAGTGGTGGCTGTTTAACAGTCTGATGGCCTTGATATAGAAGCTGTTTTTCAGTCTCTGTCCCTGCTTTGATGCACCTGTACTGACCTCGCCTTCTGGATGTTAGCGGGGTGAACAGGCAGTGGCTCGGGTGGTTGTTGTCCTTGATGATCTTTATGGCCTTCCTGTGACATCGGGTGGTGTAGGTGTCCTGGAGGGCAGGTAGGTGATGCGTTGTGCAGACCTCTCTACCCTCTGGAAAGCCTTACGGTTGTGGGCGGAGCAGTTGCCGTACCAGGCGGTGATACAGCCCGACAGGATGCTCTCTATTGTGCATCTGTAAAAGTTTGTGAGTGCTTTTGGTGACAAGCCAAATTTCTTCAGCCTCCTGAGGTTGAAGAGGAGCTGCTGCGCCTTCTTCACCATGCTGTCTGTGTGAGTGGACCATTTCAGTTTGTCCGTGATGTGTACGCCAAGGAACTTAAAACTTACTACCCTCTCCACTACTGTCCCATCAATGTGGATAGGGACGTGCTCCCTCTGCTGTTTCCTGAAGTCCACCATCATCTCCTTTGTTTTGTTGACCTTGAGTGTGTGTCACGTTCTGACCTTAGTTATCTTTGTTTTCTTTATTATTTTGTTTAGGTCATGGTGTGACAAGGGTGGTTGGTTTAGTTTTGTATTGTCTAGGTGTTTTTGTCCTTTCTAGGGTTTTTGTATATCTATGGGGTTTTAGTATGTCTAGGTATATGTAGGTCTATGGTGGCCTGAATTGGTTCCCAATCAGAGGCAGCTGTTTATCGTTGTCTCTGATTGGGGATCCTATTTAGGTTGCCATTTTCCATTTTGGTTTGGTAGGTTATTGTCTATGTGTAGTTGCCTGTCAGCACTCGTATCTTATAGCTTCACTTTTGTTTAGTGTTCTTCGTGTAAATAAAGAAGAATGTATTCTTATCACGCTGCGCCCTGGTCTCCTCGTTATGACGAACGTGACAGAATAACCCACCAAACAAGGAGATATTAGATGGAGCAGGACCCTGGACACAGCCGGGGGAGTATCGCCGTCCTAGGGAGGAGTTAGAGGCAGCGAAAGTGGAACGGCGATACTATGAAGAGAAATACAGGAGAATAGAGGAACAGCAACAATATGAAGGTACACGGCTAGCACGGAAGCCCGAGAGGCAGCCCCAAGATTTTTTTGGGCGGGGGGCACACAAGGAGATTGGAGTCAGGTAGGAGACCTGAGCCAACTTCTCGTGCTTACCGTGGGGAGCGTGTAACTGGTCAGGCACCGTGTTATGCAGAGATGCACACGGTGTCTCCAGTGTCTCCAATGTGGTATTCTAGCCTGGTGCGCTCTATTCCAGCTCCTCGCATTTGCCGGGCTAGAATGGGTATCCAGCCAGCACTTATTGAGCCAGCTCTGTTCTGGATCTCCAATGCGTCTCCACGGTTCAGTGTATCCTGTGCCCCCTCCCCGCACTCGCCCTGTGGTGCGTGCCACCAGCCCAGTACCACCATCTATGTGGCCGAGTATGGAAATTCTCCTTCTGGGCCGGGCATCATTTAAACTGCAGTAATGAAGCAAAACTGTAGGAGCAGTTGAACCCGTTATTCTAGACCAGAACCCTGGCCCCTTGGGCGATACCGGTAGATAGTAGTGATGGGGAAACTAAGCTTCCTGAAGCATTGAAGCTTTCCAGCCAATTGTGTCGAAAATTCAGTAGTTTCATTACTTGAGGCTTTGATCAACACAATGTACACTATTGGCGCCTGCTGGTCAAAAGAATTTAGAGCAGCCAAATTATTATAGATGACTTCCCACATGCCGTAGCATGTGCACAGGGTAACAGTCTTCTACCGAAACCAATACCAAACCGGTGGTTGTTCGACGAAACAAAGCTTTGGATGTCATAAATCATGTGCTTCTGATAAAAGTGATACAGGCACACTTCTCCAAAGTAAACTGCTTAGCAATTTTGATGCATGCCTCAGAGCTTCAATATCAAACATAACAACGCTAGTAGAGAGTGTCCTTCGCTCCCGCCTGCCAGAATACCTGCTCTCACCTTCATTGACAGAACTGCGGGAAAACAGTGCCCAGTACACAGCAGGTGGGAGGCGGGGGTGATATTGTGTGTTAGCGAACGGCTAGTTAGCTAGCACATTGTGTCGCCCCCGCCTCCCGCATGCTGTGTACTGGAGTCCTCCTAGTCCTCCAGCTAGCACACAGTGTCCTTCGCTCACTGGTGTCAACCCCTTTCCGCTAGCTACTTCGGTACTCAGCAGGCGGGGGGGGTGACACCATGTGCTAGCTAACTAGCTATCTTGCTAGTTAGCGAACCGTGTCCTAGCAAACTCGCACACAATGTCGCCCCCGCCTCCCACCTGCTGTGTATCGGAGTCCTCCATAGGACTTGCTAGCTAGCACACAGTGTATTTCACTCCCGCCTGCTGAACACCTGCCCTCGCTGTTGTTAACAGAACTGCAGGGGATGAAGGATACTGTCTACCATTGTTGCCCTCGCCTCTTCTTCTTCTGTGGGGTTTATCGGCGGTTGGCATCCAGCGTTATAGCGCCCCCATGTCCCGCCTGTCCTAATTTAAACGGAAATTTCACTGCTGCTCTTTCACTGTATATGTCCATTAATATGTTATTAACATGTAATGTGTCAGAAAAATTTCCCAACTACATGCAAATACATGCGTTTCTGCATCTCCACTGTAGAACTGGGCAATCTACATTTCTTGGTTGTAAGCAAACCACAATATCCAGAATTCTTAGTGATTTTCAGGACGTAGTAACGAGGTGGATCCCTTTGAGAATGGGTGTCAACAGGTAGCTAGCGTTACTCACTGGACCAGTCACTTGTTTATAAAACATCAGCTTGTGAATCACTATTTACTTTCTTTTGTGTAGACAACAGTAAAGTTTAGTCGTGGTGTGGTGCTCAGTACCTGGATGTGCAAACTACAAGCAAGCACAGGCTGCTGGGGCAACATTTAATCGGTTACCTTGCTAAGAACTCGATCAGCTGTAACATAGCTAACTTAGTTAACTAGCTAGCGAGCTACATTCGTTTATTTAAACCAACATCTAGCTAGCTATCATAATACGCTGGCTAGACATTCCAAAGCAAATCAATGTATACTGAACAAAAAATCTAAACACAACATGTAAAGTGTTGGTCCCATGTTTGATGAGCTGAAATAAAAGATCCCAGAAATTGTCCATACACACAAAAAGCGTATTTATCTTAAATGTTGTGCACAATTTGTTTGCATCCCTGTTAGTGAGCACTTCAGCTTTGCCTAGAAAATCCATCCACCTGACAGGTGTGACATATCAAGAAGCTGATTTAAACAGCTTGATCAGTGATAAGATGGCGCCGAAGAGGACGGCGGACGTTTTACATCCTCCGAACCAACCGTGCTATTTTGTTAGTTTTATTTTGTAACTTATTTTGAACATAATGTTGCTGCTACTGTCTCTTATGGCCGACAATAACGTCTGGACACCAGAAGTTAAAAAATAAAATAAAATTGATGACCGACGATTATCCTACCAACGGGGTCATTAAAAACTGTAATATCTTATGCTTCACCGAGATGTGGCTGAACAACGACATGGATAATATTGAGCTGGCGGGATTTTCCATGCACCGGCAGAACAGAGAAGCTACGAGGGGTGGGGGTGTGTCTTTTTGTCAATAACAGCTGGTACGCAATGTCTAATATGAAAGAAGTCTCGAGGTATTGCTCACCTGAGGTAGAGTACCTTATGATAAGCTGTAGACCACACTATCTACCAAGAGAGTTCTCATCTAAATTATTCGTAGCCGTCTATTTACCACCACAGACCGATGCTGGCACTAAGACCGCACTCAACCAACTCTAAAAGGCCATAAGCAAACAAGAACATGCTAATCCAGAGGCGGGGCTCCTAGTGGCCGGGGACTTTAATGCAGGCAAATTTAAATCAGTTTTACCAATCACATGTGCAACCAGAGGGGAAAAAAACTAAACTAAACTACATGTATTTAATTATTATTATTTATTTTTTAGTAGGGGGGAAAGTAACAGAACTTTTAAAAAAACGACATGTTTATCTATTTTTATCTCACATATAATTTTAAATTATGCTTTAAGGTGTCTGTAATAGAATAAAAGTGGCAAAAACAAATGTATACATGAATAGATGCATTTCTACAGCTTACAACATATTATTTTACAATGGCTGAGTGCCAAGATGGAGGCACGGTGGCTTAAAACAGTGCCACGTCAGTCATCTAGTGTAAATAAAAAGCAATGGTGACAAGCATCGACGACCCATCACTAGAGAGCACCATCCCTCCCTCAAAAGAAAATCAGAGCAGAGAAGATATCAAACTTCCTGTCCGGTCCCTATCATTTAGCAGTTCCCATGAACTGAGACACAGCAGTTCAGATACAGACAGATGGAGACTTTTTAAAAGACAATTTTGGGAATGTTGCATTGTATTGCTTCATTGTTAGCCACAGTCAAGATTCATGCTATCCCCTTATGATTATTGATGGTCCTCTGTACAGCCCAGGCCTGAGTAGCAAGGGATGGATCAGGGAGATAACTGTGTCTCAGAGGCCCTCTGCTGGTTACTGTAACTAACCACAACCTCCTCTACATCCAGTGGGGCTCAGGTGTTGGTGGTGTAACTACAGACAGTGTTGTTGCTGGGCAGACACCCCAATCAAAAAGCATGACTCGTCATTTTGGTTGGAGTTCCCTTGACACAGCAGAGTGATCATCTTTACTTGGCGTGCCTGTTTATTTGGGTCGTTGCAGGCTATCCACATTGGGATTAGTGCAGCGAACTATGATGCTGTGAAACCTGACCCTATAATCTCACCAGAATACAGGCCCCCACCCAGACGGTAAAATGATTCTCTGTAATATTCCTCTAATTTATTTAATTTCCAACATTCACCTTTTGTGGCATCGTCATTTCCATTAGTTCAAGCACAAACAAAATAATCTAGAAAAGAAGAGATTCACTGGTGGCATAAATCATTCATTTCCAGGCACCAATACCCGTTGGATCAATTAATAGTGCAAAACGAAACTAAAGCCTGCCCCTATTCACACTCTCTTATAGGACTGTAGAACAGAACACTACTGATCTCACTGTAATCCCACTCAAGGGACACATAGCAACAGGAGGCATAGAAGCCCAACTACAGAGACCGGTGGGTTTAATTAAAATATTTTATTATTCCTCATCATTTATCAGAGCTTCAGCTTTGGCACTTATCTTTCTAACATTGTATAATAAATATTTATTTCATTACCTTTGCAGGCATAGATACAAAACATTCAACGACGGTATTCCTCTAAACGACTCCGCCAAGGCCAAATTGTACTTTTTCATACCAACACAGGCCTGTGATCTAGTAACGATATGAAACTAGTAAGACAATCAAGACCATGAAAAGCATTCAATGATTAACATTAATAACAGACATGTTTATCATGATTATCTGTGCAAATATTGTTACCTCAGTTAGAAATGTGTAAGACATTTAAGAATGACAAGCATTATTATTAGGACAAAGTACATGAATAGTCCAATACATGTATGAATCATTCACATCATAAAAAGTATGAAAACAAAAATGTACAATTGTCAATCTATGAAATATTATACTTTTTGCCTAAAATATATTTTTTAAATGGACAAATGAAAATCTGATGATCAAACGTGCACGGATTAGTACTGCATAACATGCTTCATGGTAGCACAAATATAATGCGTCACTGGATCTGATAAAAGCCTATGATGTATCACCAACCCATAACCAAAGCGCAGAGATTTTCCTGGTCAGCTCACATTGTCAGGGGAAATTCAGGGCCCATGCAAATACCTATGCCGTATTGGAGGGCCAATCAGGTATCCAATACAGTCACTTCACTATTCTGATGTATGGTAATATCCACAACCTGTGTGTGTTCCTCTAAGATAGGGTTTCTGAAACTATGGGTCGGGACCCAAAGTAGGCCCTGGGTAATGTGAGAGGTGGGTTGTGAGTTATGAGAATACATCTATAAAATCACACACTATTCTTAATTTGGGTCGTTAGAGGATTAATTGGGTCACGGAAGGACGGTCAATAACTCAACTGGATCTCAAGCTGAGAAAAGTTAAACAACCCTGCTCTAAGACCATCTATGTTTTCAAATGGGTGACAATGCTCAGGTCATAGTAAAGACACATGGAAGTGACTAAGTAAATGTGTGTCTGGTGTGCAGGTCAAATAGTCTGATGTCCATCATGAAAACAGTGCTCTCTACAAGATCCTATAAGGCAAGATGACACCTCATGATGTAAAAGTCCTATATGTCTATTTATGAGGGGTTGGGTGTTATAAGATGGTGGCCTCCACTACGATGTCCGGGTCCTCAATGTCTTTTTTGCTCTGGACCATCCTCAGCTCCAACTGAGCAGGGTTGGGTCTCTTACCAGGGCCGGCCATCTCTGATGGAGAGGAGGAGAGATGTTAGACTGGAATATACACTGAACAAAAATATAAAACTCAACATGTGAAAAGAGTTGGTCCCATGAGATGAAATTCTTAAAAATCCCAAAAATGTTTCATATGCACAAAAAGCTCTCTCTCAAATGTTGAGCACAAATTTGTTTACATTAGTGAGCATTTTTCCTTTGCCGAGATAATCCATTGAACCTGACAAATTACACAGGTGCTACTTGTGCTGGGGACAATAAAAAGCCACTAAAATGTGTAGTTGTGTCATAACACAATGTCAAAGATGTCTTAAGTTTTGGGGGAGTGTGCAATTGGCATGCTGACTGCAGGAATGTCCACCAGAGCTGTTGCCAGAGAATGTAATTAATTTCTCTACCATAGGCCGCCTCCGTCGTTTTGGAGAATTTGGCAGTACGTCCAACCAGCCTCACAACTGCAGACCACGTGTAACCACGCCAGCTCAGGACCTCAACATCCAGCTTCTTCACCTGCGGGATCGTCTGAGACCAGCCACCAAGACCGCTGATGAAACTGGGTTTGCACACTTGAAGGATTTCTGCACAAAGAGTCAGAAACAGTCTCAGGGAAGCTCATGTGCGTGCTCGTCGTTCTTCCCAGGGCCTTGACCAGACTGTAGTTCAGCGTCATAACCGACTTCAGTGAGCAAATGCTCTCCTTCAATGGCCACGGGGGGCGGCAGGTAGCCTGGCGGGTAGGAGCGTTGGGCCAATAACCAAAAGGTTGCTGGATCAAGTCCCCGACCTGACAAGGTAAAAACATGTCATTCTGCCCCTCAGCAAGGCAGTTACCCACAGTTCCCTGGGCACTGATGGTGTGGATGTCGATTAAGGCAGCCCCCCACACCTCTCTGATTCAGAGGTGGGTTAAATGCGGAAGACACATTTCAGTTGAAGGCATTCAGTTGTACAACTGACGAGGTATCCCCCCTTCCCTTTTCACTGGAACGCTGGAGAAGTAAGATCTTTAAGGATGTATCCCGGTTTCAACTGTACCGGGCAGATGGCAGACAGCGTATATGGCGGCGTGTGGGCAAGCGGTTTTCTGACGTTGAGAACAGAGTGCCCCATGGTGGCGGTGGGGTTATGGTATGGGCAGGCATAAGCTATGGACCACGAACACAATTGCATTTTATCAATGGCAATTGGAATGCACAGAGTAACCGTGACGAGATCCGGAGGCCCATTGTCGTGCCATTCATCCGCCGCCATCACCTCATGTCGCAAGGATCTGTACACAATACCTGAAAGCTGTAAATGTCCCAGTTCTTCAGTGGCCTGCATACTCACCAGACATGTCACTTATTGAGCACGTTTGGGATGCTCTGGATTGACGTGTACAACAGTGTGTTCCAGTTCCTGCCAATATCCAGCAACTTTGCACAGTCATTGAAGAGGAGTGGGACAACATTCCAAAGGCCACAATCAACAGCGTGAAGGATATGTTGTGCTACATGAGGCAAATGGTGGTCACACCAGATACTGACTGTTTTTTTGATCCACGCAACTACTATTTTTTATTTTGTAAGGTATTTGTGACCAACTGATGCGTATCTGTATTCCCAGTCATGTGAAATCCATAGATCAGGGCCTAATTCATTTATTTACATTGACTGATTTCCTTATGATCTGGAACTCAGTAAAATCTTCAAAATGTTGCATGTTGCGTTTGTTGTGTAGATTAGACAGTCATACAAACAGGCAAGTAGAGACTTGTATATCATCTCACCGTTGGCATAGGTGATGGTCCTCTTGATAACATGGTGCAGGACTGAGACAGTCTTCTCACAGGCAGCCTAAGAGAGACATGTATGTTAGAAAAGATAGGCTAGTCCATGGATCAAACTACATGTATTACATTATAAGGATAGTGTAGCTTGGTTGTTATCTCTGCATTGATAACCTCCCCAGTCCCCTGTATTACTGACCTTCAGGTAGTTAAAGCAAAACCGAGAACACCATCGTGTTCGTGAGAGTCTCATCTTTCCGAAGAGAGGTCATAATATTTTCTATGCCAAGCCGTTCGGACACTACAGATGATTTTGTGAGAAGACCGTTTTTTCGGGATGTCTCGTAGTCTGACCTATCCAGCTCTATCACCTTTCACCACAGATGTGGAAGGGTGACATAGGCGGATTGATACCCATCCAATGCAACAACAAAAAAAACCATCTCTATCTTAAAACTGACATTTTTATGTGGTGGAGTTTGATATGCTCATAGAGAATGTAAAGCTCCTCTGCCGCCAGCACTTGCCTTTTCCAACTAGCATAGCCTTGGAAACAAGAGAGGTTAAGAGTCAGAGGTGAGGGATCACCTTAAGACCTAAAGCATACTCAACAGATTGATAGGTCTGCCGATGCCTGCTATTATCCTGAATAAAAAGTTCCAACAACAAAGGGGGCTGTTGTTTATGGAGGGAGAGTGTGGGACTGGTAAATTGGCAATATGTTTTTTAAGGAATTCCAGAGGCAGATTTGGATGCTGAGGTAATTATAGAAACACTGAACTCTCAGTCATCAATCAATATAGTCTCATCAGTTCTTCTTATGACCAGCAGCGGTCAACGTGAAGTAGAAGTCAGCAAGCAGTTATTCAGGTATGGATTTGGTAGATTTTTGGGAGAGATAGAGGCTGAGAGACAATCAAACATGCTGACAGAGGAAGACTGATTACAATCTCCATTGTTAGACATTCAGTTACGTGCATCAATCATTCACTAGCATCTCTCCCTTTGACATTGGGCTGAGGACATAGCAGCTCATTGAAGAAAACAAGCCATTCACAACTGAGCAAGAAACAGGCCCAGCAACAAATCTAATCTCTAAACAATTCTAATAAACCCCCTGCTGGGGGTATTACTGACCTTCAGGTCATTGGGGTGGTGGTGGCTCCAGGCAAGGAGCATGGCAGTGAACAGGTCCCCCGTGCCCACAAACACTGCATCCACCTTGGGCATCTCAATACGAATCTTCTGGGTGGACTTGCTCCCATCTGTCCTAACTGAGGAAAGGACACAGTAGGAGTCTGTTACCCTTTTAACATGTTGGCAAGTTAAACTTTCACTCTCCCTCCCAGCCCTTGCCTTACCCATTTTCTGGCTCCCAAGGGCCACCAGGAACTGGTCCCCATGAGGAGAGGTCAGGTCTGTGCTGGTGAGGACCACCGTATCAGGACCCATCTGATGGAGCAGCTCCATCACCTGAGAGGGCAAAAAGCCTTCATCATAAATCAACATTAAAACCATCATCATGTGTAATAGCTCTATAATGGACAATGGAACCCACGTCAAGAGCGTCTTTTTCTGTGCTGATCGTCCTCCCCGTCAGCAGCCTAAGAGACACACGCAGAGACGTTACAGTACAGGCACAGAAGTGCTAGACATACTTGCACACATGCCCATTGTAATTCCACATTAGTCCAGAGGGTGTATTTTGCAGGCAAATCAAGTCAAGCTATGTGTGATTCTGAATACATAAACCAGGACATAGTTCCCTTAAAGGGTTGGGGAAAGGTTTGGTCTGCTGCTTTATGAATAAAACATTAGGGAAGAAAGAGTTTGTGACCTATAAGAGTTATTATAAAACTGGGTGCTTTGAGCCCTGAATGCGGATTGGCTGAAAGTCGTGGTATATCAGACCGCATACCATGGGCATGACAAAAAAAATGTCTACTTACGTTGGAAACCAGTTTATAACAGCAATAAGGCCCCTCGTGGGACTTGTGGGATATGGGCAACATACCACGTCTGTGGTCAGCATTCCATACAAGGACTGTATCCAGGTACTCCACATTGAGTCGTGCCTAAGAACAGCCCTTAGCCGTGGTATATGGGCCATATACCACACCCCCTCGGGCCTTACTACTTCACTTTACAAAGGGCTAAGAACAGCAACCAAGTTTCTCTCTGAGGTAGTACGACTGTAGTAAGCATTGATGGTCCCATTACTGTAACAGCTACATTATGACATGTTGTGTAGCACTTAGCAACTTAATGCATGTAACCCGATGTATCCTAGTAGCCACTGTACTCACTCAGCCTCAAACTGGTCGGGTGTGAAGATATCAGTCACTGTACTCACTCAGCCTCAAACTGGTCGGGTGTGAGGATATCAGTCACTGTACTCACTCAGCCTCAAACTGGTCGGGTGTGAGGATATCAGTCACTGTACTCACTCAGCCTCAAACTGGTCGGGTGTGAGGATATCAGTCACTGTACTCACACTGCCTCAAACTGGTCGGGTGTGAGGATAACAGCCACTGTACTCACTCAGCCTCAAACTGGTCGGGTGTGAGGATATCAGTCACTGTACTCACACAGCCTCAAACTGGTCGGGTGTGAGGATATCAGTCACTGTACTCACTCAGCCTCAAACTGGTCAGGTGTGAGGATATCAGTCACTGTACTCACACTGCCTCAAACTGGTCGGGTGTGAGGATAACAGCCACTGTACTCACTCTGCCTCAAACTGGTCGGGTGTGAGGATAACAGCCACTGTACTCACTCAGCCTCAAACTGGTCGGGTGTGAGGATATCAGTCACTGTACTCACACTGCCTCAAACTGGTCGGGTGTGAGGATATCAGTCACTGTACTCACTCTGCCTCAAACTGGTTGGGTGTGAGGATATCAGCCACTGCTACGACTTGGTCTCTGTAAACAGGCAGTATATTCTCAGGGACATACTGGAAAAGAAGAGGGTAGAATGTTCATGGTTGGAATTGAACAGGACTAGAACAATAATAATAAGAATGGACTATACGCATGGATAAATCTATAATAAAAAAAGTGCTATAAAAGCATGGATACTAACCATAGAGCCTTGGTCTCCCATCACTGGATCACACACTGATAACACAAAAGAAAGAAAATATGGAATACACTCACACCCAAGCTCTACATCCATCCACAACTTTGCTGAGCGTAGCTACAGTGTATGGGATACACATCTGTGTAGCAATAGTTACTCACCATATACCAGTTTGGGATTCAACCTCTTCAGCTCTTGAACAATGTCCACCACTGTCTCTAAGAAAGAGGTGTCTCTGGTGTACCCTTGGGGAAGAAGAGATCTGAGTTACGCAAAGGTCACAAACCTCATGTGTAAACTTAAAAAATAAATAAACGTATTCCAATCTTTACAGAGCATAGGTTAACCCGTAAGAGTCTAAGCTGGGCGATTTGGAATTGTAAGACCCCTTGAAGTAACAAAAAAATATTTAATAATGGTAATAATTATTATTATTTGATGACAAATTATATATTTGTCCTTACTGCTACACTACATCTCATTCCATAATCATGGGAATTAATATGGAGTT
This sequence comes from Oncorhynchus tshawytscha, assembly GCF_018296145.1. Classification (NCBI taxonomy): domain Eukaryota; kingdom Metazoa; phylum Chordata; class Actinopteri; order Salmoniformes; family Salmonidae; genus Oncorhynchus; species Oncorhynchus tshawytscha. The sequence goes on from NC_056454.1 coordinate 44,764,955, forward strand.
GGTCCCCCCTTTGCTGCTATAACAACCTCCACTCTTCTGGAAAGGCTTTCCACTAGATGTTGGAACATTGCTGCAGGGACTTGCTTCCATTGAGGCATGAGCATTAGTGAGGTTGGGCACTGATGTTGGGCGGTTAGGATCGGCTAACAGTCAGCATTCCAATTCATCCCTAAGGTGTTTGATGGGGTTGAGTTTAGGGCTCTGTGCAGACCAGTCAAGTTCTTCCCCACCGATCTCGACAAACCATTTCTGTATGGACCTCGCTTTGTGCACAGAGGCATTGTCATGATGAAACAGAAAAGGCACAAAATCATTTCGAATGTCACTGTATGCTGTAGTGTTAAGATTTCCCTTCACTGGAACTAAAGGGGCCTAGCATCTGCACGCACAGTGAGGCGAAAACTTTTGGAGGATGGCCTGGTGTCAAGAAGGGCAGCAAAGAAGCCACTAATCTCCAGGAAAAACATCAGGGACAGACTGATATTCTGCAAAAATTACAGGGATTGGACTGTTTAGGACTGGGGTAAAGTCATTTTCTCTGATGAATCCCCTTTCCGATTGCTTGCCCGGAGAAGACAAGGTGAGCGCTACCATCATTCCTGTGTCATGCCAACAGTAAAGCATCCTGAGACCATTCATGTGTGGGGTTGCTTCTCAGCCAAGGGAGTGGGCTCACTCACAATTTTGCCTAAGAACAAGCCATGAATAAAGAATGGTACCAACACATCCTCCGAGAGCAACTTCTCCCAACCATTCAGGAACAGTTTGATGACGAACAATGCCTTTCCAGCATGACGGAGCACCTTGCCATAAGGCAAAAGTGATAACTAAGTGGCTCGGGGAACAAAACATCGATATTTTGGGTCTGTGGCCAGGAAACTCCCCAGACCTTAATCCCATACTAACAGTCTCCATTTATACTTCCATTTATGTTTTGAACTGGCATATGTTCACCATCAGACAAGTGTTGTGAGGCCTGTGGGCATACTAGAGCAAAACAATGTGTTTGTGAGTCTCACCTTTGCACCGAGGGGGTCATATTAATGTGTAGCCCAAACTGTTCGTACCTTACAGAGAGAAGTTGGCAGATCGGCTGTACCGACTTCAGACGAGTCCCAAGACGCTCGTGGGCATCAGAGCAAAACGGAGAACACCATCATGTTTGGGTTCATTATATTTTCTGGGCCAAACCATGAAGATGCTACAGATGACTTTGTGAGAAGACCGGTTTTCAGGATGTCTCATGGTCTGACAAACACTACTCTAGCTCTGTCATCTTTCACCGCAGATGCGGAAGGGCGGATGTGGTGGATTGAGGCGCATCCAATGCAAAAAAAACAACAAAAAAAACATTTTTACGGGAATTTGTTTGTATTAAACTAATTTGATTTCTGCGGGGGGTGCGGCCATCGACCTTAGGGGGTTAAATATCAACACAGCCATAACAATCATACATACTATCCTAGAAATATTATTTTATAAAACTGCTTATGAATGGCAGAACCATATTGACAATAGAAACAGCTGCAAGTCTCACCCGTGAGGATGTAGTCATAATGGTTGACGTTGTTGAGTTTGATACCCTCATAGAGAACGTTAAGCTCCTCTGCTGTCAGCACTTGCCCTTTCCAATGAGCGTAACCTTGGAAACAAGAGAGGTTACGTGTCAGAGGTGAGGGATCACCTTAGGACATAAAGCATACTCAACAGACTTAAGTCTGCCGATGCCTGCTATTTTCCTGAATAAAAAGTTCCAACAACAAAAGGGGGCTGTTGTTTATGGAGGGAGAGTGTGGGACTGGTAAGTTGGCAAGATGTTTTTTGTAAGGAATTCCAGAGGCAGATTTGGTTGCTGAGGTAATTATAGAAACACTGATCTCTCAGTCATCAATCAATATATCGTCTGTATGCGATCAGTTCTTCTTATGACCAGCAGCAGGCAACGTGAAGTATGGATTTGGTAGATTTTTGGGAGAGATAAAGAGGCTGAGAGACAATCAAACATGCTGACAGAGGAAGACTGATTACAATCTCCATTGTTAGACATTCAGTTACCTGCATCAAGCATTCACTAGCATCTCTCCCTTTGACATTGGGCTGAGGACATAGCAGCTCATTGAAGAAAACAAGCCAAGAAACAGGCCCAGCAACAAATCTAATCTCTAAACAACTCTAATAAACCCCCTGCTGGGGCAAAAATAATACAGTCTCAGGTTTCAAAGTTCAAACGTCTAAGGAATGTGTTTATTCACTTCTAACCCTGAACATGAGTTGAACACATTTAATGGAAATTATAGTTAATCATGAGCACCCCCTAGGACTTAAACAGTTGGTCAGTCATTTGTATTTATTAGGGATCCCCATTAAAATGCTGCCAAGGCAGCTACATCACAAAAAATAAAACATTACATCATATAATATTATTACACCACTATATATCTACAATACAACATGTACGTGTGTAGAGAGCCTGTGCTAGCGTTTGTGACAGGGAGGGGACACAGTGGGGTGAAACTCCAAGAAAATGCTGCACTTACACCATTACCCAAATCACTTGTTGATGGCAATAAGTGATTTGCACACAAAGGAATCTAGGTTTGAGCACAGACCTTATTGAGGCCAAAGTGAAGTGTCTGTTTTTATCCCACAATATCGCTCTCCCTCTTTACAGTCACTCCTTCCTTGTCCTCCCCAACATCTTTCTGTTAGTCCTCCCTGTAGGTAGTGAACTCACTGACACACATTCAGGTTTCACTTCAGCCAAATAACTTTACCGGATTACTCTATAAAACATTAAACAGACAGGAGAGCAACTCACTGAACTATCAAATTAGATACTAACTACACTGTGCGCAAGATAACAAATATGGTGACAACAAGCTAGGCCTATTTTGTTGAATCACAAAGAGACATTCCAGCATTAAGAATGCATGAGGGGAAAAATACATATTTCAGCCAAGAAACACACAGGCTTCCCACTGAGTTTAGTGGAGGCCCCCTTGGCCCAGACCCAAGAACAGAGAGATAAGGGGGACTTCTGGGGTGAAAAGGAAAAGTAGAGGAACAACAGGGCTCCTATAGCTTGTTCCATTAAACAGATTGGGCTGAGGGCTGTAGGCCTAACTTGATATCGATCTTCTCACCCATGAAAGGATTCATGGCAGAACATTTTGTCCTTTCATCAGCTACCAAGCTCCATATTGGGAGGTCAAGTCATTATTTAACATTGATAATGTAGCCTACTAAAAGTTAAAATGCAACCATCCCAGATGTGATGGCGGACTGAAGATGGCGGTACAGAATGCCTCATGAGAAATCTCAATATTCATTATCTCTAAAACAGACTAAATAGTAGCACTACACCATTTACTCGTGGCAATAATATTCAAGCTGGATAACAACCCCCCCCAAAATGTATAAGTCTAGAGAAGTTAATTGATAAATATTACGGAAGCAGTTGAGGTCAAAACATGTCTGAGAGGAACCATGAAAAAAAAAACAGAACCAAACTCCATGTGAAAACTACGAGATTCCTCTACAGACACTGATGATTTATGCTTTTCACCACCTGGTATGGTAAGAGTGGAAACCCACCTGCTAAAGTCAATAAATGATCAAATTGGGCGTACTTGAACGTGTCAGTAAAGACTTAAAAGGAGAGCCTCGAAATGAGTACTTAAAAACATGTGACAATGGAGAAAGAAAAACAAGCTAAAAAAGGTACAATCAATACTATTGAAACAGATGTTAATGAACTTAAAAAAGGACAACATGTTTCTGAGAGAAGCCTTACTTGGTATACAGACTAGATCCATGTGAGAAAATCTGGTACTTACTGGTATTAAATCAAATGAGGAGGAAGAGTCTGAAAGCGCGGTGAAAGAATTCCTCCTTAAAGCGCTACAGATCCCAGGCCAAACTGTCGACAAAATCAAATTTGAACGTGTACACTGTTTCAGACACAGGACAGTGATACGAGCGCCCAATCCTTGCCAAATTTGCATTCTTCAAAGATAAAATCATGGTTAAAACCCTGGGCAAAATAGTCGCTGGCACGAAAATAGGAATGAGTTCCCAAAGGAAATTGCAGAACGGCACAAAGTTCTGTACCCACTCTTCAAGGTTAATAGATTTAAAAGAGAAACGTGTAGCCCTATAGTTGATCAACTGTACATTGATAACCAACTGTTCCGAGACACCAAAACTATTCCATGGCTATTCTAAATAAGTCGTTTAATGGAACACCGAATACTGTCCATGGTAGGGATGGTAAAAAAATAAAATAAAAAAAAAACAGGAAAACAAAATACAACAATTGATAAAGAAAAAAAAAATACAAAATGTGACATGTGGCTCGATTCAGTCTTACGTAGCAAAATTTGAAATGGTGTTTTTTTTTATACATTAGATAAAAGTAGAGACTCAGAGCAAGAAATTGGTAAATCAAACACTACAGTTGAGGAACAATGGCAAAGTAATTCTGCTTTGAAAGTTGATAAACTTGTAACCTCAATTTTGAGAAAATGGCGCTTGAATGTCTTGGTAAACCTACTGGAGAGCTCTTCTTTGTCTACACCCATTCAGCATCGTCCACACCCTCTTAAAGCGTTAGCCCCACCCATCTCTAACAGGCTGACCACACCGCTCGCGTCGCAAAATACATTTAGAAATCTGTGTTATTCAATTATTGCACACACACACAGTGAGTGTCTGCGTTGCCAAGGGATGAAATAGAAGTCAGTTCTATTTCTGACGCAGATCGCGCTGCAAGTCCTGCCTCTCCCATCTCCTCATTGATTTATAGAAGCAGGTACCCACGTGCCATCTCCTCATTGGTTATACCCACGTAGGTGACTGAAAGACGACGAGGTCAGTGGCGGTAATGCACCTAATTTATGAAAGTTGCCAATCGCAATATAAAGTCAAGAGAACAAAAAACCTGGAAGGAAGAGAGATGACTAGAAATGATTTGGTTGACTGTTTTATGTGTGGATTAATTGGCGGAGGACCTTGTGCATTTCAGGTAAAATAACCAGTCAATGTTTATATCCCAGGACAAATTAGCTAGCAACAGCAAGCTAGGTAAATAGGACAAATTAGTTAGCTTGCACTTGCTAGCTAGCCATAAATGTTTAATGCTTTTCAACCTGTCCTAAAATTAATATAATTAGTTCAGAGTTTGTTTTGATATTTTAACCTGCGTATCGTGATCGTGTTTGGTGTGGGGGGACGAAATACATTTATTCACGATGGCGCACGCGCGCAGACGGTTTGTATTCTGTGTAAGGATTCACATGTGAGGCCATGTACTAAAAAAACTAAGATTTTAAGACTAAAGGCTGGTTTATACTACGGGTGTGTTAGTAAATTTAATTTGTAAATTCAGAGCGTTTCACACTTGGAGTGTTCAGAGCGCACACTGGATGCTCTGGCTGAGGAGTAGGGTTGATCCGAGTGTTCTGACCTAACAGCAGCAGTCAACCACCCAAGCTAACTGGCTAATGTTGGCTAGCTGGCCAGCTACTTCCAGACACAAATGAGAGAAAAGCTCACTCTTACCATTTTACTCGCCCTAGTAGAGATGGTTAGGCAGTTTTTAATGTTATCCATGGCATTTGTGACTGTAGCTGTGCTGCTGGCAATAATTTAATCACACTTTTTTCCCCCCAACGTTTACCGACACCGACCATATTCAACGGGTGTTGAGCGTTAGTGAATTCATCACGTTATTCTGTGCTCTGGCACACTCAGACGAGCGAGAGTGCTCCGAAATCGGAGTAGAGCGAATTGACCAGCTATGTCTATCTACAGTTGTCGCAGTGACATCATGAACATTCTATTGAAATGGTTACTTGCATGTTCAATGTTAGCTAGCTAACATTAGGCTATAACTAGCAATGCAAATGGCTCTGAGATACAAATAATATTACTACACATCATACATGTAACATTAGCTAGCTTGCTAACAGTACACTTTAACTTGAAATGAAAACAACTTTCTGACAAAATTAGAAACGTGTAATATCGGAAAATGTAGCTAGCTAGACTATCTTACCCATATACACGGATGGACACTTCTCCCTCTCTTTCACGGATGCCATGGTTGCCCTTAGTTTGAAGATGTAATCTGGAGACAGGTGTTTTATACAAGAGCCTTCTGTGTGTTCTCTTTTTGACTCCATCTGCATATTTGCAATCAAACACCAGAATGTTCTCCATCTCCTTAGCTATCACACTCTAATTCCACTGATTTCAAAACTCGGTCCTCCAGAAAATAGAGAGCAACACTTATACAGTTCTACTACATGATATCTTTTTTTTTTTAAATCAGCGTTAGAAAGGATTACCTACATGGCAGACCAATCCGAACACATCTCTCGGCATGTCCAGCCCACTTATTAGGTCAGCCATGGCTAGCGGGAAGGTTGCGTCACTTTTTCCGTGGCTAGGCTCGTAATTTAACTATTTTTATTTGTATTTACATATGGCATACAAGTTTGTTATTAATAAAGGCACATGAAAGTTCACATGTTCCAGAAGACATTTCTGCCCCCCCAAAAAAACGCATTTTGATAAAATAAATTAAGTTTACATTCAAAAAGTAGTGACGGGCAACATACGCAGAGTTTCCTGAAACGAGTCACAAATACACTATACCATTCAAGATAGGGAATGTTGTCAAATAAATCATATTTGACATTCTATTCATAGTATTTATAAATAAATAAAAGACAGCATTAGAAGAAAGGATAATTATTGAAATAATAAATCTTCAAATATAAGGAACAGGAAAACAAAGTACTTAAAAGCCTGAAATGAGGTAGGAATCAGCATGGTAGGGATAAAAACAGCAAACAGAAGAAGTCACAGTATGTGGGTATATTGTGATGGAAGGTGGGGTGTGTGTTTTTTGTGTTTGGAAAAGTCTGGAGTTAAGTGAGTGATAAAAGAAAATGGTTGCAAATGCCAGAGCCCATGTGTGTCTGCGAGCAGGAGTTGTGACAGAGAGAGCTTTTAATGTTGTGCCGACATGGGATATACATTTAAAAATAGATTATAAATAAAGTTGATTTATTTGTCTTATCACGATGGAGCGGTCCCCAGGCCTGTACCCTCGTCACCCACCTGAGCGACCCACACACAAAGGAGAAATCCTTATCTGTTTTATAGGCCTACTGCAAGTATATGCAGCCAAGACAGAAAGATAAACGCTGTCAGAGACCCACTAAAGCAGTATTTACCCCTCAAGAGTCTGAGCCTGCCTGGCAGGGTTGGTACAACAAAGCCAAAGCCCTCTGATGGGTGAGCATAATAAGGAATTTCTCAAAGCTGCTAATGAGAACCTTGATGACCTTGTACCTAGCAGGTGGGGATTCCGGGGGGTGCCCCCACCCTGGTAGTGTCAGTGCTGGCAACACTAGCTGCAGTAACCCATGGGGAGTGGGTCACACTCGGACAACCAGAGAAGGGGCAAATTCTTGTGTCCCTAGTGGCACAAAATAATCATAAGGTCTGACTGCACAGAGAGGCTTGGGAAAATGGTCACAACAGGGGACCAGTGTGTGTGTGTGAGCGCCATCAGCTAGAACTTGAGATTGGTGAGATTTGATTAATCATTCCAGCATTCCTTCTCAAACTACAACTGTATATGCATTCACACATCAAGTCTTCTCTTGAATTGGGCTGGGGATGGAACATCTGAGCTTGTGGTTGTTTGAGGGGGAAGGGCAGGGTGTGTGTGTGTGCATCCCACATCTGTTGCTATGGGGTAATGATGTAGGAACAATACAGGATGAATCACAATAATTGTTTGCTGAAATAATATTTGCTTGCCAAATGTAATTTGTCATGCCAATCCTGGTTATAGGTAACAATCCTGGTAATAGGTAACAATCTTTCGAATGAACTGCCAACATTATGACGCATATTATTAGTTAATTGTGGAAATAAAATAAGATATGCAAGATTTTTTATATATATATATATACACACAGTACCAGTCAAACGTCTGGATACAGCTACTCATAAGGGTTTTTCTTAAATTTGTATTTTTACTATTTTCTACATTGTAGAATAATAGTAAAGACATAAACTATGAAATAACACATATGTAGTAACCAAAAAAAAGAGTTAAACAAAATAAAAATATATTGAGATGAGATTCTTCAAAGTAGCCACCCTGCGCCTTGATAACAGCGTTACACACTCTTGGCATTCTCACAACCATCTTCACCTAGAATGTTTTTCCAACAGTCTTGAAGGAGTTCCCACATATGCTGAGCACTTGTTGGTTGCTTTTCCTTCACTCTGCGGTCCAACTCATTCCAAACCATCTCAATTGGGTTGAGGTCGGGTGATTGTGGAGGCCATTGGCCCAGTTTATTTGCAAGGAATTCTAATTGGTCAACCACAGGCTAAGGCTGGGTTATGAAACTACATCCTGTTCCTTTGTTCTGTGGAGAGAATCACTGAGGACAGGGGAACATGAACATCTACCATCTACCTCCCGCATGATTTGTTATCTTTGAATAAACCTATTTTCCGCCCCCTGATTTGCTTTGGGGTCTGTGTTATTGAAGAGTAACATCAACTGCAAACACTACTTTGAAGAATCTAAAATATATTTTGATTTGTTAACACTTTTTTTGGTTACTACATGATTCCAAATGTGTTATTTCATAGTTTTTGATGTCTTCACTATTATTCTACAATGTAGAAAATAGTAAAAATATAAATTAAGTAAAACCATTGATTGAGTAGGTGTGTCCAAACTTGACTGGTAGTGCATTTTTTTAATAACTGTATGCAATACAATCGAGGTGACTGTGTTGGAAATGCTTTTGGCAGTTAATCTGATTCTGTTCTGTGGGTGGCACTGTGTGCTCTTCATAAAGGATGGGTCCCAATCCCTCGAAGGCCCTGGGATCTAGGTGGACAAGTGTGGTCTGCCAGTCACTGGGACGACAATCCAACTTGGGATGGGGGGAGGTTTTAGAGGTTGGAATAGTGGAGAACAATTGGAGGTTTACTCAGTAGCAGTGCGAATACCATGGTATAGCTATGGTAATATCATTATAGTACTTTTTATCAAAGTAAGTTTACAAAAAAATATATATTATGATAAATACAATTGAAACTTCTATATCATTATAGTAAATGGTGAAATAAATATAGACAGTTATAATTGTAATGGGTTGGCAGATAATAAGAAAAGACGATCAGAATGGCTAAAAGAGAAGGAATATAATGTCTATTGTTTACAGGAAAGTCATTCAACTATTTTAGATTAAGTTGTGGAGAAAGGACTGGGGAGGCGAAACATACCTCTCCCATGGGCAAAGAAACTCAAAGCAGATGATGATATTAATTAACAATCATTTTGATCCGAATGTGCAAATTGTTCAAAACAATCTGCAAGATGAATAGATTATTTTAAATATGTTATTGGACCATAAACAGATTTGGCTCATTAATCTATACAGTTCAATTAATGATGATCCACACTTATTTGAAAATATATTTAATAATGTATAAAGCCTACAAGCAACACAAGACTAGTATTATGGTGGGAGATTATAATACGGTTTTAAATACCTCAATGGACAGTAAAGGAAATCACACTTCAAACTATCACCCTCATGCACTTAAGGAAATCATGAATATGATGGCTATAATGGAACTAGTGGATATATGGAGTCTTAAAAATCCTGATCTAGTGAGATATACAGTTGAAGTCGGAAGTTAACATACACTTAGGTTGGAGACATTAAAACTTGTTTTTCAACCACTCCACAAATGTATTGTTAAAAAAACTATAGTTTTGGCAAGTCGGTTAGGACATCTACTTTGTGCATGAAAAGTAATTTTTCCAACAATTGTTTACAGACTATACAGATTATTTCACTGTATCACAATTCCAGTGGGTCAGAAGTTTAATAACACTAAGTTGACTGTGCCTTTAAACAGCTTGGAACATTCCAGAAAATGATGTCATGGCTTTAGAATCTTCTGATAGGCTAATTGACATAATTTGAGTCAATTGGAGGTGTACCTGTGGATGTATTTCAAGGCATACCTTCAAACTCAGTGCATCTTTGCTTGACATCATGGAAAAATCAAAAGAAATCAGCCAAGACCTCAGAAAAAAATGTATAGATCTCCACAAGTCTGGTTCATCATTGGGAGCAATTTCCAAACGCCTGAAGGTACCATGTTCATCTGTACAAACAATTGTATGCAAGCATAAACACCATGGGACCACGTAGCCATCATAACGCTCAGGAAGGAGATGCGTTCTGTCTTCTAGAGATGAATGTACTTTGGTGCGAAAAGTGGAAATCAATCCCAGAACAACAGCAAAGGACCTTGTGAAGATGCTGGAGGAAACAGGTACAAAAGTATCTATATCCACAGTAAAACGAGTCCGATATCGACATAACCTGAAAGGCCACTTAGCAAGGAAGAAGCCACTGTTCCAAAACCGCCATAAAAAAGCCAGACTACGGTTTGCAACTGCACATGGGGAAAAAGATCATACTTTTCTGATGAAACAAATATAGAACCGTTTGGCCATAATGACCATCGTTATGTTTGGAGGAAAAAGGGGGAGACTTGCAAGCGGAAGAACATCATCCCAACCATGAAGCACAGCATCATGATGTGGGGGTGCTTTGCTGCAGAAGGGACTGGTGCACTTCACAAAATAGATGGTATCATCATCAGTAAAATGATGTGGATATATTGAAGCAACATCTCAAGACATCACTCAGGAAGTTAAAGCTTGGTCGCAAATGGGTCTTCCAAATGGACAATGACCCCAAGCATACTTCCAAAGTTATGGCAAAATGGCTTAAGGACCTCAAAGTCAAGGTATTGGAGTGGCCATCACAAAGCCCTGACCTCAATCCCATAGAAAATCTGTGGGCAGAACTGAAAAGCATGTGCGAGCAAGGAGGCCTACAAACCTGACTCAGTTACACCAGCTCTGTCAGGAGGAATGGGCCAAAATTCACCCAATTTATTGTGGGAAGCTTGTGGAAGGCGAAACGTTTGACCCAAGTTAAACAATTTAAAGGCAATGCTACCAAATACTAATTGAGTGTATGTAAACTTGTGACCTACTGGGAATTAGATGAAAGAAATTATTCTCTCTACTATTATTCTGACATTTCACATTCTTAAAATAAAGTGGTGATCCTAACTGACCTAAAACAGGGAATGTTTACTGGGATTGAATGTCAGGAATTGTGTAAAACTGAGATTAAATCTATTTGGCTAAGGTGTATGTAAATTTCCGACTTCAACTGTACATGGCGGAGGCTCAATGAAGCTAGTCGTCTTGACTACTTTCCTATGTCATTTTCGCTGGTACCAAAATGTAAGTGTGTTGATAGGGGAGAGAATGCGGTCGGACCATCAAATAATTGGTATATACACAGTGCATTCGGAAAGTATTCAGACCACTTCACATTTTCCACATTTTGTTAACTGTCAACTGTTGAACCTTTATATAGACAGGTGTGTGTGCCTTTCCAAATCATGTCCAATCAGTTGAATTCACCACAGGTGGACTCCAATAAAGTTGTAGAAACATCTCAAGGATGATCAATGGAAACCGGATGCACCTGAGCTCAATTTCGAGTCTCATAGCAAAGGGTCGGAATTCTTATGTAAGGTTTTCTCTTGTCACTATGGAGTCTTGTGTGTAGATAAATAGATTAAATTATTATTTTAGAAATAAGTCTAACGATTCTGTCAAGGCAGAGATCTGGGGAAGGCTACCAAAACATTTCTGCAAGATTGAAGGTCCCCAAGAACACAGTGGCCTCCATCATTCTTAAATGGAAGAAGTTTGGAACCACCAAGACTCCTAGATCTGGCCGCCCAGCCAAACTGAGAAATCGGGGGAGAAGGACCTTGTTCAGGGATGTGACCAAGAACCTGATGGTCACTCTGACAGAGCTCCAGAGTTACCTCTTGAGATGAGAGAACCTTCCAGAAGTACAACCACCTCTGCAGCACTCCACTAATCATGCCTTTATGGTAGAGTGGCCAGACGGAAGCCAATCCCTCAGTAAAAGGCACATTACAGCCCGCTTGGATTTTGCCAAAAGGCACCTAAAGGACTCTCAGACCATGAGAAACAAGATTCTCTGGTCTGATGAAACAAAGATATAACTCTTTGGCCTGACTGCCAAGCGTCACGTCTGGAGGAAACCTGGCACCATCCCTACGGTGAAGCATGGTGGTGGCAGCATCATGCTGTGGTGATGTTTTTCAGCAGCAGGGACTAGCAGACTAGTCAGGATTGAGGGAAAGATGAACAGAGCAAAGTACAGAGAGATCCTTGGCAAAAACCTGCTCCAGAGCGCTCAGGACCTCAGACTGGGTAGAAGGTTCACCTTCCAATAGGACAACAACCCTAAGCACACAGCCAAGACAATGCAGGAGGGGCTTTGGGACAAGTCCTTGAGTAGCTCAGCCAGATGCCGGATTTGAACCCAGTCGAACATCTCTGGATAGACCTGAAAATAGCTGTTCAGTGACACTCCCCATCCAACCTGACAGAGCTTGAGAGAATCTGCAGAAAAGAATGGGAGAAACTACCCAAATACAGGTGTGCCAAGCTTGTAGCGTCATACCCAAGAAGACAAGGCTGTAATCGCTGCCAAAAGGTGCTTCAACAGTACTGAGTAAAGGGTCTGAATACTTACGTAAATGTGATATCAGTTTTTTAAATTCTTAATACATTTGCAAACATTTCTAAGGGGGGCTGTGGGGAGGAACAGTAGAGGAACAACAGGGCTCCTTCTTTAGCTTGCTCCATTAAACAGATTGGGCTGAGGGCTGTAGGCCTAACTTGACATTGATCTTAACGTCTCACCATCAAAGGATTCATGGCCACAACAAAAAAAAAAAACCACCACTATCCACTACCAAGCCCCATATTGGGATGTCAAGTCATGATCTAACATAGATCATGTAGCCAACTAGAAGATAAAATGCAAACATCCCAGGGTTCAATCTCTGAGTGAATGGCGTGTACACTATGAACCCATTACTTAACAGTTCAGTATCTCCCTTCTTTCTGTACAGTTTACTGATTATCAATCATTAACTGTAGGACTATCTCCAACACCTTACTGTATTTAATGTAAGTGCAATTGCTCAGATACAAAAGTACTTTCTCTGAGTTCATGTAATGCAAAGTCGAAAGATGAATTGTTTACAGACTGCAGGGTAATGTACAAGTTCACTGCCTCATCATTTCACTCCAAACATGGTCTTTCATGACTTAACTTTAGAAAAATAGTTTGGGGAATTGCACTAGTTAGAGCCAAAAACACATTTTGAATAAGCACAAAAGGCTCAATTCTTCTCTCCGAGTGAACACTGTTGAACTTTACAACAGATGGGTGGAAACCCTCAAATTGGGGGGAGGGATTAAAAAAATTGGGCTCACCAAAAATGAAGAGGGTGAGGCTAGTGCTACACACTGTGGTTACTAAATACAGTCACTGGAATCTTGAATGTGGGCCGAGATGATATTGGCTACTGATATGGGCCAAATAGAATCCCACAACCAGGGATAAGGGAACTAGGCATATGTCGCACGTCACTACCGCACAGGAGGCATTTGAACATATATGTTGTTTTTTTTTGGTGGGGGGGCAGAAATGCCTTCTGGAACATGTGAACTTTGCCAGTCACATTTTGTTAAAGGTCCCCAAAGCACACAAATCCCTGGGTCGCTCGTCTTTTCAGTTCGCTGCAGCTAGCAACTGGAACGAGCTGCAACAAACACTCAAACTGGACAGTTTTATCTCAATCTCTTCATTCAAAGACTCAATCATGGACACTCTCACTGACAGTTGTGGCTGCTTTACCTGATGGATTGCTGTCTCTACCTTCTTGCCCTTTGTGCTGTTGTCTGTGCCCAATAATGTTTGTACCATGTTCTGTGCTGCTACCATGTTGTTGTCATGTTGTGTTGCTACCATGCTGTGTGTCTTGCTATGTTGCTGTCTTATAGGTCTCTCTGTATGTAGTGATGTGTTGTCTCTCTTGTCGTGATATGTGTTCTGTACTATATTTATATTTTATTTAAAAAATTTCTGGCCTACCAGAAGTCCTTTTGCCTTTTGGTAGGCGATCATTGTAAATAAGAATTTATTCTTAACTGACTTGCCTAGTTAAATAAAATAAATACAAATTATAATGTGCCTTAATAACAAACTTGTATGCCATATGAAAATAAAATAAAACAAATTAAATGCCGATTTTACTTGGTTTAGCCACAGAAAAAGACAGGAATCTTCCCACTAGCCATGATTGGCTGAAATGAGTGGGACATGCCAAGAGATGAGTTTGGATTGGTCTGCCATGTAGCACCTGTCTCCAGATTACATCTTCAAGCTAAGGGCAAACATGGCATCCGTGACAGAGAGGGAGAAGCATCTAGCTAGAGTCTAGCTAGCTACATTTTTAGATAGTATAGGTTTAAAATGGTCAGAAATGTATTTTCATTGCAAGTTAAAGCGTACTGTTAGCTAGCTAGCTAATGTTACGTGTAGGATCTGTGTAGTAATATTATTCGTATCTCAGAGCTATTTGTACTGCTAGTTATACTCTAATGTTAGATAGCTAACATTGAACATGATTGGTTAGTTTTAGCTACCTGTAGATTCATGCAGGATAATAATGTTATGAATTGGGATTATGGTTCACTGTTTAGCTAGCTAGCTACATGTGTAAACAAGACTCCATTATGCAAGTAACCATTTCAAAAGAATGTTTATGATGTCACTGTACTGTTTACACCTTCTGTATCATGTGCATGTGAAAAATAAACTTAGATTTTATTTGATATAGTGTGCGTTTACCAGAGAAGCAAATGTGAAGAATAACATGATCATCACCAAAGTGAAATTAGGATATAACATTAGGCCAATGAGACAATGCCCTGCTTTTATTTTGTCACACTCATAACCGTAAACTATTTTCTGGAATTAGCTCGCCATTAACTTGTAAATAATGACCTTGTTGTGAGTTTGTGTGTAATAATGAATACAAATTATCTAAAGTTAAGGCATTGTCAGCTATACGGTATGGTCATTATTTGACCTGGCTAGCTAACTTAACAAGCTAGAAACGAACCAAAACATTGTTCAGAAAGATGCTTTTAGTTGCCTGGTTTGCTAGATTGACATTTACTAAATTCATTTTTAAACTGATTGGTTTATTGGTGTTAAAATACACCAGATATGCTATTTTGGACCACCAGACTGCTGATGTCATGCAGCCTGTCATTTGAGTGTTTATACTTTTCTACTGTTGTCCAACAATGATCATGATGTCACTGTGACAACTGTATACAGATATAGTCATAGTATTAAATCAGTCTTTAGTCTTGAAATTTTTGGTTGTTCACTACACTACCTTACTCACATGGCCTCACATGTGAATCCGTAACTTCTTATGGCTGCAGGGGCACTATTGAGTAGCTTGGATGAAAGGTGCCCAGAGTAAACGGCCTGCTCCTCAGTCTCAGTTGCTAAAATATGCATATTATCATTAGTATTGGATAGAAAACACTGAAGTTTCTAAAACTGTTTGAATGATGTCTGTGAGTATAACAGAATTCATATGGCAGGCAAAAACCTGAGAAGAAATCCAAACAGGAAGTGAGAAACCTGAGGTTGGTCGATTTTTAACCCAGCCCATATTGAATTCACAGTGTGATATGGATGAAGTTGCACTTCCTAGGGCTTCCACTAGATGTAAACCATCTTTAGAAACTTGAATGAGGCTTCTACTGTGTTGTGGGCCTGAATAAGAGTTGAATGAGTCAGGTTAGACATTTCCTGGTCACACGCATTCCACATGATATCGACCTGCGTTCCATTGCTTCTCTACACACAAAGGAATTCTCCGGTTGGAACGTCATTGAAGATTTATGATAAAAACATCCTAAAGATTGATTCTATACTTAGTTTGAAATGTTTCTAAGACCTGTAATATAACTTTTAAAAGTTTTTGTCCGAAGTTATGCGGGACCTGCACGAGCATTTGGACTTGTATACCTAAGCCCTAACAAAGTAGCTACTTGGACATAAATAACGGACATTATCGAACAAAATCAAGCATTTATTGTGGAACTAGGATTCCTGGGAGTGCATTCTGATAATGATCATCAAAGGTAAGGGAATATTTATAATGTTATTTCTGGTTTCTGTTGACTTCAACATCATGCATAATCTGAGCGCCGTCTCAGATTATTGCATGGTTTGCTTTTTCCATAAAGTTTTTTAAAATCTGACACAGCGGTTGCATTAAGGAGAGGTAGATCTATAATTCCATGTGTATAACTTGTATTTTCATCTACATTTATGATGAGTATTTCTGTTGAATTGATGTGGCTATGCAAAATCACTGGATGTTTTTGGAAGTAGTGAATGTAACGCGCCAATGTAAACTCAGATTCTTTTATATAAATATGAACTTTATCAAACAAAACATAAATATATTGTGTAACATGAAGTCCTATGAGTGTCATCTGATGAAGATCATCAAAGGTTCATGATTAATTTTATCTCTATTTGTGCTTTTTGTGACTCCTCTCTTTGGCTGGAAAAATGGCAGAGTTTTTCTTTGGCTTGGTGGTGACCTAACATAATTGTTTGTGGTGCTTTCGCTGTAAAGCCTATTTGAAATCGGACAATGTTGTGGGATTAACAACAAGATTACCTTTAAAACGGTATAAAATACATGTATGTTTGAGGAATTTTAATTATGAGATTTATGTTGTTTTGAATTTGGCGCCCTGCACTGTCACTGGCTGTATCAAACCCGTTAACGGGATTGCAGCCCTAAGAAGAGATGTGTGTGGCTAAGGCTTAAGAGGGTGTGAATGATGCTGAACGAGTGTAGACAAAGAAGAGCTCTCCAGTAGGTATACCAAAACATTCAAGGGCCATTTTCTCAAAAAGTGGGGTTTATCAGCTTTCAAAGCATAATTACTTTCCCGTTGTTCCTCAACTGTAGTCTATGATGTACCATTTTCTACATAGTCTTTACTTTTATCCAATATAAAAACAACACAATTTCTAATGTTCCTACATAAGACCAAATTGTGTGGGATAGGATTTCATTCTTGATAACATTTTCTTCTAGTGTACTTCTTCTACATAGCCTATCATTGCCTCAGCCGTTTCTGTCAAATGTTATATTGAAAAACGAGCACGGAGTTACTGCACTGCACACACCTGTGTGATTGGAGAATTGCACTGAGTTGATGGAGTCCACTTCGAACCCAAGCACCTGTGAGGGGAGACAAGCAAATCATAACAATGCTTGCAAATATTGCATCACTTTTGTGGGTTTATGACATATCTTTCTTCATGAACACACACAATCATTTGAGTACAACAACATAAACCCCATTGCATTGATTCATTATGTCTGCATGGTTGGTTGAGGCACTATGAACAGTCTGTGGAATAGATGTGACACGTCATTATAAGAGGCTTGTGACACACTGTATCCTGTATTTTTCTATTGTTGTTACTGACTGTACGTTTGTTTATACCCAGTGTAACTCTGTGTTGTTTTTGTCGCACTGCTTTGCCTTATCTTGACCAGGTCGCAAATGTAAATGAGAACTTGTTCTCAACTGGCCTACCTGGTTAAATAAAGGTGAAATAAAATAAATAAATAAAATCCTCTGGCAAGTATAGGCTGCACTATTGTTATTCTGAATGACTAACGTTATTCAGAGCTTCTCCAATCTCTTCTATTCGCTAAATACACTACAGGTTACTGTACACCCATGTAATTGAGCTAATTCTGCTAATCTAACCAGTTTTACGAATCTCTCCTAACCCTTAGATACTATATCTCCTCTTTCTCAGCATGTAGCCAGGCTAGTCGATCAGAGTTGTCGAACGTGCATACATTGAAAACCCCCAGCAAGTAACGTAAACATATACATTTCTTACCTGCAATGGAAATGTTGCCGATTTATTCCCGACGTATCCCCTGACAACATGACTCTGAATAGATAACACACGACACTCCATTTCAAGGATGAAGTTAAAATTGAAGCTACGAGGGCTGTGGAATAAGATGTGTTCCGTGCACGAGCTAACGACGCTCACTAAGCAAACAATCCTGTAGGCAACACGGACGTATGCGAAAACTCCACTGTATTCAACTGTAGGCTACAATAAGGACACGACACAGCATTGACGATTCAAGAAGACTGACTGGCTGAAATATCGCAGGCAACTATATGGACACCTAAGAAAAGTCACCGGCGCCTTAAAGTGGATAATGATTTAAGTTTCTAGTACAAATAAATGATTCATACAAACTATCCCAATGTAAACTGACATCCAACCTGATTCAATCATGGTTTACATAGGGTCGGAGTCAAACACATGCTAATAGAAAGGCAGGGATACAGAAGTGTGGTCATTTGAACTAGAAATTAATGTATATTGCAAGCTGTTGCTACTGCCACTGGCTGTCAGCAGGGGTCAGCCTAACATACACTGCACATTCAGTATTGCTACTTCTCTGATTATAACATATAACATGATGATGAAAATAAGAAAGCGCTTAAAGGGTTGTCATTGTTTATCATCAGCAATTATAGCAGCTAATATTTAAAATTAAAAGAATTAAAAGAATGATCACAGTGTTTTTAAAAATGATCAATCAACAATTCACTTGTCAGAATGATATGATTTCTCTTGTCAGATGTTGTTGTCTGTTTAAGAACACAGCTCTCACACATACATCAGTCTCATAAAGATGAAGACAAGAGGGTCCAAGAGTTTTCCCTTGTTTTATCTCAATGATCAGTCTCACTTTTTACAGACTGAGGGTCTACACAAGAAACGTCCTGTATCACCACCAGTCTTGAATCTGGTCGTAGAGATTAAATTAGCAGCCTAAATGCACTGAATCACACTCTCTGTGTGTCTCTGGCCAGTTTAGAGCAGTGGTTATGCCTGATATTCAATCTCAGTGATACTGATACTGTAGTGTACAGTAGGCTTACGCATGTCAGGTGGGCAGAGTGATATAACATGTCTGGTGGGCAGAGTGATAACATGTCTGGTGGGCAGAGTGATATAACATGTCTGGTGGGCAGAGTGATATAACATGTCTGGTGGGCAGAGTGATATAACATGTCTGGTGGGCAGAGTGATATAACATGTCTGGTGGGCAGAGTGATAACATGTCTGGTGGGCAGAGTGATATAACATGTCTGGTGGGCAGAGTGATATAACATGTCTGGTGGGCAGAGTGATATAACATGTCTGGTGGGCAGAGTGATATAACATGTCTGGTGGGCAGAGTGATAACATGTCTGGTGGGCAGAGTGATATAACATGTCTGGTGGGCAGAGAGATATAACATGTCTGGTGGGCAGAGTGATATAACATGTCTGGTGGGCAGAGTGATATAACATGTCTGGTGGGCAGAGAGATATAACATGTCTGGTGGGCAGAGAATGATGATGAGTGATATAACCCACCTTTGTATTCTTTTGATCTGATAAACCATTCATCTTCCCTGTCAGAGGCAATATTGTAGTTTATTATGTATATACAGTGGCTTGCGAAAGTATTCACCCCCTTGGCACTTTTCCTATTTTGTTGCCTTACAACCTGGAATTAAAATTGATTTTTTGGGGGGGTTTGTATCATTTGATTTACACAACATGCCTACCACTTTGAAGATACAATTTTTTTTATTATTGTGAATTACAGCTGCAAGTCTCTTGGGGTACGTCTCTATAAGCTTGGCCTATCTAGCCACTGGGAATTTTGCCCATAATTCAAGGCAAAACTGTTCCAGCTCCGTCAGCTTCCCCCCCCACACACACACACACACAAACACACTGGCTCCAGGTCATCTATAAGTCTATGCTCAGTAAAGCCCTGCCTTATCTCAGCTCACTGGTCACCATAGCAACACCCACCCATAGCACGCGCGCCAGCAGGTATATTTCACTGGTCACCCCCAAACCCAACACTTCCTTTGGCTGCCTTTCTTTCCAGTTCTATGCTGCCAATGACTGGAACGAATTGCAAAAATCACTAAAGCTGGAGTCTTACATCTCCCTCTCTAACTTTAAGCATCAGCTGTCAGAGCAGCTTACCGATCACTGTACCTCTACACAGCCAATCTGTAAATAGCACACTAGACTACCTCATCCCCATATTGTTACTTATCCTCTTGCTCTTTTGCACCCCAGTAGCTCTACTTGCACATCATCATCTACATCTATCACTCCAGTGTTAATGCTAAATTGTAATTATTTCACCTTCATGGCCTATTTATTGCCTTACCTCCCTACTCTTCTACATTTGCACACACACTGTACATAGATTTTTCTATTGTGTTATTGACTGTACGTTTGTTTCTGTGTAACTCTGTGTTGTTTTTGTTGCACTGCTTTGCTTCATCTTGGCCAGTTCGCAGTTGTAAATGAGAACCATCATTCCTTCAATTCTGATCAGTTCCCAGTCCCTGCTGATGACAAACATCCCCACAGCATGATGCTGCCACCACCATGTCTCATTCCATGTTGGATTGTGTTCTTGGGGTAATGAAAGGTGTTGAGTTTACGCCAGACATAACATTTTCCTTGATGGCCAAAAATCAAAATGTTAGACTCATCTGTCCAGAGTACTTTCTTCCATATGTTTGGAGAGTCTCCCACATGCCTTTGAACACCAAACGTGTTTATTTTTTTCTTTAGCAAAGTTTTTTTTCTGGCCACTCTTCCGTAAAGCCCAGCTCTGTGGAGTGTACGGCTTAAAGTGGTCCTATGGACAGATACTCTAATCTCCGCTGTGGAGCTTTACAGCTCTCAGGGTTATCTTTGGTATCTTTGCTGCCTCTCTGATGAATGCCGTCCTTGCCTGGTCCATGAGTTTTGGTGGGCGGCCCTCTCTCGGCAGGTTTAATGTGGTGCCATATTCTTTCCATTTGTTAATAATGGATTTAATGGTCCTCCATAGGATAGTAAATGTTTCTGATCTTTTTTTACAACCCAACCCTGATCTGTACTTCTCCACAACTTTGTCCCTGCCCTGTTTGGCGAGCTCATTGTTATTCATGGTGCCGCTTGCTTGGTGGTGTTGCAGACTCTGGGGCCTTTCAGAACAGGTGTATATATACTGAGATCATGTGACAGATCATCTGACACATAGATTGCTGACAGGTGGACTTTATTTAACTAATTATGTGACTTCTGAAGGAAATCGGTTGCACCAGATCTTATTTAGGGGCACCACTTTTCCATTTTCCATTTTTTTGAATCATGTTCTTTTTTTCATTTCACTTCACCAAATTGGACTATTTTGTGTCTGTCCATTGCATGAAATACACATTCAAATCCAGTTAAATTACAGGTTGTAATGCAACAAAATAGGAAAAATGTCAACGGGGAGGAATACATTTGCAAGGCCCTGTTTTGCCTTTGGAAACACCTATGTATGTCAAAGACAAACTGACACGAATACGCATACCCAAACTACGTCATTAGGTTTATCTGTATACATACTTTCCCCTGATAAACATATTAAAATAAGTATATTATACCAACCAAAGTCAGGTTAGTAGTACAGCATTCTAATGGTCTATCTCTGAACATGAAACACTGTATCAGGTTAATCTGGATTTAAACAATTAGTCACATGGGAAGCAGTGGAGGCTTCTGAGGGGAGGATGGTTCAAAATAATCTCTGGAAGGCAGTCAATGGAGTGTTATCAACCACACTGACTAGGACAAGTATCAAGGGTTGGATGCACTTTGACAGCCGTAACACCACAATTTGGCTGGTGGGTCTGTTAAAAATGTGGGCCAAACGGAGGGACAGTATGTGTGCCTAACTTCACTGTCCCTGAGTGGGGGTTTGCAGTCAACATGGCAAAATGGAACTGGTGCCCATTGAAATGTATCTAATGATGCTCACCAGCTGTGCCCCGCCTGATGATGATGTTACTGGCTATGTTTATACTGTGTTTATACTGGCTGTGTGTATACTGGCTGTGTGTATACTGGCTGTGTGTACACTGGCTGTGTGTGTACGTGCACTGGCTGTGTGTATACTGGCTGTGTGTATACTGGCTGTGTGTATACTGGCTGTGTGTATACTGGCTGTGTGTATACTGGCTGTGTGTACACTGGCTGTGTGTGTACGTGCACTGGCTGTGTGTATACTGGCTGTGTGTATGGGTTATCACTGTGCAGATACAAACAAGGACCAGGGCAGTCGACTGCGAGGCCTATGGGAGGTTGTCTATGAAAGACTCAAAGCAGATAAACAAAGGTGAGAAAAGCATGGGATGAAATATCAAGAATCTTGTGCCTTCTTGCAAGAGGCCAATGTTATTACCAGGTCCAGAGTTTTTCTTGTAAACTCTTGGCCCTAGAAACTTTAAGTTAATGACCTCCCTTACCCGCGGCAGATAATTCTTAGATGTTTGTTCATTAGGAAGTTTAAAGGTTGAACAATCAATCACCTGCTGTGAAATTTCTCTGCCAGACAGCTTTTAACTGTTGTGACTGAGGTCACTTTGTTAAGATAAATATCTGTATATTATGTAACTGTGTCTGGGCCAGGCTGCCATGATCAGATATTAAAATACATTAACCTTGGTTTTGTGGTCACCTTGAGAGATCGGGCCTTCCCTACCTAGTACTCTTACTGTACAGCAAACTTAAACAAAAGAGGAGGAAAACAGAACTATAGATCCACAGATGAGATGAGTGTGTCCACCATTTTAACATCCCCGCTGTCTTTAATGGTAGGTAAGGGACCCGCTGTCTTTAATGGTAGGTAAGGGACCCCGCTGTCTTTAATGGTAGGTAAGGGACCCCTCTGTCTTTAATGGTAGGTAAGGGACCCCGCTGTTTTTAATGGTAGGTAAGGGACCCCGCTGTCTTTAATGGTAGGTAAGGGACCCCGCTGTCTTTAATGGTAGGTAAGGGACCCTGTCTTTAATGGTAGGTAAGGGACTGTCTTTAATGGTAGGTAAGGGACCCGCTGTCTTTAATGGTAGGTAAGGGACCCCGCTGTCTTTAATGGTAGGTAAGGGACCCCACTGTCTTTAATGGTAGGTAAGGGACCCCGCTGTTTTAATGGTAATGGTAGGTAAGGGACCCGCTGTCTTTAATGGTAGGTAAGGGACCCCGCTGTCTTTAATGGTAGGTAAGGGACCCCTCTGTCTTTAATGGTAGGTAAGGGACCCCTGTCTTTAATGTCTTTTTAATGGTAGGTAAGGGACCCCTCTGTCTTTAATGGTAGGTAAGGGACCCCTCTGTCTTTAATGGTAGTTAAGGGACCCCGCTGTTTTTAATGGTAGGTAAGGGACCCGCTGTCTTTAATGGTAGGTAAGGGACCCCGCTGTCTTTAATGGTAGGTAAGGGACCCCTGTCTTTAATGGTAGGTAAGGGACCCCGCTGTCTTTAATGGTAGGTAAGGGACCCCTCTGTCTTTAATGGTAGTTAAGGGACCCCTCTGTCTTTAATGGTAGGTAAGGGACCCCTCTGTCTTTAATGGTAGGTAAGGGACCCCGCTGTCTTTAATGGTAGGTAAGGGACCCCTCTGTCTTTAATGGTAGTTAAGGGACCCCGCTGTTTTTAATGGTAGGTAAGGGACCCCTCTGTCTTTAATGGTAGGTAAGGGACCCCTCTGTCTTTAATGGTAGTTAAGGGAGCCCGCTGTCTTTAATGGTAGGTAAGGGACCCCGCTGTCTTTAGACATACTCTCTGATCTCTCTCCATGTGTCTTATTGAAGGGATGGAGGCTTTGTTTCTGTATCAACCTTCCCTCCAACCCTGGTTTTCTCCCACACTGCCCACTCTTTATTTTAAACTGACACACACCCTTTTCTCTCTGGTCACCTGTCTGTCTCTCAGGGTCCCCTGGGCTCTCAGGGTCGCCTGGGCTCTGACAGCGACATGTCATTATGTGTATGGTCTGTCTGTGATTGAGGCCACAAGGCTCATCTACACCCATACTCTTGTTTCCCTGTGACCCTGCATCTCTGCTCCAGCTCACTTCTCACTATTGAATGCGTTGCTTAGTAGCCATGTGTTAGTTGCCCCAGGAATAAGAATCAGGTCCATAGTAAGTAGTCAATAGTCTCAGTGAACTCTCACTTTATCACTATTTCAAACCCAAGTGTTTCTGGGAACTTTAGTTTGTTTCTCTGAACCGTCCTCCCTCCCTGCTCCAGGCGTAGTGGAGCCCATCTGCCTACCTAACTTTGGGGAGGACTTTGAGGACGAGACCATGTGCTGGATCTCAGGCTGGGGGGGGGGGCACTTCATATGGGGGTGAGTCAAGGCTGTTATTTAAGCATGTCACATGTTGTTTCTTTATTCACACTTACAGACCAGTAGTCAGTCTTGGAGTCCTAATGTTTTTCATAAGATTAAGCTCTGTCTGAGTGTAGTCTGCTAAGGATTCATTACTCTCTATCCAGGTCGCTTTCCTCTCCACTAAGGTGTGCAGCACTCCAGGGGTCTACCATCAATATATCCCCCGGGATAATCTGTGCAGGTTACCTGGAGGGAGAAACAGACTCCTCCCAGGTACTGTAAGTTCATGGTGGTGAGCCTTAGTGCAGAGTGGAACATTTCTGTCAATTTGGTGTTAAATATACACATGCTGATATGTTTTCATTAATGTTAAATATTTGTTGTTAAACATACTTATACCATGACATTGTTGAATACTCTTTTCTGATTGGCTTGAAGAGCATTCTAGAGTGTGCATTACTTCCCTACAGGACACTGTATTTTTGCATGGTAGAATTCAATGGCAACAGTTCATTTTGACATGTTTTGTTTGAGTTGCTTTTGAAAGCAAAAGTTGAATTGAATAAAAGTTGAATTTGTTTTTACATAATAGCAAGCTATGTTTGATGGTTCGGTTAGCTAAACTAGCAAGCCTGTTTGTTTGGTTACCACGGTAACTACTGTAGCTATCTAGTAAACTTGCTCGCTACTTCAGTGGATGTTGAACACATTTATATTGGCAAATGAACACATTTCTAGCGGCAAATGTGTTGAATTATAACCATGGTATGAAAGGGATAATCAACTCTGGGATCTATAGCCCCTCGTTGATCATTCCTTACATAAAGGCTGATATGTTTTTATAGCTGTTAAAATATTAGCATGCAGGTGTCTTTTCCGGTTGTCTGTTTCCCTGTGTAGCTGTTTGTTGTTGTGTCTGTGAGGGCCTGGGGTTTTACTGTTGTGTTTGTGGTCCCCAGGAGAACAGCGGGGGCCCTCTGGCCTGTGAGAACTCGTCAGTATGGAAGCTGGTAGAGGCCATTAGCTGGGGTCAGGGCCGTGTTGACAGGAACAAGCCTGGGGTGTACACTCGCGTCACCCCAGTCCCTCAAGTGGATCCACCAACAGATGGAGGTTAGGAAGGGGAGCAGGGGTTGGGGATTGGAGCTGGCAGGGTTTAGTGAGCATAGGTATTTTAGGGTTTATGAGAAGGGCGGGAGTTTTGTCCTGACCAAGAACTCTAATCAGGGGACCCATTTATTAAGGGTTAGTGAGGAGAGAGCCAGAGAGTTGGAATTAAATCATTAATTAATGAAGGAGTTGTGTTCAACAAAGCACAGACTACTTGAAACAGTGAACCAGAGAGACTTGAACCATAGGCAATGCAGCAGTTGAGGGAGAGAAAGGCAATGCAGCAGTTGAGGGAGAGAAAGGCAATGCAGCAGTTGAGGGAGAGAAAGGCAATGCAGCGGTCGAGGGAGAGAAAGGGTGCAATGCTTGAGCCTCCTCTGCTTGTCTTTCAAATTCCGTTTCACGAGCCCAGTTGTTCTCCTGTCCATTTATTCAATGAACTAAGATGGACAGCTGTGTTTTATTCAAACATTGTGCCTTCCATCCCCCAAGTCCAGCAGCTGGCTGTACAGTAAAGTACAAGGCTAGATATTAAATGACACATGAAGGAATAAATCATTTCAGCTCTATTCATTACAATTGTATCTAAGTCCAGTGTGTTGCACATTGGTTTAACCTAGATCTGATTTTGTTGAGCTCTGTGTGTGACGTCGGCACTGCACTCTCCAGCTCTTTCAGAACTATTTCCATTTGAACGAGGTAGGCTGTGTTCTCTCCCGCCCTCCCCTTTTTAAATGTATAAAACTCACTCAATGGACATTGTAACCTCTGAAAACGTACTATACTCATAACAATATTGGTCACATACAGTGTAAATGATGTCTTTGCTTGCTAGCAGGCTAATGTTAGCGCCTCGCTAGCGTTCTGTGGATGGCTACTGTATGATTAGTTCATTTTCATATTTCTGGCAGCGGAGGCACAGCAAATATATAGACTGCACGACATCCAATCCTGATGTCCCCTTTCCTTGCTTTTGCACTGTGATCATCATATGGAGATACTGTATGAAATATGTCTGTTTTTTTTCTAATCATGAATCAGTTCTGTGTCAGATTAAATAGCCATTTGGCTCCTTCATTGAACTATGTTACAAGGTTTTTCATTGAACATCCTTTTTAACATAGGATTTTGATATGCTATTTGTAACAGTATAACTTTAGACCGTCCCCTCGCGCGAACCAGGGACCCTCTGCACACATCAACAACAGTCACTCACGAAGCATTGTTACTGTTAGAGGAATTCTAAATTCCTATATGTTTTATAGCCAAAATCAAATTCGCACTCTCTCTATTCATTAATGAGTTGTAAATTCATTAATTATGCATGAAGTAGATCGAGACCAGTCTTAAAAGCCAGGTAACAGCGTTTATTGCAAGAGAGTACTGCCACATACACAAATTTCCACAGGTTATAAACTGAAAATGACGTCAGCGTCTCCTAAACGTTCTATCTCTTTTCACCAGTAGAGAGGCCCTATAGCTCTCGAGCCTTCGCTCCACGCCTGAAGTCAAGGTCAGTCAGTATAAATCAGCATTCTAGACAGTCTGGAGATAGTCCGTTCCTGCCACCTGGAGATTGTACAAATGAATGAACTAAGGAACAGACCTTCATTGTTACTAAACTCCTGACTATATTATATACAATTGGGAATGGGAGCAAGAGAGAAAATACATATATGTACAGTACATTATAGTATTTGGACTAGTCAGTTCTGATTGGAATGTATACATAATTAGTCATTTCAACTATAATTTCCTCCAACAGTTACCCATCGCTCCACAAAAGCAGCGGCCCTTGCAGAGCAAGGGGAACCACTACTTCAAGGTCTCAGAGCCAGTGACGTCACCGATTGAAACGCTATTTAGAAATGTTGCCTATGTTTATTCCATGTGTGACTCTGTGTTGTTGTTTGTGTCGCACTGCTTTGCTTTATCTTGGCCAGGTCCCAGTTGTAAATGAAAACTTGTTCTCATTTGGCCAAACTGGTTAAATAAAGGTGAAATAAAAAATCAATTAAAAAAAGTAGCAAACATTTTAACAGCAATTCCAATTCCCTAAAAGGCTTTTTTTATGTTCATTGGAGTGTCACCTATGCACTTATATTAGTTATATTCAAGAATAAAGCCAATAATTCATTTTTTATTGTGATTCATATGAATGTAACCAAGTAAAACGTAATTCAGTATAACACTGTGTTATACTATAACAAGTGTTTTAAAAAAACAAACATTTTAGTTTTATTCCCAACTCAGCAAAAAACTGAAATGTCCTCTTACTGTCATTTGCATTTATTTTCAGTAAACTTAACCTGTGTAAATATTTGTATGAACATAACAAGATTCAACTACTGAGACATAAACTGAACAAGCTCCACAGACATGTGACTAACAGAAATTGAATAACGTGTCTCTGAACAAAGGGGGGGTCAAAATCAAAAGTAACAGTCAGTATCTGGTGTGGCCACCAGCTGCATTAAGTACTGCAGTGCATCTCCTCCTCATGGACTGCACCAGATTTGCCAGTTCTTGCTGTGAGATGTCACCCCTCTCTTCCACCAAGGCGCCTGCAAGTTCCCGGACATTTCTGGGGTAAATGGCCCTAGCCCTCACCCTCCTATCCAACAGGTACCAGATGTGCTCAATGGGATTGAGATCCGGGCTCTTCGCTGGCCATGGCAGAATACTGACATTGCAGGAAATCATGCACAGAACAAGCAGTATGACTGGTGGCATTGTCATGCTGGAGGGTCATGTCAGGATGAGCCTGCAGGAAGGGTACCACATGAGGGAGGAGGATGTCTTCCCTGTAACACACAGCGTTGAGATTGCCTGCAATGACAACAAGCTCAGTTCCGATGATGCTGTGACACACCGCCCCATACCATGACGAACCCTCCACCTCCAAATCGATCCCACTCCAGGGTACACGCCTCGGTGTAACACTCATTCCTTCGACGATAAACGTGAATCCGACCATCACCCCTGGTGAGACAAAACTGTGATTCTTCAGTGAAGAGCACTTTTTGCCAGTCCAGTCCTATGCCCATGGGTGACGTTGTTGCCGGTGAGGTCTGGTGAGGACCTGCCTTACAACAGGCCTACAAGCCCTCAGTCCAGCCTCTCTCAGCCTTTTGCAGACAGTCTGAGCACTGATGGAAGGATTGTGCGTTCCTGGTGTAACTCGGGCAGTAGTTGTATCCATCCTGTACCTGTCCCGCAGGTTTGATGTTCGGATGTACTGATCCTGTGCAGGTGTTGTTATATGTGGTCTGACACTGTGAGGATGATCAGCTGTCCATCCTGTCTCCCTGTAGCGCTGTCTTAGGCATCTCAAAGTATGGACATTGCAATTTAATGCCCTGGCCACATCTGCAGTCCTCATTCCTCCTTGCAGCATGCCTAAGGCACGTTCACGCAGATGAGAAGGGACCCTGGGCATCTTTCTTTTGGTGTTTTTCAGAGTCAGTAGAAAGGTTTCTTTAATGTCCTAAGTTTTCATAACTGTGACCTTAATTGCCTACCATCTGAAAGCTGTTAGTGTCTTAACAACCATTCCATAGGTGTATGTTCATTAATTGTTTATGGTTCATTGAACAAGCAAGGGAAACAGTGTTTAAACCCTTTACAATGAAGATCTGTGAAGTTATTTGGATTTTTACAAATTATCTTTGAAAGACAGGGTCCTGAAAAAGGGACGTTTATTTTTTTGCTGTGTTAATATCCATGCTTAGACTGCCAAAAATATAACTACTCAGAAAAAAATGACATTTTATTTTGAATATCACATATTTGATATGCATGGGTACAACTCAAAATGTGTGAAAATATCTTTCACTTCATCCTTTGAGGTTTGTTTTTGTCTTTCTGAGCCAACAAAACAAATGTATTGTATTTTAATATAAAATACTGGTGTTATACTGTATGACAATATTTTGTTACCCTGAACGACACATCACTACTGCCCACAAATATTGATTAAATGTGATTCCTTCAGCAATAACAGTCATTTCGGCAGCCAGTTAAAGTGGTGCCTCACAAGAGCATCCCTTTTCTCGTTGAAGTTTAACCAGATCGAGCCACGTGCCCCTCTGTTTTTTTTTTCACAAAATTTGTGAAGGACCTTTCTCCGTTGCTTGATTTCTCCCAACATCGGTGTTGCCATGAAAATCGGTGCATTCTCTTCAGGTAGCTCTATTTCCTCATAGCAACACTTTGCAAAAACACAGTACATGCATTGCTTGTTCTTGAGATCACAGACAATGGAAGACAGTAACTCGAAAACGCTTGAGGCTTTGAGCAACCTGCTTTGGCTCAACCTGTCATCTAGAGGTTTCACATTCTCGTAAGTGAGACACGCGTTCACATTCTCGTAATTGAGACATGCACAGGTGTTGCGGTCAGAAGAAAGGACTTTGTTTCTGTCCATTTTGAGCCTGTAATCGAAACCACAAATGTTGATGCTCCAGATACTCAACTCGTCTAAAGAAGGACAGTTTTATTGCTTCTTTAATCAGAACAACAGTTTTCAGCTGTGCTAACATAATTGCAAAAGGGTTTTCTAATGCTCAATTAGTCTTTTAAAATTATAAACTGGGATTAGCTAACACAACGTGCCATTGGAACACAGGAGTGAAGGTTGCTGATAATAGGCCTCTGTATGCCTATGTAGATATTCCATAAAATAATCTGCAGTTTCCAGCTACAATAGTCATTTACAACATTAACAATGTCTACACTGTATTTCTGATCAATGTGATGTTATTTTAATGGACAAAAAAAATGTTTTTCTTTCAAAAACAAGGACATTTCTAAGTGACCCCAAACTTTTGAATGTTAGTGTATATAAAAAAAAAATGCATTTGTCATCTTCAATATTTAGGAAACTTAAATTGGACCCTGGAAAACAAAGCTGTTAGCTTGAATAACAAACATTTTATACATAAATATTCAATTCAAAACAAGAGACCACAAAAAAACACATACTGCTTATGTTTGTATATAAAAATAAGCTTCTCTTTTTTTTCTCCCACAGGGCCCGTGTGAAAGCCTGGGAGTCAGTCATTTTCAGAGTGCGCACATCTACTCAGACACTGGCATGCAAAGTGAACAAAGCGACTACTGAAACAACTTCAAAGTGTTGGCATTGAAAAAGAGATGACAGTTTTTCTCATACACATACAAGCATTTTTTTTTTACTAATGTTGTCGATTTTCAAAGGTGTTCTCAAGACAGCTTTCAACAGTAAATGCATTTTTCTAAATGTAGTTTGTTCTCAAAATGCATTCATTAAAACTACAGTAAAAAGTTTGGACACACCTACTTTATTTTTTTAAACTATTTTCTACATTGATGAATCAACACTATAAAATAACACCTATGGAATCATGTAGTAACCAAAACAGTTTTTAAATAATCTAAATATATTTTAGATTTGAGATTCTTCAAAGTAGCCACCCTTTGCCTTGATGACAGCTTTGCACACTCTTGGCATTCTCTCAACCAGCTTGGAAAATTGCTCACCTTTTATGCATATTTCACAAAACAATTTCATACACATCAAATTCAATATTATTTCATATAAAAAAAGGAAAATCAGCACATTGTGTGCAGGAATCATTCATGTGTCTGTGTTCAATACAGTACAAAGGCTTAGACTTTACATCGGCAAGCAGCAACAGGAAATCATTCATCAGCATCCTCACAATCCAAGTCAATGTTTTCAATACAGTACAAAGGCTTAGACTTTATTCACTTTACAGTGAATTTTTGTATTCATTGATGACAATTGTATTTACAGTTTTGCAAAAGTGGGTTTAAGACATGCAATCCAGGTACAAAGGCGAGAAAATGATCAGTCCACAAATGTATTTAATCATTTGACCATGGCTGTTCTGCTATTGGTATGTTAAACTACAGTTCCAAAAAACACGAATGAGAAACTGTAAATTAAAAATAAATAAAAAATCAATTCACTATTTATTAACGGAGAGTACAAACTTGCTTCAGTGTAATTTTTTTAAACACTATTTATAAACGGAGAGTACAAACTTTCTTCAGTGTAATTTTTTTAAACACTATTTATTAACGGAGAGTACAAACTTGCTTCAGTGTAATTTTTTTGAACACTATTTATTAACGGAGAGTACAAACTTGCTTCAGTGTAATTTTTTTAAACACTATTTATTAACGGAGAGTACAAACTTGCTTCAGTGTAATTCTTTAAAACACTTTGTGATTTGTTTTTGCTTCCATTCTTTTTGGTCTTTTGCAACTTTCAATAATATTATACAAAAACATAGAATTTGTCATAAACATGTTTTCTTAAATGAAACTAGTCACACACAGCACACTGTTCAGTAGAGGAACATCAGAAGTGATCCCTGATCCCGTATGTCTTGTGGTAAACCGTTTAACGTGCGTGTATGTGTGACTTAAGCATTAAATAACCATATTAACTACATGTAGAGTAAAATAATGATCCTGTTACCAACAGCATCCTCATTGCCAGCAAGTTGATCCATCTGACCTAACACTGACATAAGATGTGTGTGTAGGCTAGAATATTTCCTATCTATAATTATCATGTTTACTGAGTGGACTGAATTACCATAGGCCTGTAATGACATAGGCCTGTCTTTTCAATTGATTTTGATGCAGTTACTTTTAACTACAAGCAGCATAGTGCCATGTACAATTTGCACCTGAGCCATGGGTTGTGTGTTTGTGGTGTCTGTTGAACCATTTACTGAATATTGCACAACCTGTAGCATTTATCATGTCAAGAGGCTAAATGTATTTTTTGGATGTGAATCAGAGAAGGGCAGAATAGAGGAGATGATTGTGGACTACAGGAAAAGGAGGACCGAGCACGCCCCCATTCACATGGACAGGGCTGTATTGGAGCAGGTTGAGAGCTTCAAGTTCCTCGGTGTTCACATCACCAACAAACTAGAATGGTCTTAAAACACCAAGACAGTGGTGAAGAGGGCACGACAAAGCTGATTCCCCCTCAGGAAACTAAAAGGATTTGGCATGGGTCCTCAGAACCTCAACAGCTGCAACATCGAGAGCAACCAGTACAGCTCGGCCTCTGACCGCAAGGCACTACAGAGGGTAGTGCGTGCGGCCCAGTACATCACTGGGGCTAAGCTGCCTGCCATCCAGGACCTCTACACCAGGCGGTGTCAGAGGAAGGCCCTAAAAATTGTCAGAGACCCCAGCCACCAGTCATAGACTGTTCTCTCTACTACCACATGGCAAGCGGTACCAGAGTGACAAGTCTAGGACAAAAAGGCTTCTCACCAGTTTTTACCCCCAAGCCATAAGACTCCTGAACAGGTAATAAATTGGCTACCCGGACTATTTGCATTGTGTGCCACCCCAACCCCTCTTTTACTCTGCTGCTGCTCTCTGTTTATCATATATGCATAGTCACTTTAACTATACATTCATGTACATACTACCTCAGTTGGCCCGACCAACCACTGCCCCCGCACATTGGCTAACCGGGCTATCTGCATTGTGTCCCGCCACCCCCCAACCCCTCTTTTACGCTGCTGCTACTCTCTGTGTGTCATATATGCAAAGTCAGTTTAACTATACATTCATGTACATACTACCCCAATCAGCCCGACTAACCGGTGCCTGTATGTAGCCTCGCTACTTTTATTTTTCACTGTCTTTTTACTGTAGTTTTTATTTATTTACTTACCTATTGTTCACCTAATACCATTTTTGCACTGTTGGTTAGAGCCTGTAAGTAAGCATTTCACTGTAAGGTTGTATTCGGCGCACGTGACAAATAAACTTGGATTTGATTTGATTTGATTTGGAGTTTGACATGGAATGCATAGTGATGATGTAGTTATAGTTGTATCCAGCAGATGGAAGCACATGAATGGTTATGATGTAGTTATAGTTGTATCCAGCAGATGGAAGCACATGAATGGTTATGATGTAGTTATAGTTGTATCCAGCAGATGGAAGCACATGAATGGTTATGATGTAGTTATAGTTGTATCCAGCAGATGGAAGCACATACATAGATAAAATGTAATTCACAGTTTAAAGAGATGTTTCAAGAAAACCTCAAACGGCTATGAGCCTGTGCTTCGTTCTGACCATTCAAAATGTATTACATAAAGGTATCATACATTTTGTGATAGGTCTACTCCTCCATAAGGAAAGTGGCTAAACTGAGCTAATTCGTGTTCTTTGGTGTATTTACTCAACCGGATTTGTTTGAAATCAGTATTTTTTTAATTAATTTCCTTGAACTGCACATTTCTGGGCACATTGTTCGAATCCATGCACTGTCTTATCACTGAGGCTACAGTGTTTGTGTGTGATTCTGTACATATTCCATTTGCATTTAGGCTAATCAAAAACATTTTTTTGTCACTTTTTCCTTTGTTTTGCTATTGTGGTTGGCTGATTGAGAATGAGGACTTGCAGCACTCATACATGGTCATATAGGCTACTGTATCATACAACTTGAGGAGAGACTGGTATCAAAAATAACCCGTATTTCAATTTTTCTGCTGTGACGCAATACCTACCAAGCCTTTTTCCCCCACAATTCTTGATGACCGTCTCAGTTTAGTCATCTCGTTATTTTATTGGCGGCGTTGAAAGTTTCTGTGGTGACACAGCTGACCTGTTTACTGGGGTTCTGACCTCTCCCAATGCTAACCTTTATCAGACAGCCAAGATAAATGAGAAGCGTCCAGACAAAGCATTTCTGCTTGTCAGACTATGCTGATTACTCTTACAACCTCTATTTACTGTGATGTCAACAAAACGTAATGGCCATGTTGTGGATGCATGTCATTCAATGCTGAGGGACATAAAGCTGTCTCCAAAATGTTTTGGTCTTGTATTATTTTTCTCAGAGTGAAATATGTTCAAGTCAGTCCCCCTGTTTTCTTCCCCATTTGCTGCATGTAGAATATGTTGTTTCAATGAGTCAGTCAGTCATTTAGTCACTTAGTCAGTCGGTCAGTCAAATCAAATCAAATGTATTTATAAAGCCTTTTTTACATCAGCAGATGTCACAGTGTTTATACTGAAACCCAGCCAAAACCCCAATGCAATGCAGATGTAAAAGCACGTGGCTAGGAAAAACTCACTAGAAAGGCAGGAACCTAGGAAGAAACCTAGAGGGGAACGAGACTCTGAGTCAGTCAGTCAGTCAGTCAGTCAGTCAGTCAGTCAGTCAGTCAGTCTCTTAGTCAGTCAGCCAGTCACTCAGTCAGTCACTCACTCAGTCAGTCACTTAGTCAGTCAGTCAGTCACTTAGTCTGGCAGTCAGTCACTTAGTCAGTCAGTCACTCAGTCAGTCACTTAGTCAGTCACTCAATCACATAGTCAGTCAGTCAGTTAGTCACTTAGCCAGTCAGTTAGTTAGTCAGGTAGTTAGTCAGTCAGCCAGGCAGGTAGTCAGTCAATCAGTCAGTCAGTCAGTCAGTCAGTCAGTCAGTCAGTCAGTCAGTCAGTCAATAAAGGGAAATTGCACTGAATTGATGAAAACCATTCATGTCATGCTCATAGAAGTCTAAACTTGAACTGTGTTGCTTTGGAAAATATCATAATATTTTGGAGAGAACAAAAGGACATCTGATCATTAAAACTATTAGCCATGGCTTTGGGAAATGAATGCCTGTCTCTTTGCAGATGCCAGACAGCCTTTCTCAAGTCATTCAAAGGCACAATTAAGACTTGTCTCTTACAGTACAATGGAGGCATGTCTCTAGTGAGGCATTGGTGCTTTCTGCTCTGCAGCTGATTGTGTTCTCTACCCGACAGACCTATTCCTCCCTTATCTGTATTCACTGAAGCCCCATCCGCACTCTATCCATAAATAGGTTTATCACCTTGAAAGGCAATTGTTGTAACACAGCAGAACTCACAAATTCAACTAATTCAATCAGAACTGTTGTGTAATAACATAACACAACCCCAACAGAACTGTTGAGTTATAACACAACTCCAACAGAACTGTTAAAAAAATGACTTTTTCGTCTTTTGAGCTTCTAGTCATGAAATCTATGCAGCCTACTCAATCACTTTTTTATAGCTATTGTTTACAGGCCTCTTGGGCCATATACAGTGTTCCTCATTGAGTTCACTGAATTCCTATCAGACCTTGTAGTCATGGCAGATAATATTCACATTTTTGGTGACTATATTCACATGGAAAAGTCCACAGACCCACTCCAAAAGGCTTTTGGAGCCATCATCGACTCAGTGGGTTTTGTCCAACATGTCTCTGGACCTACTCACTGTCACAGTTGTACTCTGGACCTAGTTTTGTCCCATGGAATGAATGTTGTGGATCTTAATGTTTTTCCTCATAATCCTGGACTATCGGACCACCATTTTATTACGTTTGCAATTGCAACAAATAATCTGCTCAGACCCCAACCAAGTAGCATCAAAAGTCGTGCTATAAATTCACACACAACACAAAGATTCCTTGATGCCCTTCCAGACTCCCTCTGCCTACCCAAGGACATCAGAGGACAAAAATCAGTTAACCACCTAACTGAGGAACTAAATTTAACCTTGCGCAATACCCTAGATGCAGTTGCACCCATAAAAACTACAAATATTTGTCATTAGAAACTAGCTCCCTGGTATACAGAAAATACCCGAGCTCTGAAGCAAGCTTCCAGAAAATTGGAACGGAAATGGCGCCACACCAAACTGGAAGTCTTCCGACTAGCTTGGAAAGACAGTACCGTGCAGTATCGAAGAGCCCTCACTGCTGCTCGATCATCCTATTTTCCCAACTTAATTGAGGAAAATAAGAACATTCCAAAATTAATTTTTGATACTGTCGCAAAGCTAACTAAAAAG
Organism: Oncorhynchus tshawytscha; assembly: GCF_018296145.1. Classification (NCBI taxonomy): domain Eukaryota; kingdom Metazoa; phylum Chordata; class Actinopteri; order Salmoniformes; family Salmonidae; genus Oncorhynchus; species Oncorhynchus tshawytscha. The sequence goes on from NC_056454.1 coordinate 44,801,268, forward strand.
CAGCATTCCCCAAGTGAGGATGGCTTTCACTTCAGCAGTAATAAATTCTTGAACTTCTTTGAGGAAAGGATCATTAGAAAGCAAATTACGGACTCCTCTTTAAATCTGCGTATTCCTTCAAAGCTCAGTTGTCCCGAGTCTGCACAACTCTGCCAGGACCTAGGATCAAGAGAGACACTCAAGTGTTTTAGCACTATATCTCTTGACACAATGATGAAAATAATCATGGCCTCTAAACCTTCAAGCTGCATACTAGACCCGATTCCAACTAAACTACTGAAAGAGCTGCTTCCTGTGCTTGGCCCTCCTATGTTGAACATAGTAAACGGCTCTCTATCCACCGGATGTGTACCAAACTCATTGAAAGTGGCAGTAATAAAGCCTCTCTTGAAAAAGCCAAACCTTGACCCAGAAAATATAAAAAAACTATCGGCCTATATCGAATCTTCCATTCTTCTCAAACATTTTTGAAAAAGTTGTTGCGCAGCAACTCACTGCCTTCCTGAAGACAAACAATGTATACGAAATGCTTCAGTCTGGTTTTAGACCCCATCATAGCACTGAGACTGCACTTGTGAAGGTGGTAAATGACCTTTTAATTGCATCAGACCGAGGCTCTGATACCATCAATCACCACATTCTTTTGGAGAGATTGGAAACCCAAATTGGTCTACATGGACAAGTTCTGGCCTGGTTTAGATCTTATCTGTCGGAAAGATATCAGTTTGTCTCTGTGAATGGTTTGTCCTCTGACAAATCAACTGTAAGTTTCGGTGTTCCTCAAGGTTCCGTTTTAGGACCACTATTGTTTTCACTATATATTTTACCTCTTGGGGATGTCATTCGAAAACATAACGTTAACTTTCACTGCTATGCGGATGACACACAGCTGTACATTTCAATGAAACATGGTGAAGCCCCAAAATTGCCCTCGCTAGAAGCCACCCAGGCTTCAGACATAACGAAGTAAGTGGCTCCTAACTTTCTACTTTTAAACTCGGACAAAACAGAGATGCTTGTTCTAGGTCCCAAGAAACAAAGAGATCTTCTGTTGAATCTGACACTTAATCTTGATGGTTGTACAGTCGTCTCAAATAAAACTATGAAGGACCGCGGCGTTACTCTGGACCCTGATCTCTCTTTTGACAAACATATCAAAACTGTTTCAAGGACAGCTTTTTTCCATCTATGTAACATTGCAAAAATCAGAAACTTTCTGTCCAAAAATGATGCAGAAAAATTAATCCATGCTTTTGTTACTTCAAGGCTAGTGCTCTACTTTCCAGCATCCCGGTTAAAGCACTAAATAAACTTCAGTTAGTGCTAAATACGGATGCTAGAATCCTGACAAGAACCAAAAATATTGATCATATTGCTCCATTGCTAGCCTCCCTACACTGGCTTCCTGTTAAGACAATGGCTGATTTCAAGGTTTTACTGCTAACCTACAAAGCATTACATGGGCTTGCTCCTACCTATCTTTCTGATTTGGTCCTGCCGTACATACCTAAACGTACGCTACGGTCACAAGACGCAGGCCTCCTAATTGTCCCTAGAATTTCTAAGCAAACAGCTGGAGGCAGGGCTTTCTCCAATAGAGCTATATTTTTATGGAATGGTCTGCCTACCCATGTGAGATACGCAGACTCGGTCTCAACCTTTAAGTGGCCCTGTATGCTGCAGTAGTTTATGTGTCGGGGGGCTATGGTCAGTTTGTTATATCTGGAGTACTTCTCCTGTCTTATCCAGTGTCCTGTGTGAATTTAAGTATGCTCTCTCTAATTCTCTCTTTCTCTCTTTCTCTCGGAGGACCTGAGCCCTAGGACCATGCCTCAGGACTACCTGGCTTGATAACTCCTTGCTGTCCCCAGTCCACCTGGCCGTGCTGCTGCTCCAGTTTGAACTGTTCTGCCTGCGGCTATGGAATCCTGACCTGTTCACCGGACGTACTACCTGTCCAAGACCTGCTATTTTCAACTCTCTATAGACAGGAGGAGTGGTAGAGATACTCTTAATGATCGGCTATGAAAAGCCAACTGACATTTACTCCTGAGGTGCTGACTTGCTGCACCCTTGACAACTACTGTGATTATTATTATTTGACCATGCTGGTCATTTATGAACATTTGAACATCTTGGCCATGTTCTGTTATAATCTCCACCCGGCACAGCCAGAAGAGGACTGGCCACCCCTCATAGCCTGGTTCCTCTCTAGGTTTCTTCCTAGGTTTTGGCCTTTCTAGGGAGTTTTTCCTAGCCACAGTGCTTCTACACCTGCATTGCTTGCTGTTTGGGGTTTTAGGCTGGGTTTCTGTACAGCACTTTGAGAAATCAGCTGATGTACGAAGGGCTATATAAATACATTTGATTTTATTTTGATTTGAGTAATAACACAACCCTAACAGAACTGTTGAGTAATAACACAACTCTAACACAACAATGATCGATGCTCTTCTTCATGCCTCATAGATTCCCATTGATTGGAAATACTTGGTTGCATCATTATTAAAGGTTAGCCCTGCTACAAAGACCAACTCTGCTCAATTACAAAGAAGATTGGGCAAGCGAGGAGAATCATGCTCACTATTCAATATATATTTTGGCAATGTGGTTTAGACGTTCCTGAAAATCTGTAAATATAACAACTAAAAACATAAGGGATGGAGAACCTCTAACCCCAGTTTTACAGGACTTGGTATGGGTAGTCTGATAGACCATTTGGGATAAAGAGCTCTCTGTTTTCTCCCTATCTCTGTAGACCTAGATTCTTGTTATCTTTGTTTCAAGGTCAATGCTGCAACCTATAGCAAAGTAACTAGTGTTGTTTCATTGGAAATAAAGACTGCATTGAAAATACACAAATTAAACAACACTCCTCTTTATCTCTACTAACAGTCTCATTCCTTGACTCAAGCACACACCCTCATACCCATACCTTCATACCATACCCTCATACCCACACCCTCATACATCCACATTACCACACCCTCATACCCACATCAAAATACCCACTCTCATACACCCTCATACTCCCACCCTCATACCCACACCCACACACTCACACCCTCATACCCACACTCCCACACTCACACCCTCATACTCACACCCTCATACCTACACCTACACACCCTCATACCCACAGTCTCATACCCACAGTCTCATACCCACAGTCTCATAGCCACACCCTCATACCCACACCCTCATACATCCACACACCCACACCCTCATACCCACATCAAAATACCCACTCTTATGCACCCTCATACTCACACCCTCATACAGACACCCACACTCACACCCTCATACTCACACCCTCATACCCACACCCACACCCTTATACGCACACCCTCACAGCCACACCCACACACCATCATACCCACATCCTCATACCCACAGTCTCATACCCAGTCTCCTACCTACAGTCTCAAGCACACAGCCTCATAGCCACACCCTCATACCCACACACTCATACATCCTCATACCCACACACTCACACCCTCATACCCACACTCCCACACTCACACCCTTATACTCACACCCTTATACCCACACCCTCATACTCACACCCTCATACCCACACCCACACACCCTCATACCCACACCCTCATACCCACAGTCTCATACCCACAGTCTCATACCCACAGTCTCAAGCACACAGCCTCATAGCCACACCCTCATACCCACACCCTCATACATCCACATACCCACACCCTCATACCCACATCAAAATACCCACTCGTATACACCCTCATACTCACACCCTCATACACACACCCACACACCCTCATACCCACACTAACACCCTCATACTCACACCTTCATACCCACACCCACACCCTCATACTTACACCCTCACACCCTCATACCCACACCCTCATACCCACAGTCTCATACACACAGTCTCATACCCGCAGTCTCAAGCACGCAGCCTCATAGCCACACCCTCATACCCACACTCCCACACTCACACCCTCATACCCACACCCACACCCTCATACTCACACCCTCACACCCACACCCACACACCATCATACCCACACCCTCATACCCACAGTCTCATACCCACAGTCTCAAGCACACAGCCTCATAGCCACACCCTCATACCCACACCCTCATACATCCACATACCCACACCCTCATACCCACATCAAAATACCCACTCTCATACACCCTCATACTCCCACCCTCATACCCACGCCCACACACTCACACTCCCACACCCACACCCTCATACCCACACCCTCATACCCACAGTCTCATACCCACAGTCTCAAGCACACAGCCTCATAGCCACACCCTCATACCCACACCCTCATACATCCACAAACCCACACCCTCATACCCACATCAAAATACCCACTCTTATACACCCACACACCCACACCCTCATACCCACACTCACACCCTCATACTCACACCCTCATACCCACACCCACACCCTCATACTTACACCCTCACACCCACACCCACACACCCTCATACCCACACCCTCACACCCACAGTCTCATACCCACAGTCTCAAGCACACAGCCTCATAGCCACAGCCTCATACCCACACCCTCAAGCACACACCCTCATACCCACACCCTCAAGCACACACCCGCATAACCTGAAGAGCTCTATATCACCAGCGAGCATTGTCATGTATTGGGTGTCCATAGTTATCAGAGTGTCATTGATTTTGTGGAGATGTGGTAAACTTTGGTTATTTATCTCCATGGCCTAATTAAAGATTCAGAAGGGACCTTGTCTCTGTGTTGATGTTGTGTCCCAGGGGGTTGTGCAATTCTGCTAACAAACAGGATCAGCCAGGATGCTGAAGTGGCACTCCACTGCTGGCATCCATGCTGATGGGGGTCGCTTCCTTCATCTGACCTCTGTGAGCTAACTGTACCTCAATGTCTAGGACTCCACACGACCTAGAAATTAACTCACCAATTTACGTATGCATATGGCACATCCCAGCTGTCAATTTATGCCAATGCCCCGAATTAGCCATGGAAAACAATTAATTTTCTCAGAGAGTTGATTAGGAGTTTTCACAATGACCCTTACCACAGTCTTTTGTGTCAGAACACTAGCTGACTTTGTGGGTAGTGAGGCAGAGGCATGGATAGAATTCAAGTGGAAATGTGCCCAAGATTAAAACAAGGTCTTTCAAATTTAGCTAATATTCCAGCAAGTAATCACTTGAGTTGGTTAGTTCATTGATCTGACAGTTGTGGTTTGCATGTCTTTCTTTTCGCAACTGTTTGCAGAAATGTACCTGCCGTAGGACAGTTAGGGCAAATTGTAGAGAATTATTACATGTTTTTATTGTAAAAAAAAAAAATGGGCCTGATAAGAAATGTTATTATGATTTCTCTGGCTAATAGCCTGCTGTCCAATTTCACAGACACCGGCCCAGAGTATTTTAGTGGACTGGCCCATTTGGCCCTGATGGACTGGTATGTCAGAAATTCCCCAGATTATTTATGGTATCAGTTCTGTCTGTTTGTGTATCAATAGTTGGATGTAATGAAGTTCAAAATAAACAAGTAGTTGGCTACTAAAAGTAATACTACTTAATTATTTTATTTAGTTTCTGGATGGATCTATACAGTGTCATGTCTTTGGCTATGCCGGATTAAGTGATATGACGTGCTATTCTATAAAATAATTTCTCCGTAATTAATATTACCTGATTGAGCTAATCATGTAAATGTAATTAACTAGAGAGTCGGGGCACCACAAAATTATATTTATAGAGCAGTTATCTTTCAAATAAAGACCTAGTAATATTTTACATCAATAGCAGTCAATATTAATCGTCACCTTAATTCAGTCTCATCTGAAAGTTGTAAATTCTTGGTTATCTTCATGAACCCTGGCTAACAAGTTGAATCAGCAATACAAAATTGGGTTTAATTATTTATTTACTAAATACCCAACTAATCACACAGAATTACACACACACACACATAATTAATCATAACTTGATTACAAATGACGTCATAAAGGAAAACGTCCCTAGCGGGAGGAACAGATATGACAGCTTGTTTGAGTGAAAGCGCGGGAAGACTGAGGAACAAAGGGAAGAAGCTGGGGTATCGTAAATACAGTATCTTATGCATTCTAAATTACCGCCCATTTGAAAAAGGAAAATGCAATAAATATTTACTCTGAGCTGCTCTTCAGTAGGTTGGTGGTAGATGGAAGAGCGTGTTGCCAAACCAAGTCCTTTGTCCTTTGAAGAATGTCTCTGCTGGTCAATTGGATACGTTGTAGTAACGTCGTTGTGTGATAGACGGAATACTCTGTCTGTTCCTTCCTAACCCAGTTCATACCATTCGCAACCAAAGCTCACGCTGATGTTGGCTTCGTTCTGTAGTTATTATCTGAACCATTCTGACATCGGACCGTCGTCCTCACATCCTCGGAACAGGTTACATTGTCGTCAAGGCTTTATATAGGAAGGGAGAGGAGGGCATGTTTGAATAGTTTTATAGCCTATGATTGAGCATAGCCTTAACCTTATGAAAACCCAAATCTCACATTTTAGAAGCTAAAATCACATTTCATCCCATCATGAATAATTTCATATTCAAACATTTAAATTGAACAACAATTTCATGTGAATCCGATAACTCTGATGTGTAGACTTTCCACTGTAGAGTTTATGTCATCTTATCATTGATGAGAATGTCTCAGATGACAACTGAACTGACATCATATTCATTAAGTACCACCGAATATGTTCAATTGGTCGGATTACCAGAATATAGTTAATTTCCCCCCACCTTCTGATGTTCCCAGAATCTCTATGTTAACCAAAGGTGTTTGCAAATGTAACATCAGTAGGGTAGAGAGAGGAAAAACGGGGGAAGAGGTATTTATATCTGTCATAAACCTACCCCCCAGGCCAACGTCATGACAACAGTTTCCCTGTAAATCTCTTTTTCTTCTTATGACATAAACCTAACATAACGAGGGACTTTAAAATACATCTCTAAATTCGGCCTGGCGTGCTGTACTTTGGATGGCATCTTCAGCATGACAGTAACAGCCTATTGCTCTGCTATCTGCTGAAGTTAAGTGGCAGCTCTGGAATAAGCCTCTTGCCAAGTGTTAAGTAGAAATCAAGACACCTTTCGACAGCCTCCTCATACATTTAGTTGCTTCTGCGTCTCAACTACAATTAAAGCCTCCGTTAGATCAGCTACAAGCATGTCAGGTTGACATTCCTATGATTAAGTAAAGCTATTGTTATGTAAGTTGTTAAATTTTCCTTTTTTGATTTGTTAAAAGATAAGTTCAATGGAAATAGTTTCCAAGGTAAAATCTTGAAGTGATTGCTAACGATAAGTATGAATGCAGTATTCTTTGTGAAGGGTTCTTTCTCTTCTCAATCTATTTTCTGCACCATTCTTTTACCTCTTTTGTATCCCATAAAGCAGTCATACCCACAAAGGAGTTAAAACCTTTATTTTTTGTCAGGAGAGAAGCAACCGTCTCTTTTGTACGGTGTGCAGTGCTGCAGAGCAAAAAGCAATTTGGAATTAAAGAAGCCCAGACACTGATTAGCATTGGTAGGTTGGCTAAAAATGACTTTTTAATGACCAAAACATCACATATTTATGATTTTCTGTTTGCAGCATATTTTTTAATGAATTTTCTGTCCTGAAATTGCAAGTAAATAGTGAGCATGTTTGTGTGTGTACATGTGTGCGTGTGTGTGTGCGTGTGTGTGTGTGCATGTGTGTGTGTGTCTGTGTGTATGTATGTATGTTTATGACGTTAGTAATGATAATAGACTTTTGCCACTACTAATATTCAGTCAAATAACTGACCAGTCGTGTTACGTAATGTCCCCACCGACTGAAGATCTATTGGTTGTATCTCTTCCTGTCCCATGTCTCTCAGACCCAGCAACGCTCTGTAGGGAGACAATCACAGTCTATCTCTGGCTCACTAACCTTCCTCATTGTTTTTCAACTGTTCAACTGACTTCCAGTGGACCTGCCAGTATTCCTAGATGAAACTGGCAGAGATTCCAGCTCTGTAGATGTTGAAGCACCAACTGCTCTCAACAGCTGTTCTGGCCCGTGACACTCAGGAGGGAGACAATTCCAGCAGAAATGTCATAGAGATGATGGCGGGGGTTTAGCCTGTGAAATGACTGTGTCCCGGTAAATCCAGAAACCCGATGAGATTTAAATATTTACCATCAATAATGTAGGTCCTAAACAGTGGATATTCAACTCTATCAAATAGTTTGGACCAGCATCTAATAAAGCAGCTGTCGCCATGGAGATGTATCTGGCTGAAGCACAGTGTTGGGGAACAAGTCTTTTCTCCTGATGGATTTCTAAGAGGTTCTCTGGTGGAGATGAAATTGGCTATTCACTCTGGGGACTGATTGTTGGAGAGGCCACACCGGGCAAATGACGGGCAGACATCTGTGTGCATTTTATCAGCATTATGCAGGGTAAAGCATCCAAAGTGTACATCTGGGGTTGTGCTTAGCCTTATAGAAAATTATAAAAGGGAGTTGTGCTGATATTCCAAAACCATATTTCCTGTGCAGGTAACATGTAGAAATACTGAATAAGTAGGTTATGTTTAGTCTAAACCTATTAAAAATATATCTCAAGTTAAACGGACAAATACAGTTTAACAATGGTTTAGAACAGATGCTCTGGAACATAATACACATTTCCTTTACTTTAAAGTTATTGTGAATTCAGATTATTTCATATTCTCGTTATACACATTTTCAGTGTGCACAAACCCATTTTGGTGCTGGTTGATTAGCTCTACAAAGCCCACGGCACAATCATCCCCTGACTCTCCATGTCTCTCAAAGCAGCAAACCAGTAAACTGAAGTTAGTAAGCTTCCCTTTACCCAATTCTCATTATTCATTTGAGCTCCCCCAGAGAAACAAACACTGCCAGAGGACAACGCAGCTGGAGCATCAACAGCCAGAGGGTACAACCATTATTCTGAAGCCCAACTAACACCTCGAGCAGCACAGTGTGGGTTCCCTGTGGAAACTGCTAAACACATTCTGTTGGCACAGTGTGTTATACCATTTCATTGTATGGTGAGGCTGATAGAGCAGAGGACATGAAGAGGATTGAGAAGAATCATTCTTCTCCGCTAACGCTTCAAGAAAATAGTTTTCCTTTTGCACAGGGTAAAGATGTCAGATAGATATCCAATTTGGGATGAGATTGAGTTGTAACCAAATGGGAATTTAATTTGAAATAAATCACATTTTGTAACTTTATCAATGATTTGTGAAATCTAGGTTAAATGTATGTTTATGTTGATGACTCGTTCACCTGTGGGTGTGCCACAGGGTTCAATTCTCGGGCCGACTCTTTTCTCTGTATACATCAATGACGTCGCTCTTGCTGCTGGTGATTCTTTAAACCACCTCTACGCAGAAGATACCATTCTGTATACTTCTGGCCCTTATTTGGACACTGTGTTAACTAACCTCCAGACAAGCTTCAATGCCATTCAACTCTCCTTCCGTGGCCTCCAACTGCTCTTAAATGCCAGCAGCATACCACCCTGCATACCACTGCTGGCTTGCTTCTGAAGCTAAGCAGGGTTGGTCCTGTTCCTGGATGGGAGACCAGATGCTGCTGGAAGTGGTGTAGGGTGTAGTCTTTCCTCTGGTCTAAAAAAATATATATCCTAATGCCCCTGGGCAGTGATTGGGGACACTGCCCTGTGTAGGGTGTCGTCTTTCGTAAGGGACGTTAAACGGGTGTCCTGACTCTCTGAGGTCATTAAAGATCCCCCATGGCACTTATCGTGAGAGTAGGGGTGTTAACCCCGGTGTCCTGGCTAAATTCCCCATTTGGCCCTCAAACCATCATGGTCACCTAATAATCCCCAGTTTACAATTGGCTCATTAATCCCCCTCCTCTCCCCTGTAAATATTCCCCAGGTCGTTGCTGCAATTGAGAACGTGTTCTCAGTCAATTTACCTGGTAAAATAACGGATTAAAAAAAAACTAAATGTATGCTCTTCAACCGATATCAACCAGCACTTGCCCGCCAGTCCAGCATCACTACTCTGGACGGTTCTGACTTAGAATATGTGGACATCTACAAATACCTAGGTCTATGGTTAGACTGTAAACTCTCCTTCCAGACTCACATTAAGCATCTCCAATCCAAACTTAAATCTAGAATCGGCTTCCTATTTCACAACAAAGCATCCTTCACTCATGCTGCCAAACAGACCCTCGTAAAACTGACTATCCTACCGATCCTTGACTTCGGCGATGTAATTTACAAAATAGCCTCCAACACTCTACTCAGCAAATTGGATGCAATCTATCACAGTGCCATCCGTTTTCTCACCAAAGCCCCATATACTACCCACCACTTCGACCTGTATGCTCTCGTTGGCTGGCCCTCGCTTCATATTCATCGCCAAACCCACTGGCTCCAGGTCATCTAGGTCTCTGCTAGGTAAAGCCCCGCCTTATCTCAGCTCACTGGTCACCATAGTAGCACCCACCCGTAGCATGCACTCCAGCAGGTATATTTCACACGTCACCCCCAAAGCCAACTCCTCCTTTGGCTGCCTTTCCTTACAGTTCTCTGCTGCCAATGACTGGAACGAATTGCAAAAATCACTGAAGCTGGAGACTCATATCTCCCTCACTAACTTTAAGTACCATCTGTCAGAGCAGCTCACAGATCACTGCAGCTGTACATAGCCCATCTGTAAATAGCCCATTCAACTACCTCATCCCCATACTGTTATTTTTTTAAAATTTTTTGCTCCTTTGCACCCCAGTATCTCCACCTGCACATTCATCTTCTGCACATCTATCACTCCAGTCTCTATCACTCCAGTGTTGAATTGCTAACTTGTCATTATTTCGCTACTATTGCACACACTATATATAGACTTTTTTTCTATTGTGCTATTGACTGTATGTTTTGTTTATTCCATGTGTGACTCTGTGTTGTTGTTTGTGTCGCACTGCTTTGCTTTATCTTGGCCAGGTCGCAGTTGTAAATGAGAACTTGTTCTCAATTAGCCTACCTGGTTAAATAAAGGTGAAACAAAAAATAAAATTAAAAAAATCAACCAGTCAGGTCGATGACTCATTCAATCAACTAGTCACGTCAATGATTCATTCAATCAACTAGTCACGTCGATGACTCATTCAATCAACCAGTCACGTCGATGACTCATTCAATCAACTAGTCAGGTCGATGATTCATTCAATCAACCAGTCAGGTTGATGCAATGTGATCACATTAAAGTATGTTGAAAAGATGAGGGGAGAATGTTAACTCATGAGGGCCATGTTTTATGTGCCAATTTTTGAACAAAATGTGGAGAAAAGACTAAACTAAGTCTATCAATAACAAGCTCCCTCATATTTAATGGAAAACATACGTGTTATGTGCATGTACTGTACAGTACATTGCGTAGATAACATGAGTAGAAAATATATTCTGTTTGACCAAGCCACATTGTGTTAGAACAGAACACTGTCTTATGGCACAATGAATTACACCTCAGAGTGATCTGTTTCAGTTAAATAAAACTGATGCTTGTTTGTTTTCCCATGTCAGTCAAAATAGATTTGAACCTGACTGACATGATAATTACAGACGCATCGTTTGCAGCCTATAAAAAAAAATATACGTTAGACCAATAGGCAAATACAAGCGAAAAATATTGTAAGGCAAACATTATAACAGGCATTAAAGTTTTTTTATTTTATTTTACCTTTATTTAACTAGGCAAGTCAGTCAAATTCTTATTTTCAATGACGGCCTAGGAACAGTGGGTTAACTGCCTGTTCAGGGGCAGAACAACAGATTTGTACCTTGTCAGCTCAGGATATGAACTTGCAACCTTTCGTTACTAGTCCAACGCTCTAACCACTAGGCTACCCTGCCGCCCCCAGTAAGTTGTGAGAACGGTACGAAATCATACTAATAAGCCATTATTCTCTTATTTCTTAACGAGATTACATGGTTATAAACCCACAATAAAGGTTATAAAGGTTATAGAGGTTATAAACCCACAATAAAGGTGAATGAAAGTACTGTACTTTGTGAATGCTGGGGAACAGATTTATGTCCGTGTGCTCTCTTTTTCGATCACTTTTTGAAATCCATCAAATGAGTCACTATGTTGATTTTAGAATTTCCATTAACACCTGCCAATCCATCACAGTTTAGTAAATGGGCTTATACCATGTTTTTATAGGACATTTTGAGATATTGCCATCAATCACAGCTACAGTAATATGGTAATGTAGCCTACCAAATCCCTCAGCACCCATTCATGGTCTAGACGTATATACACTACCGTACAAAAGTTTTGGGTCACTTAGAAATTTCCTTGAGGAGTAACATGAAACATTCACAAAGCAAAGGCATGGGGGAAAATGAAGGAATATACCAATGGTTAAAGTATCTGTCCAGTGTTTCCAGATTTCTATGAAATATGACCTATATTTATTTACAATAGGAGTGAAATTGTTTTCCTTAAAAATAAAAGTGAATTGAGCATGTTCAAAAGCAGCTTTTCTGTGTTGGAATGGTGTGTGAATACCCCAACAACAGAATGGTATGTGAATATCCAACAACAGAATGGTGTGTGAATACCCCAACAACAGAATGGTATGTGAATATCCAACAACAGAATGGTGTGTGAATACCCCAACAACAGAATGGTGTGTGAATATCCCAACAACAGAATGGTGTGTGAATACCCCAACAACAGAATGGTGTGTGAATATCCCAACAACAGAATGGTATGTGAATATCCCAACAACAGAATGGTGAATATCCCAACAACAGAATATCCCAACAACAGAATGTGTGTGTTAGAATATCCCAACAACAGAATGGTGTGTGAATACCCCAACAACAGAATGGTGTGTGAATATCCCAACAACAGAATGGTGTGTGAATATCCCAACAACAGAATGGTGTGTGAATATCCCAACAACAGAATGGTGTGTGAATATCCCAACAACAGAATGGTGTGTGAATACCCCAACAACAGAATGGTGTGTGAATACCCCAACAACAGAATGGTGTGTGAATATCCCAACAACAGAATGGTGTGTGAATATCCCAACAACAGAATGGTGTGATTGGGTTTTACCAGCCCGGGTAGGACAATCGATATGCTGATAGAATTTAGGGAGTCTTGTTTTCAGATTAGCCTTGTTAAAATCCCCAGCTACAATGAATGCAGCCTCAGGATATGTGGTTTCGAGTTTACATAGAGTAAAATAAAGTTTGTTCAGGGCCATCGATGTGTCTGCTTGGGGGGGAATATATGCGGCTGTGACTATAATCGAAGAGAATTCTCTTGGTAGATAATGCGGTTGACATTTGATTGTGAGGAATTCTAAGTCAGGTGAACAGAAGGACTTGAGTTTCTGTATGTTGTTATGATCACACCACGTCTCGTTAATCATAAGGCATACCCCCCCCCCTCTTCTTACCAGAAAGATATTTGTTTCTGTCGGTGCGATGCGTGAAGAAACCAGCTGGCTGTACCGACAACAATAGCGTGTCTCGAGTGAGCCATGTTTCCGTGAAGCAAAGAACGTTACAGTCTCTTATGTCTCTCTGGAATGCTACACTTGATTGGATTTCATCAACCTTGTTGTCAAGAGACTGGACATTGGCGAGTAGTATGCTAGGGAGTGGTGCGCGATGTGCCCGTCTCCGGAGCCTGACCCGAAGACCGCTTCGTCTGCCCCTTTTACGGCATCGTTGTTTTGGTTCGCTGGCTGGGATCCGATCAATTGTCCTTGGTGGTGGGCATAACACAGGATCTGCTTCGGGAAAGTCGTATTCCTGGTCGTAATGATGTTGACCTTGCTCTTATATCCAGTAGTTCCTCCAGACTGTATGCAATAAAACCTAAGATTACCTGGGGTACCAATATAAGAAATAACACATAAAAAAGTTTCCTAGGAACGTGAAGCGAGGTGGCCATCTCTGTCGGCGCCGGAATAGCCCAACAACAGAATGGTGTGAGCGTGCCCCAACAACAGAATGGTGTGAGCGTGCCCCAACAACAGAATGGTGTGGTTGTGCCCCAACAACAGAATAGTGTGGTTGTGCCCCAACAACAGAATGGTGTGGTTGTGCCCCAACAACAGAATGGTGTGGTTGTGCCCCAACAACAGAATGGTTGTGCCCCAATGTGTGTGAGCGTACCCCAACAACAGAATGGTTGGTGTGTGCCCCAACAACAGAATAGTGTGGTTGTGCCCCAACAACAGAATGGTGTGGTTGTGCCCCAACAACAGAATGGTGTGGTGGTGTGCCCCAACAACAGAATGGTGTGGTTGTGCCCCAACAACAGAATGGTGTGGTTGTGCCCCAATGACAGAATTGTGTGAGCGTACCCCAACAACAGAATGGTGTGAGCGTGCCCCAACAACAGAATGGTGTGGGCGTGCCCCAACAACAGAATGGTTTGAGTGTGCCCCAACAACAGAATGGTGTGGGCGTGCCCCAACAACAGAATGGTTTGAGCGTGCCCCAACAACAGAATGGTGTGGGCGTGCCCCAACAACAGAATGGTTTGAGCGTGCCCCAACAACAGAATAGTGTGGGCGTGCCCCAACAACAGAATGGTGTGAGAATATCCCAACAACAGAATGGTGTGAGTGTGCCACAATGACAGAAGTGTGTGAGCGTGCCTCTACAACAGAATTGTGTGGGCATGCCTCAACAACAGAATGATGTGGGCATTCCCCAACAACAGAATGGTGTGGGCATATACCGGTAATAAATAAATTCATGCAAGTAGGCCGCTGATTGGCCAGCTGAACCTCCGGAAGAGACATCATCCACAATGAGAAAATAGCAAGCATTTTTTAAACGGTCTGTTTGAGATACAAGTTTGAGGTGGGGTTTTTGTTTGTGTTTTTTCTCCAATTTATGCTTTGGCCACAAATACAAGTATACTATGAGTCAACAACATTATTTGAACTTTTAAAAGTTAGATTTTCACTGGGAAGGTACTCTATTGTTGTTTTCTTCAAATAGCATGTAGCAATTTCTACTTTATACCGCTGATATGGTGAGGCAGCTCGTTTCAGTAGAGTTGGTTGTCCCATGATGGCAGCCTTAGCTTTATCTCACTGGAGGCATATCACAACTCCAGAGCTAACTGAGGAAAAGGAGCTTGTTTTGTTGCAGAACCAGCATAGAACATCACTTGTCTTCAAGGACATAAGCCCTCTTGAGACAGGCTCTTTATTTCCGTTAAATCTCAAACTTCTCTAACAGCAGAATATCATCTGCCAGCCACATTGTCACAGTGAAGAGTAGATCCTAACATAAGGAGGGAAGGTGTGGGAGTAGGTATACAATCCGTATGGGCCTTCTCCCTTAGCCTCAACCTCCTCCCTTAGCCTCAACCTCCTCCCTTAGCCTCAACCTCCTCCCTTAGCCTCAAGCTCCTCCCTTAGCCTCAACCTCCTCCCTTAGCCTCAACCTCCTCCCTTAGCCTCAAGCTCCTCCCTTAGCCTCAACCTCCTCCCTTAGCCTCAACCTCCTCCCTTAGCCTCAACCTCCTCCCTTGGCCTCAACCTCCTCTCTTGGCCTCAACCTCCTCCCTTAGCCTCAACCTCCTCCCTAGCCTCAACCTCCTCCCTTAGCCTCAACCTCCTCCCTTAGCCTCAACCAGCTCAGAGTGTTGCTAGAATGTTCAAAACAAAGTGAGCAGACAGGAAGTGTTTCCTAATCCTCTGACAGTTTCAGCTGCTGCATCTCAGCGCTGTGTACTGTACTGTAAGCCTTTGACTCACTGAGGGAAGGGATATAATAAAACTTGTCGGTGAGATTTATTGGCAGCTAAAATGACATAAAATTGATTTCCTGCAAGGAAATCCAAGGAGAGGAAGAAGTCTGGGGCCTCTTAGCAAGTTCTCATTAATTAATAGGTTGTCTCAGGGGGCGAAGGCGTTATGTAACACTGTGGTGATTTAGTCCCATGGCGGAGACAGGGAAGCACTATAGGTGTCTCACAGGATAAGCCTAACTAGTGCATCGAAGGAAGGAATTCTTCACCCAGATAATACATGTGTAGCGTAGCAAGGACAATCTGAGCAATAACGCCAATGAATCCTGTGATTTCAATTGAATAACATCGTATTCTGTCAGCAGCGTCATTTACTAAGGGGCTGCAGCAAAGCCCACAATTAAGTGGGAAGGAATCTGAGATATTAATTTTCACTCTATTCCATTTCATGGATGAGAAACTGTGATTCAATTAAAGTGTCAATACACATGGTATGGTCCTTGTTAGTTTAAGAAAAGAGAGCAACATAGCAAATCAGGTATGAAAACTGCTAAGGCAGAAAGTCAGTCCCATTAGACCTTTCTTGTCACCCTGAAATCTGAGCTAATGACAACTCATGTGTGTGATCTAGATGTGCAAATGCAATTCAGCTAATGTGATGCTCCTCGTTCTATCGGTCTCATCAGTTTGGGGCGGCAGCTAGCCTAGTAGTTAGATGGGCCGGTAACCGAAAGGTTGCTGGATCGAATCTATCGGTCTCATCAGTTTGGGGCGGCAGCTAGCCTAGTAGTTAGATGGGCCAGTAACCGAAAGGTTGCTGGATCGAATCTATCGGTCTCATCAGTTTGTGGTGGCAGCTAGCCTAGTAGTTAGATGGGCCGGTAACCGAAAGGTTGCTGGATCGAATCTATCGGTCTCATCATTTTGGGGCGGCAGCTTGCCTAGTAGTTAGATGGGCCAGTAACCGAAAGGTTGCTGGATCGAATCCTCAAGCTGACAAGATAAAAATGTGTTGTTCTGCCCCAAGGCAGTTAACCAGTCTTGTTACAGTCCACCAAGTTAATGATATAATTCCCCTATCAGCACGTGGTTCCCCTCTGAGCCAGTGTTACACGGACTACAATCAGAAGCTCAGCATTAATTCGAATATCTAACTTCAGCCTTATCCTCTCACGAAGTTTACAAAGTAAAGCTGCAAGTAAATGATCTGTCACACCATCTTCATTCGGTTGTTGAATTGATGGTTTGACTCTGTCAGAAGATCACATTGACACTTGTACTCCTGAAGGCAATGTTGAACATGACAGTGGCGGCAAACTTCATTATGACTGACATCACCAGAAGTGCTGTTACCGATCATGTATTTTCACTGATATTTAAGTCATATTTCGAATGAGAATGAAGTTGATATCTATTTATTGGAAGTTAATAATACTAGCAATGGGATTGAAAACACATTATCATGCACAACAACAACAACCTGTAAGTTGGTTTTGTCCTCCAAAGTATATATACTTGTTTTATGTCAAGCACCAGCATAGGCCTGTTATTTCAGTGTTTTTATCCTACCATGTTGTCACAGATCCACTTCACACTTGTGAGGTGAGAGGTGAGCGGTGTCTCTGCCCCATGGTCTCCTCCACGGGAACTCTGTGAAGGTGGGAGACAGGGCCTACTGGTCTCAGAGTTTTGACACAGAACCTGTCATGGCTGTCAGATTGGATGCTGGAAGAAGTTCAATCTCATCCCCCAGAGAGACAGCCATCACTGTGGATTGGGTCAGCTGCTGTGATGGCTGCTCTGAAGGTTACCTGGCTCTACCTGTTCCTAGGACAAGGTTTGAATCTTTGGCTGTGTTCCAAGCGACAAGGACCCTGCCTTTGGAGGCACCATTTCAGGACGTAAAAATTCCTGCGATTCTGAAGTCATCATCCAATGTATCCTCAAAAATTGAAGATAAATATCTTATAAATATATAAGATAGCTGAGATAAAATTAGATACAGTATATTTCTTATATCTCTTAGAATATGTCTTGGGTAGGATATCCCATAACATCTTACGACTTAGCTAGCAAAGAAAACCAAGGTCCGTTAAATTTATGGCAGACGTAAGTCCCGCTTCTGAGAAACATTTCCAGAAGAATGAGAAATAACTTCATGAAATGTGAGTATTACATTTATTTATTCACCAAAGTAATGTTAAAATGTTCAACTATATTTTCATATGAATTTTAAATGCACTCATTTTTACATACAATTCCCAGTTTGCCCCACTAACAATTGACATGATCCAGCTAGTTTGCAACCGATCTCATCTGAATCAGCGCTTTAGATGGACAACTAAAATAATGTTAACTAGCTAATTGTGAATTCATGAATGTTCTAAATTAGGAAAAACTGGACAGTTTGTAAATCCTGAATTGGTGAACTTGCTAGCCAGCTGATGACAAATCTAGGAAAACATGTTCTTACGGTCTGAAGAGGACATGCGCTCATTTCACTCCATTGGCAGGACACTCTTCCAACTGGTTTGGAGGTAAGACATTGTAACATTGTCTAGCTAGCTAGTACTTTCTTTTGCTGCTTTCCCTCCCTCTCGTGGTGACCCATTGTGTCTGAGGTCGATGTTACCAGTTCAAATGAGAGCCTAAGTCTATACATTATTAGACTAACAGGTGATAACTTGAAGGTTTAAATCTCCTCTACCTTCATCCCCAGCACCTGCCATTGGATAGAGAGATTTAGACCTCCATTTAGACTAAATCATGAGTTTTTCTTTAAGTAATGCAGAGCGGATCATAGGAAAAAGTAGCAATAATAGGTTTATGTAATATGCAGTGTTTTCATATTATTATTAACTTGCTACAATGTCAGGTTGACTGAGACTGTGTTTATTCAAATAAGCAAACTCTTTTCTCATGCATCAAGGTGTAACAGACTCCAAGGCTCTCCACAAACTTATTGAAAAAAAGCTTCTTCTCATATTAATGTAGACTATTGCCTTATTTATTCAAAGTTACTAATTTCTTCCCACACTAGCCCATACAGTAGCTATATTATTCCAAGAATACATGTCAGAGAGATACATCAGACTAGTATTTTTCACCATGGTTATTCCCGTTTTTCTCTGTAGCTCCATGGCTACCGAAAGTGTGGACCAAGCTTGAGAATCTGATGGTGCTATGTATGGGCAACTTCCCGTGGTGGTTGTCATGGGTCCTGGCCCATCAGCGAATCACAGGCCACCCGGGCCGAGATCACTAACCTCGTACAACTTGTGAGACAAGTTTACATTCTGTTTCGCTACATGGATTCCGTGATAACGCAGCAGTAATCAGTCTGGTAATTATGAGGTCACAACAGAGAGCCAACAAAACAGCCTGCCCAACAGCATAATCTCCCAGATCCCGCCTCTGGTAACTCTACTCAATTGTATTTAGTTCTAATCTATTTAAATAACTTCTTATTTGAAAAGGTTTCTATGTCAAATGGGTTTTTGTTATATTGGAGTATTCTGTGATGTATATAAAGTGATGTATATAAAGTGTAATATTGGGATGAAAACTCCAATATGTAATACATTTCAATTCTATATCTGACATGGTACAGGTGTCTTCTTTTCATAATGCCCATAACCATGTGTGTGAAGTGTATACTTTTATTTCAAAGTAGATTTGTTTAAGATTACCAAGAAACACTTTGTGACCCTGTGTCACGACTTCCGCCGAAGTCGGTCCCTCTCCTTGTTCGGGCGGCATTCGGCGGTTGACGTCACCAGCCTTCTAGCCTTCGCCGATCCACTTTTCATTTTCCATTTGTTTTGTCTTTGTTTTACACGCCTGGTTTCAATTCCCCAATTACATGTTCATTATTTAACCCTCTGTTTTCCCCATGGTTTTTGTGTGTGTTTGTTTTATGTATTTCGGTCCTATTTGTGTGGGCTTGGTATACACTACATGTATTTGGTATTTTGAGTAAAGTTATGTTTATTACTCATCTCTGCTGTCCTGCGCTTGACTCCTCTGCGCCAGCTACACCCAGGTCTTTTACACCCTGATTTAGCCCAGTAATAATAATGTAGCACTGCTTCAGTCAGTGAGAGTGTGCCGCTGACTGAAGCGTTCCTATATTATCAGACTCACACGTGTCCTAGCTTCAGCTTCAGCTGTATCCAAACCCTCAACCTGGTCCTTGCCATTACTCCAATCCATATTGACTCCCTGCCCAGTGTTTAAGCTATTATAACAATGGCTGACAGGGCAATAAAAGCATATCAGTTATGTGTTCATTAAGCATTATCCTACTATCAGTGCTTTTTCATTGATACACAGTTAGTGCAGTTGCTGAGCTGAAAGTCATCTATCACACATTCAGTCTCCATATTCCAGTCAGCAATTCTTCCTGAATGCATTATTCTATGGACTGTGCTGTTTGTTTGCTACTCATTACAAACAATACATTTGCGTCTGAACTCTGTTACGTAATACTGAGTGTTATTTACATTTTTGTCTGCCTGGCAAGAGGACAATTGATGGCACGATAATAAACCGTTATACAAATCTGAGTCAACAAATCACAGGATAACACAGTCTAATTTCTGAGCTCTGCACTAATGGGGTGTGTAGCACAGGTACTGTATGATAGAAAAGCATGTGTTCAAAACCATCCTGGTACACTTAAGAATATAAAGCCTTTGGCCCCAATTCCCTGCTTGGATAAACATGTGGGAACAAATCTAGTTGTTTATGTGTTGTTGTTGTCCAGGCCTGGATGAATTTGTGTGACTTCTAAATTAAACATAATGCTATTTCCTAAAATGCAACGAATATGTCCAATTTTTCTCTCCCAACCAATCAATTGTCTGGCCATATACAGCACTGCGTTGAAGAATCTCAAATATAAAATACATTTTGATTTGTTCAACACTTGTTTTTGGTGTTATTTCATAGTTTTGATGTCTTCGCTATTATTCTACAATGTAGAAAATAGTAAAAAATTAAGAAAAACCCTTGAATGAGTAGATGTGTTCAAACTTTTGACTGGTACTGTACATTAGCTTAGAACAGTGGATCAGACAGTGGCTTCAAAACTTGTCAAACAGAATGATGATTCCTTGATTTTCATTCAAATGGGTTTTCATTTATGTTGCAAGCAGTCTGATGTCTGAAATTGGATCTGAAATGGTAAGGGTCTCTGAGGTGCTGGGACCCTTACAGGGTGGTGGTACGGTTCAGCACTCTCAGAGCGTGGCACTTCCTTGATGGAAATTCTCTTTAATCAGAAGTTTCAGCATCCCCTCTTGACTTGTTCACATCAGTTTGATTTGTTTTTCTGGGTTAGGCTCGGGGTTCGCTCTGTATTTCACAAGACACTGTCAAAGTCTCAAGGTTGGTCAACGACAATTACTATACTGAAAACAAATTATTTACTTTCATTGCGATAATGCCTTGTCTGTGAAGAAGTTATGTATTATTAGTATTCCTAAAACAATGTGTTTGGTAAGCCTTAGGAGCATGCGTGAATCCCTGTTATTTACAGAAATAACAATCCAGTCTTACCACTGCAAATGTCTGACAATAAGAAATATATTGGAAATGTGTCAAAATGCTTACTGTAGGACTTTCTAGGTAACTTGAGGTTACAATAGCTTTTCAGTGCTAGTTTTCATGGGTGAATTGCATGGAGTGGTATTCTTCTAGACTTTTGTGTATTGAAGAAAGAGAAACACATTTTATTGTGCCTGTAACGGCTGTCGTGGGAAGAAGGCAAGGACCAATACGCAGCGTGGTACATGTTCATCTTCTTTAATAAAGTAAACTGAACACTGAATAACAAAACAACAAAGAAACAACCGAAACAGTTCTGTCTGGTACAGACACACAAAGACTGAAAACAACCACCCACAAAACACAATCGAAAACAGACTACCTAAATATGGTTCTCAATCAGGGACAACGATTGACAGCTGCCTCTGATTGAGAACCATACCAGGCCAAACACAGAAATAGAAAATCATAGACAAACTAACATAGACAACCCACCCAACTCACGCCCTGACCATACTAAAACAAAGGACAATGCAAAGGAACTAAGGTCAGAACGTGACAGTGCCTCACAGTTTTTTTTTTTTTAACTAGGCAAGCCAGTTAAGAACAAATTCTTATTTACAATGATGGCCTACCCTGGCCAAACCCTCCCCTAACCCGGACGACGCTGGGCCAACTGTGTGCCGCCCTATGGAACTCCCGATCACGGCCGGTTGTGATACAGCCTGGGATCAAACCAGGTGATGCCTGTAGTGACGCCTCTAGCACTGAGACGCAGTGCCTTTGACCGCTGCACCACAGATGTCTTGTGGCACAGAGCTTTCAAGATGTCTGATGACATATCCCCAAAAAACATTCATCCAAATTAAAAGCAAGCTAAACTTCTACAATGGGATGGTAGCATATTATCAGGCATGACGGAGGAGAGTTTTCGTGTTATTACTAATTCAACACATAGCACCAAAGCTTTTAAACCAGTAGCTGTTTTTAAAATAATTTCTGAATGAATATGACAGGTGGTTTTTGGTTCAGTGTACTTTCATTGAGTTTCATTTCCCACTAAGGTAAACTATTATTTTATCTTGTTTTCCCATGATTAACCCTCATTTCTAAGTTCAATTAAATCTAGTTATCACACTCAATTTCCTGAACAGACACACTCATGCAGGCACGTACGTAACCACCACGGGTGGCTGGTGCACCTCAATTGGGGAGGATGGGCTGAAAGTAATGCGCTCTAAAGAAGCCCCAGTGATTACATGGTCAGACACAGCGTTTTAAACAAGCCCCAGATTTACAGGGTCAGACACAGCATTTTAAACAAGCCCCAGTGATTACAGGGTCAGACACAGCGTTTTAAAGAAGCCCCAGTGATTACAGGGTCAGACACAGCGCTTTAAAGAAGCCCCAGTGATTACATGGTCAGACACAGCGTTTTAAACAAGCCCCAGTGATTACAGGGTCAGACACAGTGTTTTACACAAGCCCCAGTGATTACAGGGTCAGACACAGCATTTTAAACAAGCCCCAGTGATTACAGGGTCAGACACAGCATTTTAAACAAGCCACAGTGATTACAGGGCCAGACACAGCGTTTTAAACAAGCCCCAGTGATTACAGGGTCAGACACAGCGTTTTAAACAAGCCCCAGTGATTACAGGGTCAGACACAGCATTTTAAACAAGCCACAGTGATTACAGGGTCAGACACAGCGTTTTAAACAAGCCCCATTGATTAGTGAATCAGACGTAGTATTTTAAACAGGCCTCAGAACAGACACAGTGTTTTAAACAAGCCGCAGTGATTAAAATCAAATCAAAGTTTATTTGTCACATGCTTGGTAAACAACAGGTGTAAACTAACAGTGAAATGCTTACTTACGGGCCCTTCCCAGCAAGAGAGAAAAGAAGTGAAAACAAATAAATAAATTATAACACAAGGAATAAGTACACAATGTGTAATGATAACTTGGCTACATACACAGGGTACCAGTACCAAGTCGATGTGCAAGGGTATGAGGTAATTGAGGTAGAAATGTACATATAGATGGGGATTAAGAGACTAGGCAACAGGACAGATAAACAGTAACAGCAGCGTATGTGATGAGTCAAAGGAGAGTGCAAAAAGGGTCAATGCACCTCTTATGGCCTGGGGTAGAAGATGTTCAGGGTCCTGTTGGTTCCAGACTTGGTGAATCGGTATCGCTTGCCATGCAGTAGCAGAGAGAACAGTCTATGACTGGAGTCTTTGACCATTTTTAGAGCTTTCCTCTGACAACGCCTGGTATAGAGTTCCTGGCTGGCAGGAAGCTTGGCCCCAGTGATGTACTGGTCCGTACGCATTACCCTATGTAGAGCCTTGCGGTAGGATGACAAGCAGTTGCCATTCCAAGCGATGGTGCATCCAGTCAAGATGCTCTCAGAGGTTTTTGAGGCCCATGCCAAATCTTTTCAGCCTCCTGAGGGGGAAGAGGCATTGTCGTGCCCTCTTCACAACTGTGTTGGTGTGTGTGGACCATGATAGATCCTTAGTGATGTGGACGCAGAGAACTTGATTCTTTCTTCTTGCTCCACTACAGCCCCGTCGAGTCTTTGAAAATGTTTAGAGCCTTCCTCTGACAACGCCTGGTATAGAGGTCCTGAATGTCAGGGAGCTCGGCCACAGTGATTTGTTAAATGTTATTTAACCTTTATTTTATCAGGGAGTCATACTGAGACCAATGTCTCTTTTACAGATGAGCCCTGAATGACAAATTACATAAAATACCCACATCAAATATAAATACATAATGCAAGCAGAAAGAAAAACACGGTCATAAAGAACACACACATTGATCAGTAATAAGGTCCTCAATCAGCTTTCTGAATTGCCATAGAGGCACCAGAACATTTTAAGAACATTTTGAAGTTTGTTCCACAAATAAGGTGCAAGAAAACTCAAAGCTGATTTGACCTAACTCAGTAGAGACCAAAAGTAACTCCTATGTATGAAGTTTAGCGATGACGTTAGGTGTAGTGGGACCTTTTTGTAACAGGGCTTTATAAATGAAAACATAGCAATGCATCAATCTACGTAATGTCAAAGAGGGCCAACCAACTTTCTGGTGATGTACTGGGCCGAACGCACTACCCTCTGTAGCGCCTTGTGGTCTGATGCCAAGCAGTTGCCATTCCAAGCTTTCATGCAGCCAGTCAAGATGCTCTCAATGGTGCAGCTATTACCGAATCAGACGCAGCATTTTTTTTAAAATTAGCCCCAGATCAGACGCAGCATTTTAAACAGACCCCAGATCAGATGCACTGTTTTAAACAGACCCCAGATCAGATGCACTGTTTTAAACAGGCCCCAGCGATTCCTGTTTATTCCCTTCTATCATGTATACTCAGCTGCTATTAGAACCACTCACATGAAGAGGATCACCTGTTTCGTTACAGTAATGTAACTGATTGATGTTTTTGCAGTTGGCTCAAATTTTGCTGATAAATACCAGTAAGTTCTATGGAGAACAAAGTATATCTTCACAGTAACACTGTACTGTTCACAAGGGTCATTAGTTAGGGACGCAGCATACTTAGCTTTTCAACACAAGATTAGCACCAGATGGTGCTATATGGGTATATGGATGTGTGGTGTACAGTAGTAGCCTGATGGTGCTATATGGGTATATGGGTGTATGGTGTACAGTAGTAGCCTGATGGTGCTATATGGGTATATGGATGTATGGTGTACAGTAGTAGCCTGATGGTGCTATATGGGTATATGGATGTATGGTGTACAGTAGTAGCCTGATGGTGCTATATGGGTATATGGATGTATGGTGTACAGTAGTAGCCTGGAGGTGCTATATGGGTATATGGATGGATGGTGTACAGTAGTAGCCTGGAGGTGCTATATGGGTATATGGTGTACAGTAGTAGCCTGGAGGTACTATATGGGTATATGGGTGTATGGTGTACAGTAGTAGCCTGGAGGTGCTATATGGGTGTATGAGTGTATGGTGTATAGTAGTAGCCTGGCCATGTCGGTGCCATAACTATTTAAGTCTCTGTGCCCTTTCTCTGCTTCATCCTTTCTCTGCATCATCCATCTTCCCTTATCAGTGTTTATACACCATCAGGTTTGCAGTGTCCTACACAGTCCCTCTGGTAATTTAACTTGGAATATGTTTTCAGAGCATCTTCCAGGCCCCTAGAATGCTCCAAGTCATTATTGTCTCTGGCAGGTACATAGAAGCAGATTAAACTAAAGAGGAGGGCCAAGGAGGATGTCAGGAGAAGGTCTGCCTGTTTCTATTGTTTATTTACCAAGCAGAGCCAGGGCGTTCAGCCCAGCCCCAAGGAGAGAGAAGGACTGTGGGACATCAGCAGCAATGCCAAGCTGACCCTCCATCTTCTCCTGTCCTCATCTGCAGGCTTCCTGTTACAGTGTCAAGTGATTGACCACTGGCTCTAGATTAGAATTGATTGCATCAGAGAAATAACAATGGAAGCCTATTATTATTCACACATAGTGTGGCAGGTAGTGTGTCTCACTGTGTGATCAGCAGATAGCAGAACAACTGGATCCATTATTAACAACACATTGTCTAGCAGGATGATTCTAAAGATGAGACTGGGGCCTTTTGATTTGAGTAATGCAGTGGTTCTAACTGGGTCGTATCGATCCGTCTAACCGGCTCCTGTTCATGACTGAACAAGCAGGATGGATGCCCTGGTGGTCGTTGAAGGGTAAAAATACTGGGGTAACCTGAGAAAAGCTATTATGTGCTGTTAGCTCATGTGGAGGTATGAGAAATACGTTTTTTTGCTTGACTTGCCATGGGAATGGCTTGGAAGCAGTCATGGTCTCCTTTAGAGGACAGGAGAGGGGAACAGGCTGCTCTTGTGTGGAGGATTGGGTCTGGCATCTTAATGGCTGGACATGACTGTTATCATTACCATGGTCTTTGATCTTGCCTCTTCAGACTAGAAGTGCTTTATTGGTCCATTCTCACGGATATTCTTATTTTCTTTGCTGTCACACTAACCAACCTGACACACAACACATAGATCCGAGAGCAGCACCCCTGGAACACTTAAGTAAAGTGCCTTTCTTAAGTAAAGGGCACAACGGGGGTAGATAGTACACTGGGATATTGAAGCCGGTAACCCTCCGACAGCCGGGTCTTTCCCTGCAGATTCCCCAGCAGGACGCTCAGTGGTTCAAACCGTCTCTCTAACCTCGAGGCTACAGGCGAGTTACGGGCCCGCTTCTCTAACCTCGAGGCTAGTTTAGTATCGCCTATAAAAGGGATTCTATGTGTGTCAATCCGTCATTGTATTGACACTGTAGAATTCAATGGTCTCTTTTATCCCAAGTCTATAAAAAGTAATAAAGTGGCTGACATTTTCTCTGGGGTACTTCCAATGGCTACATCTGTTATTCAAACCTGTAGCCAGGTGCAGCTAAACCCCTTGGCTACTCGCCCTTGCTCTTGACTGGGAGATGCCAGAAGCTTGGACTTTTTCTAACAGCCTGATGTTTTTAACATTGACCTCTACACGCATTAAAATGACTTGGCTATATTATGAGTCATGTCCTGGTCTTTCACTCTGTCTAGAACATATGAATTACTAGGTGTTATACCTTAGATGAAATGAGAAGTATAGGCTTCCTCTAAAGGCTAGGACCAATTTTAAATGTTCTTTCACCTCTAAAAAAATCTGAGATCACTCCATCATTCACAATTTCCAAGTGTCGATTTTAATGTGAATTACTGTAAAACATGCTGACTACACGTCTTGGAGCGTGCACAGACAGCTATGACGTAAAACATGCTGACTACACGTCTCGGAGCGTGCACAGACAGCTATGACGTAAAACATTGACTACACGTCTCGGAGCGTGTGTCACGCCCTGGTCAAAGTATTTTGTGTTTATTTTTATGTATTTGGTCAGGCCAGGGTGTGGCATGGGGTTTTTGTAATTGTGGTGTGTTTGTCTTGGGGTTTTGGTGGTGGTATTGGGATTGTAGCTTAGTGGGTTGTCTAGCAAGGTCTATGGCTGTCTGGAGTGGTTCTCAATCAGAGGCAGGTGCTTATCGTTGTCTCTGATTGGGAACCATATTTAGGCAGCCATATTCTTTGAGTTTGTCGTGGGTGATTGTCCTTAGTGTCCTATGTGTACTCGTTGTTAGTTTGCACCAGATAGGCTGTTTCGGTTTCGTTTATTGTTTTTTGTAAGTTTGTGTTTCTTTGTTATATTAAACATGGATCGCAATCGACACGCTGCAGTTTGGTCCGACTCTCCTTCATCACCACTAAAAAACCGTTACAGAATCACCCACCACCAACGGACCAAGCGGCGTGTCAACAGGCAGGAGCAGCCGAAAAAGGAGATGCTCACCAAGGATTTCTGGTCATGGGAGGAGATCTTCGACGGGAGAGGACCCTGGGCTAAACCAGGGGAGTGTAGCCGCCCAAAGGAGCAACAGGAGAAGAGGCAACAGAGGCAGCAGCAGCAGGAGCAGCAGCAGCTAAAGTGGGAGAGGCTGCACTACCTGGAGAAATGGACATGGGAGGACGTACTGGACGGTAAAGGACCCTGGAATCAGCCTGGAGATTATTGTCGCCCCAAAGCCGAGCTGGAGGCAGCAAAAGCAGAGAGGCGGCATTATGAGGAGCTAGCACGGCAGAGCGGATGGAAGCCCGAGAGTCAGCCCCAAAAATTTCTTGGGGGCTTACAGGGAGTATGGCTATGCCAGGTAGGAGACCTGCGCAAACTCCCTGTGCTTACCGGGGGCTGGAGAGACCGGGCAGGCACCGTGTTATGCTATGGAGCGCACGGTGTCTCCAGTGCGGGTGCACAGCCCGGTTCGGTATATTCCAGCTCCGCGTATCGGCCGGGCTAGATTGAGCGTCGAGCCAAATGCCATGAAGCCGGCTCTACGCATCTGGTCCCCAGTGCGTCTCCTTGGGCCGGCTTACATGGCACCAGCCTTGCGCTCGGTGTCTCCGGTTCGCCTGCATAGCCCAGTGCAGGCTATTCCACCTCGCCGCACTGGCAGGGCAACCGGGGCATTCAACCAGGTAAGGTTGGGCAGGCTCGGTGCTCAAGAGCCCCAGTGCGCCTGCACGGTCCGGTCTATCCAGTACCACCTCCACACCCCAGCCCTCCGGTAGCAGCTCCCCGCACCAGGCTTCCTGTGCGTGTCCTCGATCCAGTACCACCAGTTCCAGCACCACGCACCAGGCCTTCAGTGTGCCTCGCCTGTTCAGCGCAGCCAGCGCTTTTCTCCTCTCCTGCGCTGCTGGAGTCTCCCGCCTGTTTAGCGCAGCCAGAGCCTTCCTCCTCTACAGCGCTGCCGGAGCCTCCCGCCTGTTCAGCGCAGCCAGAGCCTTTCTCCTCTACAGCGCTGCCGGAGCCTCCCGCCTGTTCAGCGCAGCCAGAGCCTTCCTCCTCTACAGCGCTGCCGGAGCCTCCCGCCTGTTTAGCGCAGCCAGAGCCTTTCTCCTCTCCTGCGCTGCCGGAGTCTCACGCCTATCTAGCGCTGTTAGAGCTTTCCTCATCTCCAGCGCTGCCGGAGTCTCCCGCCTGTTTAGCGCAGCCAGAGCCTTCCTCCGACACAGCGCTGCAGGAGTCTCCCGCCTGTTCAGCGCAGCCAGAGCTGCCAGTCTGCATGAAGCAGCCAGAGCTGTCAGTCTGCATGGAGCAGTCAGAGCTGTCAGTCTGCATGGAGCAGCCAGAGCTGTCAGTCTGCATGAAGCAGCCAGTCTACATGGAGCAGCCAGAGCTGTCAGTCTACATGAAGCAGCCCGAGCTGCCAGTCTGCATGAAGCAGCCAGTCTACATGGAGCAGCCAGAGCTGTCAGTCCGCATGGAGCAGCCAGAGCTGTCAGTCCGCATGGAGCAGCCAGAGCTGTCAGTCTGCATGGAGCAGCCAGAGCTGTCAGTCCGCATGGAGCAGCCAGAGCTGTCAGTCTACATGAAGCAGCCCGAGCTGCCAGTCTGCATGAAGCAGCCAGTCTACATAGAGCAGCCAGAGCTGCCAGTCTGCATGAAGCAGCCAGAGCTGTCAGTCTGCATGGAGCAGTCAGAGCTGTCAGTCTGCATGGAGGAGCCAGAGCTGTCAGTCTACATGAAGCAGCCCGAGCTGCCAGTCTGCATGAAGCAGTCAGTCTACATGGAGCAGCCAGAGCTGTCAGTCCGCATGGAGCAGCCAGAGCTGTCAGTCTACATGAAGCAGCCCGAGCTGCCAGTCTGCATGAAGCAGCCAGTCTACATGGAGCAGCCAGAGCTGTCAGTCTGCATGAAGCAGCCAGAGCTGTCAGTCTGCATGGAGCAGCCAGTCTGCATGGAGCAGCCAGTCTGCACGGAGCTGTCAGTCTGCACGGAGCTGTCAGTCTGCACGGAGCTGTCAGTCTGTAAGGAGCTGCCAGTCTGCAAGGAGCTGCCAGTCTGCAAGGAGCTGCCAGTCAGCACGGAGCCGCCAGAGCGGTCAGTCTGTAAGAAGCCGCCAGAGCTGTCAGCCTATATGGAGCAGCTAGTGCCGCCAGTCTGCCCAGCGCCGCCAGTGCCCCCAGTCTGCCCAGCATCGCCAGTCTGCCCAGCATCGCCATCAGTCTGCCCAGCATCGCCAGTCTGCCCAGCATCGCCAGTCTGCCCAGCATCGCCAGTCTGCCCAGCACCGCCAGTCTGCCCAGCGTCGTCAGTCTGCCCAGCGTCGTCAGTCTGCCCAGCACCGCCAGTCTGCCCAGCACCGCCAGTCTGCCCAGCGTCGCCAGTCTGCCCGGCGCCGCCAGTCTGCCCGGCGCCGCCAGTCTGCCCGGCGCCGCCGGTCTGCCCAGCATCGCCAGTCTGCCAGACTCTTCCAGATCTGCCAGTCAGCCAGACTCTTCCAGATCTGCCAGTCAGCCAGACTCTTCCAGATCTGCCAGTCAACCAGACTCTTCCAGATCTGCCAGTCAACCAGACTCTTCCAGATCTGCCAGTCAACCAGACTCTTCCAGATCTGCCAGTCAACCAGACTCTTCCAGATCTGCCAGTCAACCAGACTCTTCCAGATCTGCCAGTCAGCCAGGATCTGCCAGTCAGCCAGGATCTGCTGAAACCACCAGCCAGCCAGGAGCTGGTAGATCTATCTACCTGCCTGAGCTTCCTCTCACTCCTGAGCTTCCTCTCACTCCTGAGCTTCCTCTCACTCCTGAGCTTCCTCTCACTCCTGAGCTTCCTCTCACTCCTGAGCTTCCTCTCACTCCTGAGCTTTCTCTCACTCCTGAGCTTTCTCTCACTCCTGAGCTTTCTCTCACTCCCGAGCTTCCCCTCAGTCCCGAGCTGCCTCGGTCCCGAGCTGTCCTTCAGTCCCGATCTGTTCCTCAGTCCAGTGGGGTTCTGGGTGAGGACTACTAGGCCATGGTCGGCGGCGAGGGTGGACTATCCAGGGACGAAGGGAGAGGGGACTAAGACATTAAAGGAGTGGGGTCCACGTCCCGCGCCGGAGCCGCCACCATGGACAGACGCCCACCCGGACCCTCCCTATTGTTTTGAGGTGCGTTCGGGAGTCCGCACCTTAGGGGGTTCTGTCACGCCCTGGTCAAAGTATTTTGTGTTTATTTTTATGTATTTGGTCAGGCCAGGGTGTGGCATGGGGTTTTTGTAATTGTGGTGTGTTTGTCTTGGGGTTTTGGTGGTGGTATTGGGATTGTAGCTTAGTGGGTTGTCTAGCAAGGTCTATGGCTGTCTGGAGTGGTTCTCAATCAGAGGCAGGTGCTTATCGTTGTCTCTGATTGGGAACCATATTTAGGCAGCCATATTCTTTGAGTTTGTCGTGGGTGATTGTCCTTAGTGTCCTATGTGTACTCGTTGTTAGTTTGCACCAGATAGGCTGTTTCGGTTTCGTTTATTGTTTTTTGTAAGTTCGTGTTTCTTTGTTATATTAAACATGGATCGCAATCGACACGCTGCAGTTTGGTCCGACTCTCCTTCATCACCACTAGAAAACCGTTACAGCGTGCACAGACAGCTATGACGTAAAACATGCTGACTACACGTCTCGGAGCGTGCACAGACAGCTATGACGTAAAACATGCTGACTACACGTCTCGGAGCGTGCACAGACAGGTATGACGTATAACATGCTGACTACACGTCTCGGAGCGTGCACAGACAGCTATGACGTAAAACACGCTGACTACACGTCTCGGAGCGTGCACAGACAGCTACGATGTAAAACATTGACTACACGTCTCGGAGCGTGCACAGACAGCTATGACGTAAAACATGCTGACTACACGTCTCGGAGCGTGCACAGACAGCTATGACGTAAAACATGCTGACTACACGTCTCGGAGCGTGCACAGACAGCTATGATGGTGCAGGAAATAGTGTGAAGAGGGAAAGAGGAGATCATGCTAATCCTGCACTAAAGCCTATTGATTTTGAACAACGTAATGTTTTATTGTCCTGACATTTGAATATGATTAGTGTAGCATCAATCCGTTCAGGAATATTACGTGGATGATATTGTTGTTGCTGCTATAATCCATTGACATTAAGCAATCAGTCAGCTCAGTGCATGTCTATGTCGACTCTGCTGACATTTAAAACAAGAGCTTAATTCATTAGTACACAAACAACAAGTCCTGTAAACTGTAAATCTAGAAGAAATGTACTGACAAAAGTTTCAGGATTGTCTGGTTGATATGACCCACTGTTATGAGCAATGTTGCGGCAGTATACATTGATTGGACTATTGGTTAATGCCACGTTGGTAAATTAACCACAGGGGAGACCATATATTTCACAGCTTAAAGGCTCTGCTTAGGCTGCTTAAACTGCCTGCACGTTAAACCTGTCCTGTTTAACATTCATGCAAATTCATTGGAAATCTGCAGAGACAAAGACATCAAAGAACCCACATCTGGAGAAAATGAATGATACAGCAGTTCGCTGTTATACAACTAATACTCTGTGGGAAAGGTATGTAAATGTACATTTTCAATGTCTGAGGATATGACAACAGGACCAGAATCCTTCTTTTAATCCTTCATTAGAACAGGCAACATGCTGTCACGCCGACGATTTCAGACAGCGACAACTGTCCATGACCCTTCGCTGGTTATTAGATGCATCGACACAGTGGAAACTCTTTCAAGTGGTGTGCAGAATGTCAACATAATGGCCATGTTCAAGGCAATCAAAACCGTAATGCATCATGGGTAAATTGTGACTGATCTGCAAATTATAATGAGTAGTTATTTATGATGCAAGGTTCTTTGTTGATCAGTGTGCAAAGTCGAACAAGCCCAATGACTCTTCTGCAGGTTTACAATCAACATTGTAATTCAATGTGCTCGATGTGATAACTGCCTGTAACTGCCTTGAGGCCACTCATTAGTGGATCGATCTAAAGTATCACGTCTCACGACTTCATAAAGTTCTAGGAGTAATTATTGTAAAAGCCACTCATTAACACTTATCTTATACAAGTATTGCAAATGCTCCTAATTCCCCCGAAAATAGAGTCAATGTCTGTCGCCATTAGCCGCAGATTGTCTTGATTAGATCGTGGCTTCATTTGAAACCAGAAAAAAAGCAAAAACATTTTTGATCTGAAATGAATGTGCCACCATGTTTCCTATATATTTATTCAGCAGATTGCTTACATCGACAGTTTTCCTCCCACTGCCCTGTGGCTGATCCACAGGCATCATTCATACTAAGCACTCAGAAATCCCCTAATGCCAGAGGGTGTGGAGGTCAGAAGTGCATATTCATATTCATTACGTCATGGTCCGAATTCTACGAATGCTTTACCCTGTCTTTATTCCTGGAGGACTGAAACAGGAACACGTAGCAAAATGAAATCTAGCCATTTACCAGAGTGAGATACCTTTGGTCCCAGAGCTTGAATTAAACCAAGCAGGATGCTATGTTGCGGGGCGGATTAAGTCTGAAGGTCAGGGTATCATCCCTACTGTAGGTCTCCATCTTCCTAGGGAAAAAGTTGTGTTTTATCAGGGAGTGATTCTCAGATATGTTAAGTCATGTACTATAAAAAACAATTATCTTGAAGCATCCAAAACATAGGTTAACTCATTCACACCACAATAAGGCACATCACAATATCGAATTTCAATCAACTACAATGCACAGTGACGCTACTGAAAGATTTGGCACAATTACACAATTATCTAGCTAATGATTCAATTGGACCTAATCGAACCGATGTACAACATTTGAATGTATAATTCTCTGCATTTGATGTCTGTACTGTTTAATGTTCACTTCTAATCAGAAATCTGCGTTTGGTTTTGTCCTTGTTTCGTCCTTGATTCCTCCTTGCGCCAGATGAGTCAGCATGAGATGCACAATAGGATGCAAAAAACCAAAGATAGAAAGAAGTCTTGCAGAGCAAATGTAAATGAATTAAAAAACAAACATTTATTTATCCATGATGTCTTTCCCCAAGACATCTCCGACAAGTCTTTGAAATAGTGGTTGACTATCACAGCTTTACAGACAGTAATGATTTTTTGGGGTGTGTCGCAGTGCATATAAAAGCCAAACTACAACAGCAGCAACCTAGATAACAGCAATCCTCTGTGACACAGTAATGGGGTCTTGTCTACCATCCTTGAACAATAATGTCATAACAATTTCAGCCATGACTAAATTATTTCAGACCCATGTACTTCAGAGATACAGTAGATCATTGAAATGGTAAAATGCAATGGCAGTGCATTTCATTTTATTTCCTAATCTACCCAGTTGTATTGCTTCACCGGGCTGTTTGCTGATGGTTCACAGGTTGTGTCAGGTGAATTCCCTACTTAGGGTTGGCTACATTCAGATGATCCTGCTATGCTATCGCTGTTAACATAATTATGCTAATTGGGGTTTGTAAAGTTGACAGGTCCTGGAGAGGAGTTTAGATTTTGCTTTTAGAAAGATCAGGAAGGGTAATGATTTTTAGCACTTATCATAACATATCTGAATTCTCAACCTGTCCGTTTCTCTTTGACAACTAAACCATGGTTTTCCACTGGTGTGTGACTACATTGAATATCATTGTTCTGCTATTGAATTAAATCAAAAGCCAGAGTCTGTCAAGGAGAACATTAATACAGTTGTTATTTCTTACTGTATTTGCATACTGTTTGTTGTTACTTTTTATTATTCAGTAGCTTAATTTCTCAGAGTCAAAATTACCCCAAGGACGTGTTTGTCTGACAAGATGAGGAATTTCCTGAACGTGAGGGAGGGGTGAGCACTGTAAATGTATTCACTTGCCTCAGGAATCTCAGAATGTACGTGGGGAACTTTCTGACCATGCTTTTACACTCCTATTCTTTGTGGAACAACTCTTCCAGAAAAGAGAGTTGCCTGGAAGACATCTAGCTCATGAGCAATTGTCTTTGACATTCAATGAATATATTCAACAGACCACTATACATTGTGGCATATATTTCTCCATCTCCCATATTCTATGATAAGATTCCTGTTGTTACTGTTTCCAAACAAACTTTGAGAGTTATTTGTTAAAGACATGTTCCCGGAACTTTGGCGACTACTGAGCATTTTTTAAACCTTCTGCTTTGGGCTGGATGCGTCAATGTGTAGTTCACACATGCATAATCTATGAGTAGAAGTACTGTTTTACCTCAATTAGCCACAAAATCCCTAATTTGAAAGTGACTGTTTTCTTGAAGCTGTGCCGCAACATTTTCCCTACATTTGCCCCCCCACGTGGGCCAGCCCCCTAGCAATTTGAGTTCTTACCAATGAACTTGAGCCCCTCACATTTGAGTGACAGTTAGCAAGAGGCCTGCCCAGCATTATCCAATGAGGTTGCAGGGCAGGCTCAACAGCTCAGTGGACACAGCAGAGAGAGGACAGAGAGAGAAAGAGAGAGAGAGCTTAACAACTTGGTGCACATATTTGCACATGTGACGTAGTACACCATTTTCGGGGAACACTTTTGGCTCATGAGTGCTACTTTCAGAACTGCTGGCTAAAACCTATATAAGAGGACCAGAGAATCGCTTTAAGCCTTGGAAATAAGCTGGGGGGATAGCCTACCTCCCATGTGAATTAAATAATTAATGTGTCATACACAATATGTAGCAAAGCCAAGGTAATATCATTTTTTTTGTTTTTTTTGTTTTACCTTTATTTAACTAGGCAAGTCACAAATTCTTATTTTCAATGACAGCCTAGGAACAGTGGGTTAACTGCCTGTTCAGGGACAGAACGACAGATTTGTACCTTGTCAGCTCAGGGATTTGAACTTGCAACCTTTGGTTACTAGTCCAACGCTCTAACCACTAGGTTACCCTGCCGCCCCAATGCTTTGGTGACATAGAACATTGTCGCATTTTAGCTCACTATGAAGAAAATACCCTGTCACTGGAAGTGTAATGATGTCGGAATATGGAGAAAATACCCTGTCACTGGAAGTGTAATGATGTCGGACTATGGAGAAAATACCCTGTCACTGGTAGTGTAATGATGTCGGACTATGGAGAAAATACCCTGTCACTGGAAGTGTAATGATGTCGGACTATGGAGAAAATACCCTGTCACTGGAGGTGTAATGACGTCGGACTATGGAGAAAATACCCTGTCACTGGAAGTGTAATGACGTCGGGCTATGGAGAAAATACCCTGTCACTGGAAGTGTAATGATGTCGGACTATGGAGAAAATACCCTGTCACTGGAGGTGTAATGACGTCGGACTATGGAGAAAATACCCTGTCACTGGAAGTGTAATGATGTCGGACTATGGAGAAAATACCCTGTCACTGGAAGTGTAATGACGTCGGACTATGGAGAAAATACCCTGTCACTGGAAGTGTAATGACGTCGGACTATGGAGAAAATACCCTGTCACTGGAAGTGTAATGATGTCGGACTATGGAGAAAATACCCTGTCACTGGAAGTGTAATGATGTCGGACTATGGAGAAAATACCCTGCCACTGGAAGTGTAATGATGTCGGACTATGGAGAAAATACCCTGTCTCTGGAAGTGTAATGATGTCGGACTATGGAGAAAATACCCTGTCACTGGAAGTGTAATGATGTCGGACTATGGAGAAAATACCCTGTCTCTGGAAGTGTAATGATGTCGGACTATGGAGAAAATACCCTGTCACTGGAAGTGTAATGACGTCAGACTATGGAGAAAATACCCTGTCACTGGAAGTGTAATGATGTCGGACTATGGAGAAAATACCCTGTCACTGGAAGTGTAATGACGTCGGCTACAGTATGCTGTGTTAGCAACCCTGAACACTGTGCGCCAGTCATTCTGAATGGAACCGTACATGTAACTCTGACATCTAACGGAGGTGGAAGTGTAGCTGCTATTGCAGCCATGATGATAATCCACTGTTGATCTACTCCGCTACTAAAGCTGCTCAAAAATCATTAAAGCACTGAAAGGTTCAAGCATGGTCTCCACACAACACAGCCAATATACCAGTACCACCTCAGTCACACTACGGCTGTAACAAGATTACTCCTGAGCTAGTCATAAAATCTACTGATAATCAATGTCAGGTTTGACCAAATCCATCGATCATTGTCACCTTGTCCTGATTCAGTCGATTCCACATACAAGCACAGCCCCGTTGTTCAACACAGGCTCTGAAATGGAGAGTTCTCTCATAGAGAACCACTGTCATGGACAGTAGGCAGTAAACTACTGGGGTTTATTTATTTGGTGGGCTTAGCAACTGGCTGTTGAGTTGGTCAAGCAATGTAATGATGTAATAAACAGATACCATGGGGTAATATGAAGAAAGACATATAAAAGAAATGCTGTTATTGCTGTTAAATGCTGTTAAACCAGGACGGGACTGCCACTAAAACAATTGTAGGCTTTATCACCCATTCAGGAGCAATCCAATCCATGTGAAATCTAGTTTGACAGTCTGGCGAGACTGACTCCACTCCGTGTTTTCCCACCCTCTCTGATTTACTAACGCATCATAGGTGTCTCCCTCCTCTACAGTTCTGAGCATTTTGACTTTCTACAGTAACGTATAACACCCAACGGCGCTTTCTCTGAGTGAAGTTGAGTGAACACGTTGAGAGCCCGCTCTCTGTTGGATCCATGTGGTTTTACCTGGACTCACAACAACATTCTGTTTTTTGCGTCAACGCAGGACCGTCAACCATCGTTGGCAAAATAAACAGATTTTGATTGAGAAAGATGTTATGATAGACAGTTGTAGAAAAGTGGTAACCATTAGACGTTGAGTTGTTAGTACCTACTACGTCCGGATGCACTGCAGTGGGAGTTCCTCTACAAACGGGAATCTGCAGACGATTAAAGAAGGATTAATCACAGAAGTGCACGATGTTGGGAATACGGACCGTCCTATGGACTTTATCTGTGGCGCTGTCCGTTGTCACTGGAGCAGATTTTAAAGCACATAACTGCAGTGAGGTTAGACAAGCTTCTATCGCAAAAGGCTTCAGCTTTGAAAATGTTCCTCTGCAAGAAATGTCAGGTAAGAAGGGAATGTAAAAATGTCAGTGCTACCTGTCAATATAATGATGTATTGAACACAGTCGTAAAGTGGGTATAGTTATGGCATAATAAACCATATCAAGTGGATAAGAAGAACACATGTAATAGTGTATTATGCAAAACTGTAATGTTCTAATTTACATCACTGACTACTATAGTGCGTGAATGGACATTTTGATAACCGGCGCCTTGGCTTTAGGCTACAAAGCACATACATTTTTATGTAGGGATATAGTTGTTTATTATGATAATGCACAGCCATATTAAATTATTTTTGCTGTTGAATGAAGGGTATACTCGCCTGTCATCCACGAAGTTGTGGTTGATGTTGCCTAATGAAGAAAATGTATTTGTGATATAAAGGTAGCCAGAAAATAACTGAACACACCTTAGGCCTACTTTTACGTTGTACACTATGTTTAATGGAACCTTTATTTAACTAGGCAGGTCAGTTAATTAAGAACAAATTCTTATTTACAGTGACAGCCTACACCGGTCAAACCCGGACGGCACTGGGCCAATTGTGTGCCGACCCTATGGGACTCCCAGTCACGGCCGGTTGTGATACAGCCTGGATTCGAACTAGTGTCTGTAGTGACGCCTCAAGCACTCAGATGCAGTGCCTTAGACCGCTGCGCAACTCAGGAGCAATACAAACCCCTTAGAAATAAAACTGTAGCAACTTAAAACTCTCTATTAATTCCTTATCAAAGTAGCCTAATGTCACAGTAGCCCCGTTTATAACGTTCCTATTCGTGATACTTTGGTTCATTGTTTCAAAGTTAATCCTAAATATATCCACTAGCCTACATTAAAATATAATACAAGTAGCCCTGGCCATAATGACATTTAATATTTGACTGAATAATGTCAAGTTTATCTAACACTCTGAATAATATTTCAATGGGAGCAGCAGAATAAACCTGCTGGCGTTAGATGTGCTGGTGTGTCCAGTAGAGGTCTCTGTCTTCTTTGTGCCTCTGTGTGGAAATAATACAGAATCGTCAGCCATGCATTCACCGGATTGAGTTCTGTCTTGTTAATAACGTGACAATGAAGCCGTCATGTAATGCTACCTCAAGGCATTGCAAACATCAGTGCAATTAAATTATCCAACCAATATCCATTCTCCTTCATATGTGCGTCAACCACAGAGTAATGCTGGCATGATGCTAGTAATGATGGTTCTTGTTATATGTAATGTATGACATATACATAATGGTAGCCTGCTGGTCTTCAGATAATATTTATATGGACTTTCCTATTTCAGGCCATGGAGGCTTGCATTTTTCAGACCCACCCAAGTGAAACTGTGACTGGCTCAGTCAGAGCCTACATTTTTGCTTCAGTGTTCTGCTCCAGCATTCACAAGGGTAGATTTGCAAAAGGAGAGTTGGCACAAGGAACATTTGAATTATTTAGTTTAGGTAATGATGATCGATTGCATGCATGAAGTGAATCAAATAGTTGTTTCCTCTTTCCCTTCTCATCTGAGTGTAAACTTTGCCCGCCCAGACCATTCATTTCATCTGAGTGTAAACTTTGCCCGCCCAGACCATTCATTTCATCTGAGTATAAACTTTGCCCGCCCAGACCATTCATTTCATCTGAGTGTAAACTTTGCCCGCCCAGACCATTCATTTCATCTGAGTGTAAACTTTGCCCGCCCAGACCATTCATTTCATCTGAGTGTAAACTTTGCCCGCCCAGACCATTCATTTCATGAGTATAAACTTTGCCCGCCCAGACCATTCATTTCATCTGAGTGTAAACTTTGCCCGCCCAGACCATTCATTTCATCTGAGTGTAAACTTTGCCCGCCCAGACCATTCATTTCATCTGAGTGTAAACTTTGCCCGCCCAGACCATTCATTTCATCTGAGTGTAAACTTTGCCCGCCCAGACCATTCATTTCATCTGAGTGTAAACTTTGCCCGCCCAGACCATTCATTTCATCTGAGTGTAAACTTTGCCCGCCCAGACCATTCATTTCATCTGAGTGTAAACTTTGCCCGCCCAGACCATTCATTTCATCTGAGTGTAAACTTTGCCCGCCCAGACCATTCATTTCATGATGTCATGATCCCATAATTCCGTAGTTGGACAGAAATCTGGCACCGGTGAAGGTTGTGTATTTGATAACAAGCACACCTGTTCATAGACGGGCTTGGAGATCTACCTGATTTTAATCCCTCAGATGTCGGCACGC
Organism: Oncorhynchus tshawytscha; assembly: GCF_018296145.1. NCBI lineage: Eukaryota > Metazoa > Chordata > Actinopteri > Salmoniformes > Salmonidae > Oncorhynchus > Oncorhynchus tshawytscha. Next base: position 44,841,347 of record NC_056454.1, read on the forward strand.
TCCTGTCGTTGACGTCAAATCTCCAAATGAATGAAAAGCTCAGTCTGTCATCTCTGAGTGATGCAGCTGTATGGAAGCACTGTGATCACATCCACATGGGTGTTGACCCCATTTGTCTTCAGGAATGGCAATGACTGATTTAATGCAATGTCAACACCTCAGCAAATTGATTACTGAAAGTCTGAGAGAGCGCATATTTCAGATTTGTGCACTGTGCATATGGTCTGTATAGCCGACACAATTGTGTACATATCCTTTATTTATTAATAATAGTGATGTAAACATCTCTGTGTCACTGCCACTGGTGCAAATGGTTTCTCATCTAATATCCTTGTAGAACCGGCATGCCAGTCAGACCATACAGAGCTGAGCATGCCCTTAGAAAAATGGTGTCTTATCTAATATCCTTGTACAACCAGCATGCCAGTCAGACCATACAGAGCTGAGCATGCCCTTAGAAAAATGGTTTCTCATCTAATATCCTTGTACAACCAGCATGCCAGTCAGACCATACAGAGCTGAGCATGCCCTTAGAAAAATGGTGTCTTATCTAATATCCTTGTACAACCAGCATGCCAGTCAGACCATACAGAGCTGAGCATGCCCTTAGAAAAATGGTGTCTTATCTAATATCCTTGTACAACCAGCATGCCAGTCAGACCATACAGAGCTGAGCATGCCCTTAGAAAAATGGTGTCTTATCTAATATCCTTGTACAACCAGCATGCCAGTCAGACCATACAGAGCTGAGCATGCCCTTAGAAAAACGCTTTCCAAAAGACTTCTTTGGCTGTCCCCATAGGAGAACTCCAGGCGTAATCCTTTTTGGTTTCAGGTAGAACCTTTTTGGGTTCCATGTAGAACCCTCTGTGGAAAGGGTTCTACCTGGAACCCAAAAAGGTTCTTCAAAGGGTTCTCCCATAGGGACAGCTGAAGAACCCTTTTAGGTTCTAGATAGCACCCTTTTTTTGTAAGTCTGTTATAGTTTTGATTCAATGTACAATTGAGATGAAAAAAACCCAAGTCTACTCTATATTGTATAATCAGGTTGATATTTTCATTCGCTAGCCTATTGGTGTGAAGCCAATCCTTCAAATATTTAATGTGAATTCTAACCGTGGTATAGAGCAGGAAGCTCTGTGTATCGTTTGTGATTTTACTTTGTGATTGAATCCTGTCCAAAGCTCTTCACTGCATAATCAGTTGAGTTGAGGTCTGTTGCTTTTGGCCACGTCCTCAAGAGGAGGCCCGTCAACTTCTAGTTGTGGTCGAAGAGAGATGGGTTGATGTCTGACACCTCAGAGACTGACGATATTGTACATCATCAAATTATATCGAAGGCACCGGAATTCCCCTCATATCCTTACAAAATCCCTTTGGCTTCATATTGTACATGGTTCTACTATTTTTCAGTGGTGTCTGATATGCAAACATATGTGACTTTTATTCGGTATAGGCTAATTGAGCTCTGTTGACTGTCTTTAGTGCCCGAATATTGTGCTCTGCTTTTGGAGTGAATGAAAGATGTCCGTGGCACTGTCTCAACCCCGTTTCTTTGTATCGCACGTCTAGTTATAATTCATTCGGGGTTTAAATAGAGCTTCAATTGATTGTAATTCCTTCATTTAACCAGATGGTGTCTCTGCACAACTTCTTGTGAAAACATGAATATACAGGTTATTAGCATTAACAATGTCAAGGTAAACAAGATGTGAATGATAATTTAGGATTATTGAAAGTGATTAGGCTTGTTCAAAGCTACTTTCAAGAGAGTCTAATCCACAGTTAGCATGCTATTCCACTCCTATTGTTTCAGACCAGTGGTTCATATGGAATGGGTTTATGGGACTCAGTTGGAGCAGCCAGGTTTTGACCAGAGTGTGTGGTCAGAATCAGCCAGGTCATGTAGAATGTCAGCAGGGGTGTCAGTGTTATTGACAGAAGTGCTGCTATGTGTCAAAGCCTGCAGGCTCGGTTGGAACGGTAATACCGTGGGTCCTGGCCTGTGCATTTTCAATAGGCCCTGGTCCAAGTTGACAGAAAGTACAGTGGCGAAGGCTTAAAAACTAAGAGTGACTGGGAAAGTGGACCGGATGCACAGTGCACTTTATGTCCTTCGTCATTGGACTGTCAGCGCAGCTAAAATTGTCTGGCGCTCCTCCAGCTCTCCTCTACAGGTTATTGACTCTGTATTAAAAAAATAAATAAATCGGTCAGTGAGTTCAGTTATATACCTCCTTAATCCAAGCCCATCACTGCCCTGGTGAAAGACTAGCCCTGCACGCAGGCTTGTGACAGATCTGTCTCAGGTTCCATTCACTGACCCAATGAATTACCCAATGCCCGAGACGCGACGACAGGGGGACTTGGAAGATGAGTCAAACAGACTGCTAGACCCTTCCTGGTAGATGTGTGTTATTAGGAACACAGACACACACACACGTCCAAACTGTGTCTGTGGAACTTCTCAAGCTGTCCCAGCTCCACCCTATCATTTCACGTCCTGCTCAGCCTTCCTGTTCCCAGCAGTGGAATGGGACAGAAATAACGGTGCTGATATTTGATGTGGTCCATGGCTGCATATACAAGCAGCCAAATGTTCTCTGCTGAACCGTGTAATGTGTGGAATGGATTGAAAATAGCTAAATGGGAGAGCCAGGCCAGCAGAGAGAACAGCCAAGTGAATGTGCTGGTCTCTGGCATGATTAATCCGTATTACTATGCTGCATTATCAGATTATTATGTCCCCACCACTAAACACAGTTGAGGTGATGGATCAAGGATCACATGTGATGGTGTGGTGGTGGTAACCCTCTGCATTTCAATGGCCAACTCATAAAAAGGATGGTGATGGAATTGTTCTTGATTGGACTGTTGGGATTGGCAGTGATTGAAAGTGTTGTAAATAGCAGTGTTGGCAGTAGGGGTGTTGGGGTTATAGTCTGTAGATTTAATCATGTATCGTCAGGAAAGCCAGGGACCCAAACAGTCTTTTCTCCAAAGTGTATTTCTCAAACGCCTCTTCTATCTCCATGCCAATAATCATGCTCATGAATACTAAAATGGGCTGCATGACGGGGTTTCTCTCTTGGATCAGGAGGAATGACTCCGGTCTGTCTGCTGCTGTTTCATCCTCGCAGGGAGAATAACAGAATAACGGGGTAGTCGCTCAAAGCATATCAACAAGCTCCAGCAGCGTAGACGTTGATGCCAGTATCTTTTGTCAAGAAATTAAGCTGTCAAGGGGACACTGTTTTCTCCTCCACTTTTGTCTTTAGTTATTTTATATTGGATACAAATGTGTAATTGAGCATTTCAATTCAATTCAATTTAAGGGCTTCATTGGCATGGGAAATGTATTTTTACATTGCCAAAGCAAGTGAAAATGGATAATTAACAAAAGTCAAATAAACAATTACATTTTTACAGTAAACAGTAAGAGCATTTCTCAAACTGCTGCATACTCAATCTATGTTTCATTGTTCATTCTATGGTTCTTGTTGATATTTTTAATTTATTTAACTAGGCAAGTCAGTTAAGAACAAATTCTTATTTACAATGACGGCCTAGGGACAGTGGGTTAACTGCCTTGTTCAGGGGCAGAACGACAGATTTTTACCATGTCAGCTCGGGGATTCGATCTCAGCAACCTTTCGGTTACTGGCCCAACGTTCTAACCACTAGGCTGTATAGCTCACTGTTTGTTCACACTTGCTACTGTTTTGATCATATTCCCAACAGTACAATTTTAGATATGGTGTCATTATACTTCACACCATAAAGGAGATATCTTTAAATACGGAGCTTGGAAGATGAAAGGCTCATTTCTGTACCATTACACCCCTGTAGTTGATTTTTAGCACAAGTTTCGAGTGTTGTCATTTTTCCTAAGCATCTTTTCTTTGTTTAAGGCTCTCTGCACACTTGTTGATTTTATATTAGTCTTAATAAGGAATACACGCCATAATAGATCCCTTAATAGTCATTGGTTAAGTCTCTCCATTTATATTAAACAATATATATAATTGTCCTTGTCCCTGTTTGAACTTGACGATCTCGACCAATAGTGTGAGGGTTTACTAAATTATTTTCATTATTATTTAAGTTAGACTTGTCAGCTCTCTCATGTAATCTCAGAGAAGATAACACACTGACTCTGTATCGGTACCCCCCTGTATATAGTCTCGCTATTGTTATTTCACTGCTGCTCTTTAATTGTTTGTTACTTTTATCTCTTATTCTTATCTGTATTTTTTGAAACTGCAATTGTTGGTTAGGGGCTTGTAAGTAAGCATCTCACTGTTGTATTCGGAGCATGTGACTAATATGATTTGATTTGATTTGACACATTGTCACAGGAGGGGCATGCTCCTTGGCACGAATAATGATACATCATTAATAAATCATACATGTCTGACAGTCTCATCACGGTTTAATTAAGTATATATATCATACATATTTACAAGAAATACCAGTGATTCTCGTGAGATTGTAAACAATACATGTTTCAAAACGCAAGTCATCATTACTTTGTTGTGTTGAAAGAATATGCTTTCACTGTCGGAATGGAATCCATGTCGTTCAGAATCTGTCAGAGTTATCCACTTGAAATAGAACCGGAAGCTATGGAGAATAAGTTATTCAATTGCTTTGTCATGTTAATATAATCTGACATGAATATATGGTTTTGGTTGGGGATCTCGTTGAAGATTCTTTGATTGGAGTGATATGAAACCTATGTGAAAGAGCACTATTTTAGGAAATTGAAACTCATGTATAGTCACCTTAGCCCACAGCAGTGAAAATGTGTGTATCGTTTAGTCAACTCTTAAATTTTCATATAACTCTGATAGTACTGATCACTTACATACACCCCCGGTGAGTCAGTGGATCTTCTTGGATTAACAAAAACAACCTGGCCCGTGTCTACAGCAACAATGTTCAGTCATACATACGTTATATCTCCCTATTCCTCCTCAGCCTGTCAAAACAGTGAGCCATCAAAAAACAAAGCCCCTTTGAATACCTAGCCGCCACCGTTGGGATCTATCTTTAGCCCCATGTCTGTCACGTCAGTCCTGTTGACAACAGACTAGACATGTGTACCTGTAGGAGGGCCGTTTCACCGCTCCTGGGCAGGGGCCAACAAGGTTGTGTGTTGCGTAAGCGGCCATGGGGGAGGTATTGAGCGCTCCTCTCAGTCCACTTGGCCACAGAGTGGAGATATACCAGAAGAGTAACAGGGCACTAATGAAGACCAGAGCTGCGGTACAGTAGTAAGCTGTAAATGAGTAGTGAAAGGTAATGATCAGTACAGGCCTTAGGGCCTTCCTAGTGTCTAGTCTCAGCCACCAGCTGCTACCTGGCTGTAAGTCCTTAGCCATGCTCCAGTTAGCAAGTTGATGCAGAAGAGTCACACTTCTAGGCCCGCTGCCCATGAATATCAAATGTCCTCAGCCGTGTTTCCATTCCTGCACCAGTCCTTTTATTACATACTGTAGTCCCCAATAAATATCAAAGCCAGACATGGTTGTACGTATGCTGATTATGCATAGCTTGTCATTCCATACTGTAATGTACATGGTGTTTTGGGATCCTCTATAGGTTTACCATTCTTTACGGGATCCTCTATAGGTTTACCATTCTTTATGGGATCCTCCTATATGTTTACCATTCTTTATGGGATCCTCCTATAGGTTTACCATTCTTTATGGGATCCTCCTATATGTTTACCATTCTTTATGGGATCCTCCTATAGGTTTACCATTCTTTATGGGATCCTCCTATAGGTTTACCATTCTTTATGGGATCCTCCTATATGTTTACCATTCTTTATGGGATCCTCCTATAGGTTTACCATTCTTTATGGGATCCTCCTATAGGTTTACCATTCTTTATGGGCTCCTCTATAGGTTTACCATTCTTTATGGGATCCTCTATAGGTTTACCATGTCCAGTGTATGCCCTCTAGTTGTGTGTATCATTGTTGAAGGTAGCTATTCTGGTATCATCATAGACATTCTTATCCAATGAGGTGCTATCCCAGTCAGATTTATGGTATTGGTTCCAGATCCAACATTTAATGATCTTTATTTTACTCTTATTATTATCTATCTCATATCTACCTCAAATACCTTGTACCCCTGCACATTGATCTGGTACTGGTACTCCCTGTATATAGCAGCACATTGATCTGGTACTGCTACTTCCTGTATATAGCAGCACATTGATCTGGTACTGGTACTCCCTGTATATAGCAGCACATTGATCTGGTACTGGTACTCCCTGTATATAGCAGCACATTGACCTGGTACTCCCTGTATATAGCAGCACATTGACCTGGTACTCCCTGTATATAGCAGCACATTGACCTGGTACTCCCTGTATATAGCAGCACATTGACCTGGTACTCCCTGTATATAGCAGCACATTGACCTGGTACTCCCTGTATATAGCAGCACATTGATCTGGTACTCCCTGTATATAGCTCCACATTGATCTGGTACTCCCTGTATATAGCAGTATATTGATCTGGTACTCCCTGTATATAGCTCCACATTGATCTGGTACTCCCTGTATATAGCTCCACATTGATCTGGTACTCCCTGTATATAGCAGTATATTGATCTGGTACTCCCTGTATATAGCAGTATATTGATCTGGTACTCCCTGTATATAGCAGTATATTGATCTGGTACTCCCTGTTTATAGCTTAATTCTTGTGTATTTTATTTTTTCATTTTAATATTTTTTTAAACGCTATCGTTTGGAAGGGCTTGTAAGCAAGAATTTCACAGTAAAGTCTACACCCGTTGTGTTACTTTGAAGTGACTTCCACAATACTTTTGGGATGTCTTTTTTTAGACAGTGAACCTTTAGCCTTGAACTTTAAGGGAGTCCACAGCAGGGCGATCTATGACGTACAAGTCACCTCAGCTGCAGCATGAGGGCCTTTAGAAAAATGGATTGGACCAGATTTCAAATGTCATTGAATGGCTATATTCTGTATATGGCAGAATCAACAGATCCTGAAAGTGCGTTATATTGGCTAGAGAGCTCATTTACCTACAAACCCCTTTCAAATACACCTGAGAATAAGGCACATGAATATGGTCTTTGAAACAGCATTTCTGTGCAGTAGCAGAGGGACTAGCCTAATTTAAAATTATTTTTCTTGCTTGTGTGAATTCCCTTAGGTGATTTCTTTCCCTTGCAATGAAACATCTTATTCTAATGAGAATGAATTCGCTCACAAATCAATTATTATTGCCACACACCCCTACAATGACAGAGTTGCGAGTTTGTGGCACAATTTTGAAATGCATTGACAATGGCATTTCATCATTGTGACATTGGTTTAGATATTAACATTTTGATATGCCATCATATTTGACTCTCCTGAGGACGCAGACCACCATGTCATTGTGTTGAAGGTACACTGTGACACTGTCATGTGTAGGCCTACTGTGCTGCTTTTACCTCTCTCTGAGGACATGTTCAATATTCATATAAGAACATACAGAGTATACCAAACATTAGGAACACCTTCCTAATATTGAGTTGCACCCCTCCCTTTTTGCCCTCAGCACAGCCTCAATTGGGGTGGCAGGGTAGCCTAGTGGTTAGAGCGTTGGACTAGTAACTGAGGTTGCAAGTTCAAATCCCCGAGCTGACAAGGTACAAATCTGTCATTCTGCCCCTGAACAGGCAGTTAACCCACTGTTCCTAGGCTGTCATTGAAAATAAGAATTTGTTCTTAACTGACTTGCCTAGTAAAATAATAATAAATATGTCAGGGCATGGTCTCTACAAGGTGTTGAAATGTTGACCATTCTTGATACACATGGGAAACTGTTGAGTGTGAAAAAACCCATCAGCCTTGTAGTTCTTGACACAAATCCACTTGGATTTGTGGATGATTTTTAAGCCATTATGTGCCATTCCTAGTTGAATGGGCAAGACAACAAGTTAAGTGCCTTTGAACAGGGTATGGCAGTAGGTGCCAGGCGCCTACTGCCATACCCTATTCAAAGGCACTTACAGTGCCTTGCGAAAGTATTCGGCCCCCTTGAACTTTGCGACCTTTTGCCACATTTCAGGCTTCAAACATAAAGATATAAAACTGTATTTTTTTGTGAAGAATCAACAACAAGTGGGACACAATCATGAAGTGGAATGACATTTATTGGATATTTCAAACTTTTTTAACAAATCAAAAACTGAAAAATTGGCCGTGCAAAATTTACATTTATATCTTTATGTTTGAAGCCTGAAATGTGGCAAATGGTCGTAAAGTTCAAGGGGGGCGAATACTTTCGCAAGGCACTGTAACTTGTTGCAAGAGCCCATTCAACTAGGAATGGCACATAATCCATGTCTCAACTGTCTCAAGGCTTAAAAATCATCCACTGAATGAAGTGGATTTAACAAGTGGCGATCATAGCTTTCACCTGGATTCCGCTGGTCAGTCTCTGTCATGTTTTGTATACTCAGTGTATACTCAAAATACTTCTTGAGAGAAACCTTCAGCACCACAGAGGAGATTGCATTTGGCTGCGTACCTATGTCACCTGGTGATGAAAAGCATATTTCTTTCCCCTCATGTTTGTTTTGAAACGTTTGCTGTGCCAACCTAAAAAACATTGGACATCCCTCTCATCTGAAGTCTTGGCATTGGTATGCTAGGGGAATACAATGTCATTCCATATTGATTGATGTCCAAGCTAGAATCTGCTGTTCGAAATGACACTTCATGGGTTATTGTTAAAAAAAGGATGAGGCTCGGGTAGTGAGGAAAACACTGAAGGCAATTTTCACTTTTCATAAATGTTAATACTTCTAACACCCATTGCATATTGAATTGGGATAACACTCAAAAAGGCACGATCAAGTTCCTTCTCCCTAACCTCAATCACTTTATTTAGAACGTTGTGATATCTCATTTTAATAATTCGCAAGGACACATTTGAAGTTGCTGCAATGTGTGAATATTAAAATGAGGGGGAAAGTGCTCTGACATTAATGGGTGGTAAATCTCTCTTGTTCTTGCTGGTCTTACCATAATACCTTTACTGTCTCACTCATAAATATTGTGCCACAGGAAAATATTGTTTTTCTAACTTGGCATTTGTACCAACATGCATGCTGTATTTTTTTTGTTGTTGTAATTTTTAAATTGAACCTTAACCTATTTAACTAGGCAAGTCAGTTAAGAACACATTCTTATTTACAATGACGGCCTACACAGGACGACGCTGGGCCAATTGTGTGCCGCCTTATGGGACTCCCAATCATGGCCGGTTGTGATACAGCCTGGATTCGAACCAGGGTGTCTGTAGTGACACCTCAAGCACTGAGATGCAGTGCCTTAGACCGCTGCGCCACTCAGGAGTATTAAACTCAGTCCTCCCTTTAAGCATGGTGCCTAGCTACCCCAGGAGTGTCCCAGAGACGGCACAGAGCTCTCCTCTGATCAGGATCAATGCTGGCTATAACTCAGTCATAACTTCATATATATATATATGTATATATATATATAATATGAAGTATATATATAATATAATGAAGGTCTTTACAGTGGTGCTTCACTGCTGTTGTTAGCACAGAACGCTCGGATCAACCCTTCAAGAGATGGGTGGGGCTAAAGCTTAAGAGTGTAATGAACGATGCTGAATGGGTGTAGACAAAGAAGGGCTCTCCCGTAGTAGAACCAAAACATTCAAAGGCCATTTTCTCAAAAGTGAGTTCACAAGTTTATCAACTTTCAAAGCAAAATTACTTCCCCATTGTTCCTCAACTGTAGTGTATGATATACCATTTTGTAGCTCTGAAATGAAAAAAACACAATTTCAAAATGTTCTACATAAGAACGATTTGAGCCGGTCGGTCACATGCTGAGCACTTGCTGTCTGCTTTTCCTTCACTCTGTGGTCCAACTCATCCCAAAGCACATCAACTGGGTTGAGGTTGGGTGATTGTGGAGGCCAGGTCTTCTGATGCAGCACTCCATCACTTTCCTTCTTGGTCAAATAGCCCTAAACAGCCTGGTGGTGTGTTGGGTCATTGTCCTGTTGAAAAACAATTGATAGTCCCACTAAGTGCAAACCAGATGCGATGGAGTATCATTGCAGAATGCTGTGGTAGCCATGCTGGTTAAGTGTGCCCTAAATAAATCACAAACAGTGTCAGCAGCAAAGCACCATCACAGCTCCTCCTCCATGCTTCACGGTGCTACACATGCAGAGATCATCTGTTCATCTATTCTGCGTCTCACAAAGACACAGCGGTTAGAAACAAAAATCTCAAATTTGGACTCATCAGACCAAAGGACCGATTTCCACCGGTCTAATATACATTGTTCATGTTTCTTGGCCCAAGCAAGTCTCTTCTTATTAGTGTCCTTTAGTAGTAGTTTCTTTGCAGCAATTCGACCATAAAGGCCTGATTCATGCAGTCTCATCTGAGCAGTTGATGTTGAGATGTGTCTGTTACTTGAACGCATTTATTTACTATATTTTATGCCATCTATTGCACCTTGCCTGTCACGCTTTGTCATTGCTCATCCAAATATTTATATGTATATATTCTTATTCCATTCCATTACTTAGATTTGTGTGTATCAGGTAGTTGTGTATTTTTTAATTTTTTATTTAATTTCACCTTTTATTTAACCAGGTAGGCCAGTTGAGCACAAGTTCTCATTTACAACTGTGACTTGGCCAAGATAAAGCAAAGCAGTGCAACACAAACAACAACACAGAGTTACACATGGAATAAACAAACAGTCAATAACAGTGTGTGCAAATGGCGTGATGAGGTAAGGCAATAAATAGGCCATAGTAGCGAAGTAGTTACAATTTAGCAAATTAACACTGGAGTGATAGATGTGCAAGCAGAAATACTGGAGTGCAAAGAGCAAAAAAGTAATTAAATACAACATGGGGATGAGGTAAGTAGATTGGATGGGCGATTTACACATGGGCTGTGTACAGCTGCAGCGATCGGTAAGCTGCTCAGATAGCTGATGCTTAAAGTTGGTGAGGGAGATAAAAGTCTCCAATTTCAGCGATTTTTGCAATTCGTTCCAATCAATGGCAGCAGAGAACTGTAAGGAAGGAGATGTTGGCTTTGGGGATGACCAGTGAGATATACCTGCTGGAGCGCGTGCTTCGGGTGGGTGTTGTTATGGTGACCCGTGAGCTGAGATAAGGCAGAGCTTTACCAAGCAAAGACTTATAGATGACCTGGAGCCAGTGGGTCTGACGACGAATATGTAGCGAGGGCCAGCCGACGAGAGCATACAGGTTGCACTGGTGGTTGGTATATGGGGCTTTGGTGACAAAACAGATGGCACTATGATAGACTGCATCCAGTTTTGCTGTGTAGAGTGTTGGAGGCTATTTTGTAAATTACATCTCCGAAGTTGAGAATTTAATTGGTAGGATAGTCAGTTTTACGAGGGTAGCGATCGGGGCAGCGATCGGTTGAAAACATTTACTAGCGTTTAAGAGGAGTTGGAGGCCACGGAATGAGTGTTGTATGGCATTGAAGCTCATTTGGAGGTTTGTTAACACAGTGTCCAAAGAAGGGCCAGATGTATACAGAATGGTGTTGTCTGCTTAGAGGTGGACCAGGGAATCAAATCAAATCAAACCAAATCAAATTTTATTTGTCACATACACATGGTTAGCAGATGTTAGTGCGAGTGTAGCGAAATGCTTGTGCTTCTAGTTCCGACAATGCAGTAATAACCAACAAGTAATCTAGCTAACAATTCCAAAACTACTACCTTATAGACACAAGTGTAAGGGGATAAAGAATATGTACATAAAGATATATGAATGAGTGATGGTACAGAGCGGCATAGGCAAGATACAGTAGATGGTATTGAGTGCAGTATATACATATGAGATGAGTATGTAAACAAAGTGGCATAGTTAAAGTGGCTAGTGATACATGTATTACATAAGGATGCAGTAGATGATATAGAGTACAGTATGTACGTATACATATGAGATGAATAATGTAGGGTATGTAAACATTATATTAGGTAGCATTGTTTAAAGTGGCTAGTGATATATTTTATCACCAGCAGAAAGAGCGACATCGTTGATATATACACAGAGAAAAGAGTCGGCCCGAGATTTGAACCCTGTGGTAACCCCATAGAGACTGCCAGATGTCCAGACAACAGGCCCTCCGATTTGACACAGTGAACTCTATCTGAGAAGTCGTTAGTGAACCAGGCGAGGCAGTCATTTGAGAAACCAATGCTGTTGAGCCTGCCGATAAGAATACGGTGATTGACAGAGTCGAAAGCCTTGGCCAGGTCGACGAATACAGCTGCATAGTACCTTCCTTTATCGATGGCGGTTATGATATCGTTTAGTACCTTGAGTGTGGCTGAGGTGCATCCATGACCTTCTTGGAAACCGGATTGCACAGCAGAGAGGGTACGTTGGGATTCGAAATGGTCAGTGATCTGTTTGTTAACTTAGCTTTTGATGACTTTAGAAAGGCAGGTAAGGATGGATATAGGTCTATAACAGTTTGGGTCTAGAGTGTCACCCCCTTTTGAAGAGGTGGATGACCGCTGCAACTTTCCAATCTTGAGGGGTAATTTTAGAAAGAGAGTGTCCAGATTGTCTAGCCCAGCTGATTTGTTGCGCTCCAGGTTTTGCAGCTCTTTCAGAACATCTGCTATCTGGATTTGTGTGAAGGAGAAGGTGGGGAGGCTTGGGCAAGTAGCTGTGGGGGGTGTGGAGCTGCTCGTCAGGGTTGGGGTAGCCAGGAGGAAAGCATGGCCAGCCGGAGAGAAATGCTTATTGAAATTCTTGATTATCGTGGATTTATCGGTGGTGACCGTGTTTCCTAGCCTCAGTGCAGTGGGCAGTTGTGAGGAGGTGCTCTTATTCTCCATGGACTTTACAGTGTCCCAAAACTTTTGGGAGTTAGAGCTACAGCATGCCTGACTGCATGTATTGGTTCCTGACTTCTCTGAAAGTTTCATATCGCGGGGACTATTCGATGCTAGTGCAGTCCGCCACAGGATGTTTTTGTGCTGGTCGAGGACAATCAGGTCTGGAGTGAACCAACGGCTATATCTGTTCTTAGTTCTTTTTTAGTTCTTAGTTTTTAGTTCTTTTTTTAAAGGGGCATGCTTATTTAAGATAGTGAGGAAATTACTTTTAAAGAACGACCAGGCATCCTCTACTGACGGGATGAGGTCAATATTCTTCCAGGATACCCGGGTCAGGTTGATTAGAAAGCCCTGCTTCGCAGAAGTGTTTTAGGGAGCGTTTGACAGTGATGAGGGGTGGTCGTTTGACCGCGGACCCATAGCGGATGCAGGCAATGAGGCAGTGATCGCTGAGATCCTGATTGAAAACAGCAGATGTGTATTTGGAGGGCAAGTTTGTCAGGATCAAATCAAATCAAATTTTTATTTGTCACATACACATGGTTAGCAGATGTTAATGCGAGTGTAGCGAAATGCTTGTGCTTCTAGTTCCGACAATGCAGTAATAACCAACGAGTAATCTAACTAACAATTCCAAAACTACTGTCTTATACACACAAGTGTAAGGGGATAAAGAATATGTACATAAAGATATATGAATGAGTGATGGTAGAGAGCGGCATAGGCAAGATGCAGTAGATGGTATCGAGTGCAGTATATACATATGAGATGAGTATGTAAACAAAGTGGCATAGTTAAAGTGGCTAGTGATACATGTATTACATAAAGATGCAGTAGATGATATAGAGTACAGTATATACGTATACATATGAGATGAATAATGTAGGGTAAGTAACATTATATAGGGTAGCATTGTTTAAATTGGCTAGTGATATATTTTACATCATTTCCCATCAATTCCCATTATTAAAGTGGCTGGAGTTGAGTCAGTGTGTTGGCAGCAGCCACTCAATGTTAGTGGTGGCTGTTTAACAGTCTGATGGCCGTGAGATAGAAGCTGTTTTTCAGTCTCTCGGTCCCAGCTTTGATGCACCTGTACTGACCTCGCCTTCTGGATGATAGCGGGGTGAACAGGCAGTGGCTCGGGTGGTTGTTGTCCTTGATGATCTTTATGGCCTTCCTGTGACATCGGGTGGTGTAGGTGTCCTGGAGGGCAGGTAGTTTGCCCCTGGTGATGCGTTGTGCAGACCTCACTACCCTCTGGAGAGCCTTACGGTTGTGGGCGGAGCAGTTGCCGTACCAGGATACAGCCCGCCAGGATGCTCTCGATTGTGCATCTGTAGAAGTTTGTGAGTGCTTTTGGTGACAAGCCGAATTTCTTCAGCGTCCTGAGGTTGAAGAGGTGCTGCTGCGCCTTCTTCACAATGCTGTCTGTGTGGGTGGACCAATTCAGTTTGTCTGTGATGTGTATGCCGAGGAACTTAAAACTTGTTACCCTCTCCACTACTTTTCCATCGATGTGGATAGGGGGTGTTCCCTCTGCTGTTACCTGAAGTCCACAATCATCTCCTTAGTTTTGTTGACGTTGAGTGTGAGGTTATTTTCCTGACACCACACTCCGAGGGCCCTCACCTCCTCCCTGTAGGCCGTCTCGTCATTGTTGGTAATCAAGCCTACCACTGTTGTGTCGTCCGCAAACTTGATGATTGAGTTGGAGGCGTGCGTGGCCACGCAGTCGTGGGTGAACAGGGAGTACAGGAGAGGACGCACCCTTGTGGGGCCCCAGTGTTGAGGATCAGCGGGGTGGATGTTGTTGACTACCCTCACCACCTGGGGGCGGCCCGTCAGGAAGTCCAGTACCCAGTTGCACAGGGCGGGGTCGAGACCCAGGGTCTCGAGCTTGATGACGAGCTTGGAGGGTACTATGGTGTTGAATGCCGAGCTGTAGTCGATGAACAGCATTCTCACATAGGTATTCCTCTTGTCCAGATGGGTTAGGGCAGTGTGCAGTGTGGTTGAGATTGCATCGTCTGTGGACCTATTTGGGTGGGAAGCAAATTGGAGTGGGTCTAGGGTGTCAGGTAGGGTGGAGGTGATATGGTCCTTGACTAGTCTCTCAAGGCACTTCGTGATGATGGAAGTGAGTGCTACGGGGCGGTAGTCGTTTAGCTCAGATACCTTAGCTTTCTTGGGAACAGGAACAATGATGGCCCTCTTGAAGCATGTGGGAACAGCAGACTGGGATAGGGATTGATTGAATATGTCCGTAAACACACCAGCCAGCTGGTCTGCGCATGCTCTGAGGGCGCGGCTGGGGATGCCGTCTGGGCCTGCAGCCTTGCGAGGGTTAACACGTTTAAATGTTTTACTCACCTCGGCTGCAGTGAAGGAGAGGCCGCATGTTTTGGTTGCAGGCCGTGTCAGTGGCACTGTATTGTCCTCAAAGCGGGCAAAAAAGTTATTTAGTCTGCCTGGGAGCAAGACATCAATGAGGGTGCCCATGTTTATGGATTTAGGATTGTACCTGGTGGGTTTCTTGATAATTTGTGGGCATCTGGCTTAGATTTTAGGACTGCCGGGGTGTTAAGCATATCCCAGTTTAGGTCACCTAAGACAACGCACTCTGAAGATAGATGGGGGGCAATCAATTCACATATGGTGTCCAGGGTACAGCTGGGAGCTGAGGGGGGGTCTATAACAGGCGGCAACAGTGAGACTTATTTCTGGAGAGATTCATTTTTAAAATTAGAAGCTCAAACTGTTTGGGCATAGACCTGGAAAGTATGACAGAACTTTGCAGGCTATCTCTGCAGTAGATTGCAACTCCTCTCCCTTTGCCAGTTCTGTCTTGACAGAAAATGTTGTAGTTGGATGTAAATCTCAGAATTTTTGGTGTGCTTCCTAAGACAGGATTTAGACATGGCAAAGACATCAGGGTTAGCGGAGTGTGCTAGGGCAGTGAGTAAAACAAACTTAGTGAAGGAGGCTTCCGATGTTAACATGAATGAAACCAAGCCTTTTATGGTTACAGAAGTCAACAAATGAGAGCTCCTTGGGACACGCAGGGCCTTGGTTAACCTCCAAATCACCTGAGGAACAGAGGAGGAGTAGGATGAGGGTACAGCCTAAGGCTATCAAAACTGGTCGTCTAGTGCGTTGGGGACAGAGACTTAAAGGAGCATATTTCTGTGTGTGGTAGGATAGATTCAGGGCATAATGTACATACAATAATGCTGGTAGGGTGCTGGTACAGTGGAGGTAAACCTAGGCATTGAGTGACGATAAGAGAGGTTACATCTCTGGACACACTAGTTATGCTGGGTGAGGTCACCGCATGTGTGGGAGGTGGGTCAAAAGAGGTTTCTGAGGCATGTTGAGTGGGACTAGGGGCTCCGCAGTGAACTAAAAGAATGATAACTATCCTAAACAACAGTATACAAGGCATATTGACATTAGAGAGAGAGACATAAAGCGAGGCATAAAGCGATCACAGGTGTTGATTGAGAGAGCTAGCTAAAGACACCAACTGGTAAGACAACAATGGCTAATCAGCTAAGACAACAACAACAGGTAAAATGGCAATGAATGGGCAGAGAGGGTCAGTGAGCTACACACAGGGCCTGAGTTCAAGGCTGGGGCTGACAGATAAACAAAATAAACAAAATGGAGTACCGTGATTAATGAACAGTCCAGCAGGCATCAGCTATGTAGCCAGGTGATCATAGGGTCCAGTGAAGAGCAATAGATGAAACAGGGAAGCTGCTAGGTATCATTACTACGCTAGCAAAAGTTAGCAGGCCGGGGCTAGTAGAAGCATCTGCTTGGCCAATAAAATTAGATTTGTATATTTGGGCTGCAATTTCTTAGGCTGGTTAGTCTAATGAACTTATCCTCTGCAGCAGAGGTAACTCTGGGTATTTATTTCCTGTGGCGGTCTTCTAGAGAGCCAGTTTAATCATAGCGCTTGATGGTTTTTGCGTCTGCACTTAAAAAATGATAAGCTGTAGACCATACTATTTCCCAAGAGCGTTTTCATCTATATTATTTGTAGCTGTCTATTTACCACCACAAACCGATGCTGGCACTAAGACTGCGCTCAGTGAGCTGTATACGGCCATAAGCAAACAGGAAAATGCTCATCCAGAGGCGGTGCTCCTAGTGACCGATGATTTGAATGCAGGGAAACTGAAATCGATTTTACTTCTACCAGCATGAGGAGACAAAACTCTAGATCACCTTGTCTCCTCACACAGAAACACTGGTTAAAATACAAAGCGCTCCCTCACCCTTCATTTGGCAAATATGACCATAACTCTATCCTCCTGATTCCTGCTTAGAAGCAAAAACTCAAACAGGAAGTACCAGTGATGCGCTCAATTCATGGTCCTATGAAGCGGATGTTAAACTACAGGACTGTTTCACTAACTCCGGCTGGAATATGTTCTGAGATTCATCCGATGGCATTGAGGAGTATATCACATCAGTCACCAGCTCCATTAATAAGTGCACCGACGACGTCGTCCCCATCGTGACCATACGTACTGTACATATCCCAATTGAAAGCTATTGATTACAGATAACATTCGCACTGAGCTAAAGGCTAGAGCTGCTGCTTTCCAGGAGTGGGACACTAATACTGACGCTTATAAGAAATCCCGCTACGACCTCCGACGAGCCATCAAACAGACAAAGTGCCAATACAGTACTAAGATCAAATCCTACTATGTCAGATCTGATGCTCGTAGGACGTGGCAGGGCTTGCAAACTATCATGGATTACAAAGGGAAACCCAGCCACGAGCAGTCCAGTGACGCCAGCCTACCAGATGAGCTAAATGCCTTCCATGCTTGCTTTGAGGCTAGCAACAGTGAACCATGCACCATATGTTCCGGACGACTGTCTGATTATGCTCTACGTAGCCGATGTAAGATCTTTTTAAACAGGTTAACATTCACAAAACCTCAGAGCATGCGCTTACCAGCTGGCAAGTGTCTTCACTGACATTTTCAACCTCAACGTGACCCAGTCTGTAATACCTACATGTTTCAAGCAGACCACCATAGTCCCTGTGCCCAAGAACGCCAAGGTAACCTGTCTAAATGACTATTGCCCCGTAGCACTTACATTTGTAACATTAATAATTTTGAAAGGCTGGTCATGGCACAGACCAACAACATCATCCCAGGCACCCTGGACCAACTCAAATTTGCATACCGCCCCATACTGCACTCCACATTACCCTCCACCTGGAGAAGAGGAACGCTTATGTGAGAATGCTGTTCATTGACTACAGCTCAGCGTTGAACACCATTGTGCCCTCCAAGCTCATCACTAAGCTAAGGACCCTGGGACTGAACACCCCCCTCTGCAACTGAATCCTGGACTTCCTGACGGGCCACCCCCCAGGTGGTGAGGGTAGGCAACAACACATCCGCCACGCTGACCCTCAAGACGTGAACCCCACAGGGGTCTGTGCTTAGTCCCTTCTTGTACTCCCTGTTCACCCACGCAACTCCAACAAAATCATTAAGTTTGCTGACGACGTAACACTGACAACGATGAAAGCCTATAGGGAGGAGGTCAGAGACCTGGCCGTGTGGTGCCAGGACAATAACCTCTTCCTCAACGTCAACAAGACAAAGGAGCTGATTGTGGACTACAGGAAATTGAGGACTGAGCACGCCCCCATCCACATTAAAGGGGCTGTTGTGGAACAGGTCGCGAGCTTCAAGTTCCTCTGTGTCCACATCATGTTGGTTCTATCATGCTACACACACACCAACACAGTTGTAAAGAGGGCACGTCAGCGCCTCTTCCCCCTCAGGAGGCTGAAAAGATTTGGCATGGGCCTCAAAAACGTATGAGAACATCTTGGTGGTTCCAAACTTATTCTATTTAAGAATGATGGAGGCAACTGTGTAATTGGGGACCTTCAATGCTGCAGAAATGTTTTGGTACTTTCCCAGTTCTCTGCCCTGACAGAGTCCTGTCTCTGTGCTCTACAGACAATTGTATAGACAGGTGTGTGCTTATCCAAATCATGTCCAATCAATTGAATTTACCACAGGTGGATTCCCATCAAGTTGTAGAAACATCTAAAGGACGATCAGTGGAAACAGGATACACCTGAGCTCAATTTCGAGTCTCAAAGCAAAGGGTCTGTATACTTATGTAAATAAGATATATCTGTTCTTTATTTTAATACATTTGCAAACATTTCTAAAACCTGTTTTTGCTTTGTCATTATGGGGTATTGTGTTTAGCTTGATGAAGATGTTGTTTTATTTAATCCATTTTAGAATAAGGCTGTAATTTAACAAAATGTAGAATAAGTGAAGTGGTATGAATACTTTCTGAAGGCTCTGTATCTACCTCCATTACCTCCTACCCCTGCACATTGACTCGATACTGGTACCCAGTGTATATAGCCAAGTTATCGTTACTCATTGTGTATTTTTTTATGACTTTTACTTTTTTATTAACTCTCTATTTTCATTCTCTCTGTTCTGTTGGGCGAGGGCCTTTCACTGTTAGTCTACACCGTGTTTACGAAGCACAGTGACTTGCCATGACTTGATTTAGCAGTATAATTTTCTGTCCTTTTTTAGCTGACAGTTTTTAAGAACATTGCACAAAGGTCTTCATGTAGATTACAGGATGATTATCTAGACTAATATGTACGGGTGTCTGTGTTTCTGTCATGGCTGACCTGTGATCTTCTGAGCACTAAAATCATAGCACAATTAGAATCAGAATCAATCCATGAGTAAATTCATGTGTAAGTGCCAGTAAGAAGCTTTCTTACTACCTGGCATTGAGTGTGCAAAGTCAAGACGAGAAGACCTTTAGTGGTGGAGTGTGTGGAATATGAATGTCTTCCTGTATTAGGCCCCGGGAAAGGATTCATCAGCACAGATAATGGGAGGGGTGATCTGACTGACACTGCTTGATTAGACACTGGAGTGACAGGAAGTATTGCAACTCATGAAGGCAGCTCATCTAGCTGTTGATGAAACACTGAATGTTTGCATAAGCCACTCTCCATTACTTCACCACTGCATTTGCACATTTACAGTCAGGGTTGGGGAGTAAGGGATTGCATGTAATCCGTAAATTTTGGGGCATTTAACTCTGATTTAACTAGTATGTATGTTGTCAGGTTTCGACATAATGAGTGAAAAAATGAGTGAAGTCGCAAATTCCCCCAGATACTGCGAGAATTAGCGAACTCACGGATACGAAGCCTCAGAAATAAAAGATCCAGTCAGTCACAGATTAGGAGTCACTTACTGTAACTGTAAACGGTTACCAGCTAAATATTGTAATCAGATTACAAATACTTTTGAAAAACTAGATTACTTCTAGGATTACTTTTAAATTCTGAAACAGTGTTTCTGAAAAAATACATTGACACCTTTCTGTATTCCCAATGACATTCACATCAAATCAAATGTTATTGGTCACATACACATGGTTAGCAGATGTTATTGGTCACATACACATGGTTAGCAGATGTTATTGCGAGTGGAGCAAAATGCTTGTTTTTCTAGTTCTGACAGTGCAGCAATATCTAACATATAATCTAACAATTCCACAACAACTACCTAATACACACAAATCTAAGTAAAGGAATGGAATAAGAATAAATACATATAAATATACGGATGAACAATGACAGAGCAGCATAGGCAAGATGCAATAGATGGTATAAAATACAGTATATACATATGAGATGAGTAATGCGAGATTTGTAAACATTATTAAAGTGATTAGTGATCAATTTATTAACGTGGCCAATGATTTCAAGTCCGTATGTAGGCAGCAGCCTCTCTGTGTTAGTGATGACTGTTTAACAGTCTGGTGGCCTTGTGATCGAAGCTGTTTTTCAGTCTGTCGGTCCCAGCTTTGATGCACCTGTACTGACCTCGCCTTCTGGATGGTAGCGGGGTGAACAAGAAGTGGCTCGGGTGGTTGATGTCCTTCATGATTTTTTGGCCTTCCTGTGACACCAGGTGCTGTAGGTGTCCTACAGGGCTGGTAGTTTGCCCCCAGCGATGCTTTGTGCAGACCGCACCACCCTCTGGAGAGCCTTGCGGCTGTGGGCGGTGCAGTTGCCATACCAGGCGGTGATACAGCCTGACAGGATGTTCTCAATTTTGCATCTGTAAAAGTTTGAGGGTTTTGGTTGACAAGCCAAATTTATTCAGCCTCCTGAGGTTGAAGAGGCACTGTTGCGCCTTCTTCACCCCACTGTCTGTGTGGATGGACCTTTTCAGTTTGTCTGTGATGTGTACCCTGAGGAACTTAACTTTCCACCTTCTTCACTTCTGTCTCGTTGATGTGGAAATGGGGGTGTGCCCTCTGCTGTTTCCTGAAGTCCACGATCATATCCTTTGTTTTGTTGATGTTGAGTTAGAGGTTATTTTCCTGACACCACACTCCGAGTGCCTTCACCTCCTCCCTGTAGGCTGTCTCCTCGTTGTTGGTAATCAAACCTACTACTGTTGTCATCTGCAAACTTGATGATTGAGTTGGAGGCATGCATGGCCACGCAGTCATGGTTGAATGTGGAGTACAGGAGAGGGCTGAGCACGCACCCTTGTGGGGCCTCAGTGTTAAGGATCAGTTGAGCGGAGGTGTTGTTTCCTACCTTCACCACCTGGGGGCCCATCAGGAAGTCCAGGACCCAATTGCACAGGGTGGGGTTGAGACCCAGGGCCTCAAGATAAACAATGAGCTTGGAGGGTACTATGGTGTTGAATGCTGAGCTATAGTCAATGAACAACATTCTTACATAGGTATTCCTCTTGTCCAGATGGGATAGGGCAGATGGGATAGGGCAGTGTGATGGTGATTGCATCGTCTGTTGACCTATTGGGGCGATAAGCAAATTCAAATGGGTCTAGGGTGACCGGTAGGGTGGAGGTTAGAGGTCGACCGATTAATCGGAATGGCCGATTTAATTAGGGCTGATTTAGAGTTTTCACAACAATCAGAAATCGGTATGTTAGGACACCTTTTATTTAACTAGGCAAGTCAGTTAATAACTTCTTATGGCTGGGGGCAGTATTGAGTAGCTTGGATGAATAAGGTGCCCAGAGTAAACTGCCTGCTACTTATGCCCAGTTGCTAAAATTTGCATAGTATTAGTAGATTTGGATAGAAAACACTCTGAGGTTTCTAAAACTGTTTGAATGATGTCTGTGAGTATAACAGAACTCATATGGCAGGCAAAAACCTGAGAAAGAATCCAAACAGGAAGTGGGAAATCTGAGGTTTGTAGGTTTTCAACTCATTGCCTATCAAAGATACAGTGGTATATTGGTCAAATTGCACTTTCTAAGGCTTCCACTAGATGTCAACAGTCTTTAGAACCTTGTTTGACGCTTCTACTGTGAAGTGGGGACGAATGAGAGGGGAATGAGTCAGAGGTCTCTGGTGTCTCGCACGCTCACGTGATAGTTAGCTTGAGTTCCATTGCATTTCTACAGACAAAGGAATTCTCCGGTTGGAACATTACTGAAGATTGATTCTATACTTCGTTTGACATGTTTCTACCAACTGTAATAAGACTTGTCATCTGAACTTTCGTGTACTCTGTACTGAACGCGCAAACAAAAAGGAGGTATTTGGACATAAATGATGGACTTTATGGAACAAATCAAACATTTATTGTGGAACTGCATTCTGATGAAGATCATCAAAGGTATGTGAATATTTACAATGCAATTTCTGACTTTTGTTGACTACACAACATGGCGGATATCTGACACAGCGGTTTTTGAAATCTGACACAGCGGTTGCTTTAAGAAGTTTATCTAAAGTTCCATGAATAACACTTGAATTTTCATCAACATTTATGATGAGTATTTCTGTAAATTGATGTGGCTCTCCGCAAAATCACCAGATGTTTTTGGAACTACTGAACATAACGCGCCAATGTATACTTTTTATAAAAATATGAACTTTATCGAACAAAACATACATGTAGTGTGTAACATGAAGTCCTATGAGTGTCATCTGGTGAAGATCATCAAAGGTTAGTGATTCATTTTATCTCTATTTCTGCTTTTTGTGACTCCTCTCTTTTGCTGGATAAATGGCTGTGTTTTTCTGTGACTTGGCTCTGACCTAACATAATCATTTGTGGTGCTATTTGAAATCGGACACTGTGGTGGGATTAAGATGAAGTGTATCTTTAAAATGGTGTAAAATACTTGTATGTTTGAGATATTTAATTATGAGATTTCTGTTGTTTGAATTTGGCGCCCTGCACTTTCACTGGCTGTTGTCATATCGATCCCATTTGCGGGATCTCAGCCCAAAGAGGTTTACGAACACATTCTTATTTTCAATGACGGCCTAGGAACGGTGGGTTAACTTTTTTTATTTTTTATTTCACCTTTATTTAACCAGGTAGGCCGGTTGAGAACAAGTTTGCATTTGTTTGCATTTGCAACTGTGACCTGGCCAAGATAAAGCATAGCAGTGTGAGCAGACAACACAGAGTTACACATGGAATAAACAATTAACAAGTCAATAACACAGTAGAAAACAAAGGGGGGAGTCTATATACAATGTGTGCAAAAGGCATGAGGAGGTAGGCGAATAATTACAATTTTGCAGATTAACACTGGAGTGATAAATGATCAGATGGTCATGTACAGGTAGAGATATTGGTGTGCAAAAGAGCAAGTAAATAAATAAAAACAGTATGGGGATGAGGTAGGTGAAAATGGGTGGGCTATTTACCAATAGACTATGTACAGCAGCAGCGATCGGTTAGCTGCTCAGATAGCTGATGTTTGAAGTTGGGGAGGGAGATAAAAGTCTCCAACTTCAGCGATTTTTGCAATTCGTTCCAGTCACAGGCAGCAAAGTACTGGAACGAAAGGCGGCCAAATGAGGTGTTGGCTTTAGGGATGATCAGTGAGATACACCTGCTGGAGCGCGTGCTACGGATGGGTGTTGCCATCGTGACCAGTGAACTGAGATAAGGCGGAGCTTTACCTAGCATGGACTTGTAGATGACCTGGAGCCAGTGGGTCTGGCGACGAATATGTAACGAGGGCCAGCCGACCAGAGCATACAGGTCGCAGTTGTGGGTGGTATAAGGTGCTTTAGTGACAAAATGGATGGCACTGTGATAGACTGCATCCAGTTTGCTGAGTAGAGTGTTGGAAGCCATTTTGTAGATGACATCGCCGAAGTCGAGGATCGGAAGGATAGTCAGTTTTACTAGGGTAAGCTTGGCGGCGTGAGTGAAGGAGGCTTTGTTGCGGAATAGAAAGCCGACTCTTGATTTGATTTTCGATTGGAGATGTTTGATATGAGTCTGGAAGGAGAGTTTGCAGTCTAGCCAGACACCTAGGTACTTATAGATGTCCACATATTCAAGGTCGGAACCATCCAGGGTGGTGATGCTAGTCGGGCATGCGGGTGCAGGCAGCGATCGGTTGAAAAGCATGCATTTGGTTTTACTAGCGTTTAAGAGCAGTTGGAGGCCACGGAAGGAGTGTTGTATGGCATTGAAGCTTGTTTGGAGGTTAGATAGCACAGTGTCCAATGACGGGCCGAAAGTATATAGAATGGTGTCGTCTGCGTAGAGGTGGATCAGGGAATCGCCCGCAGCAAGAGCAACGTCATTGATATATACAGAGAAAAGAGTCGGCCCGAGAATTGAACCCTGTGGCACCCCCATAGAGACTGCCAGAGGACCGGACAGCATGCCCTCCGATTTGACACACTGAACTCTGTCTGCAAAGTAATTGGTGAACCAGGCAAGGCAGTCATCCGAAAAACCGACGCTACTGAGTCTGCCGATAAGAATATGGTGATTGACAGAGTCGAAAGCCTTGGCAAGGTCAATGAAGACGGCTGCACAGTACTGTCTTTTATCGATGGCGGTTATGATATCGTTTAGTACCTTGAGTGTTGCTGAGGTGCACCCGTGACCGGCTCGGAAACCAGATTGCACAGCGGAGAAGGTACGGTGGGATTCGAGATGGTCAGTGACCTGTTTGTTGACTTGGCTTTCGAAGACCTTAGATAGGCAGGGCAGGATGGATATAGGTCTGTAAAAATCAAATCAAATCAAATTTTATTTGTCACATACACATGGTTAGCAGATGTTAATGCGAGTGTAGCGAAATGCTTGTGCTTCTAGTTCCGACAATGCAGTAATAACGAGCAAGTAATCTAACTAACAATTCCAAAAAAAACTACTGTCATACACAGTGTAAGGGGATAAAGAATATGTACATAAGGATATATGAATGAGTGATGGTACAGAGCAGCATAGGCAAGATACAGTAGATGATATCGAGTACAGTATATACATATGAGATAAGTATGTAAACCAAGTGGCATAGTTAAAGTGGCTAGTGATACATGTATTACATAAGGATGCAGTCGATGATATAGAGTACAGTATCAACGTATGCATATGAGATGAACAATGTAGGGTAAGTAACATTATATAAGGTAGCATTGTTTAAAGTGGCTAGTGATATATTTACATCATTTCCCATCAATTCCCATGATTAAAGTGGCTGGAGTAGAGTCAGTGTCATTGACAGTGTGTTGGCAGTAGCCACTCAATGTTAGTGGTGGCTGTTTAACAGTCTGATGGCCTTGAGATAGAAGCTGTTTTTCAGTCTCTCGGTCCCAGCTTTGATGCACCTGTACTGACCTCGCCTTCTGGATGGCAGCGGGGTGAACAGGCAGTGGCTCGGGTGGTTGATGTCCTTGATGATCTTTATGGCCTTCCTGTAGCATCGGGTGGTGTAGGTGTCCTGGAGGGCAGGTAGTTTGCCCCCGGTGATGCGTTGTGCAGACCTCACTACCCTCTGGAGAGCCTTACGGTTGAGGGCGGTGCAGTTGCCATACCAGGCGGTGATACAGCCCGCCAGGATGCTCTCGATTGTGCATCTGTAGAAGTTTGTGAGTGCTTTTGGTGACAAGCCGAATGTCTTCAGCCTCCTGAGGTTGAAGAGGCGCTGCTGCGCCTTCCTCACGATGCTGTCTGTGTG
Organism: Oncorhynchus tshawytscha; assembly: GCF_018296145.1. Classification (NCBI taxonomy): domain Eukaryota; kingdom Metazoa; phylum Chordata; class Actinopteri; order Salmoniformes; family Salmonidae; genus Oncorhynchus; species Oncorhynchus tshawytscha. The sequence continues at coordinate 44,867,297 of NC_056454.1, forward strand.
AGTGGACCAATTCAGTTTGTCTGTGATGTGTATGCCGAGGAACTTAAAACTTGCTACCCTCTCCACTACTGGAGTTTGGGTCCAGGGTGTCTCCCCCTTTGAAGAGGGGGATGACTGCGGCAGCTTTCCAATCCTTGGGGATCTCAGACGATATGAAAGAGAGGTTGAACAGGCTGGTAATAGGGGTTGCGACAATGGCGGCGGAAAGTTTCAGAAATAGGGGGTCCAGATTGTCAAGCCCAGCTGATTTGTACGGGTCCAGGTTTTGCAGCTCTTTCAGAACATCTGCTATCTGGATTTGGGTAAAGGAGAACCTGGAGAGGCTTGGGCGAGGAGCTGCCGGGGGCAGAGCTGTTGGCCGAGGTTGGAGTAGCCAGGCGGAAGGCATGGCCAGCCGTTGAGAAATGCTTATTGAAGTTTTCGATAATCATGGATTTATCGGTGGTGACCGTGTTACCTAGCCTCAGTGCAGTGGGCAGCTGGGAGGAGGTGCTCTTGTTCTCCATGGACTTCACAGTGTCCCAGAACTTTTTGGAGTTGGAGCTACAGGATGCAAACTTCTGCCTGAAGAAGCTGGCCTTAGCTTTCCTGACTGACTGCGTGTATTGGTTCCGGACTTCCCTGAACAGTTGCATATCCCGGGGACTATTCGATGCTATTGCAGTCCGCCACAGGATGTTTTTGTGCTGGTCGAGGGCAGTCAGGTCTGGGGTGAACCAAGGACTGTATCTGTTCTTAGTTCTGCATTTTTTGAACGGAGCATGCTTATCTAAAATGGTAAGGAAGTTACTTTTAAAGAATGACCAGGCATCCTCAACTGACGGGATGAGGTCAATGTCCTTCCAGGATACCCGGGCCAGGTCGATTAGAAAGGCCTGCTCACAGAAGTGTTTTAGGGAGCGTTTGACAGTGATGAGGGGTGGTCGTTTGACTGCGGCTCCGTAGCGGATACAGGCAATGAGGCAGTGATCGCTGAGATCCTGGTTGAAGACAGCGGAGGTGTATTTGGAGGGCCAGTTGGTCAGGATGACGTCTATGAGGGTGCCCTTGTTTACAGAGTTAGGGTTGTACCTGGTGGGTTCCTTGATGATTTGTGTGAGATTGAGGGCATCTAGCTTAGATTGTAGGACTGGCGGGGTGTTAAGCATATCCCAGTTTAGGTCACCTAACAGAACAAACTCTGAGGCTAGATGGGGGCGATCAATTCACAAATGGTGTCCAGGGCACAGCTGGGAGCTGAGGGGGTCGGTAGCAGGCGGCAACAGTGAGAGACTTATTTCTGGAGAGAGTAATTTTCAAAATTAGTAGTTCGAACTGTTTGGGTATGGACCAGGAAAGTATGACATTACTTTGCAGGCTATCTCTGCAGTAGACTGCAACTCCTCCCCCTTTAGCAGTTCTATCTTGACGGAAGATGTTATAGTTGGGTATGGAAATCTCTGAATTTTTGGTGGCCTTCCTGAGCCAGGATTCAGACACAGCAAGGACATCAGGGTTAGCAGAGTGTGCTAGAGCAGTGAGTAAAACAAACTTAGGGAGGAGGCTTCTGATGTTGACATGCATGAAACCAAGGCTTTTTCGATCACAGAAGTCAACAAATGAGGGTGCCTGGGGACATGCAGGGCCTGGGTTTACCTCCACATCACCCGCGGAACAGAGAAGGAGTAGTATGAGGGTGCGGCTAAAGGCTATCAAAACTGGTCGCCTAGAGCGTTGGGGACAGAGAATAAGAGGAGCAGGTTTCTGGGCATGGTAGAATATATTCAGGGCATAGTGCGCAGACAGGGGTATGGTGGGGTGCGGGTACAGCGGGGGTAAGCCCAGGCACTGGGTGATGATGAGAGAGGTTGTGTCTCTGGACATGCTGGTTGTAATGGGTGAGGTCACCGCATGTGTGGGAGGTGGGACAAAGGAGTTATCAGGGGTATGAAGAGTAGAACTAGGGGCTCCATTGTGAACTAGAACAATGATAACTAACCTGAGCAACAGTATACAAGGCATATTGACATTTGAGAGAGACATACAGCGAGGCATACAGTAATCACAGGTGTTGAATTGGGAAAGCTAGCTTAAACAGTAGGTGAGACAACAGCTAATCAGCTAGCACAACAACAGCAGGTAAAATGGCGTTGACTAGGCAACGGGGCCGACAGATAAAACATAAACAAGCAGAATGGAGTACCGTGATTAATGGACAGTCCAGAGTGCATCAGCTATGTAGCCAAGAGATCAGTGTCCAGGGGGCAGCGGTGGATGGGGCAGGGAAGCTGGACTGGCGAGTGTTATCCAGGTTGAAAAAAAAAGTTAACAATGACTAAATAGCTTGTAGCTAGTTAGCTGGTTAGCTTCTGGAGGTTCTTGAGTGTGTTCTAAAAATTTAAAATAATAGCGATTCCGTATCACATTGGGTGAGGCAGGTTTCCGGAAAGGTATAAACAGATTAAAAATCAAGAAGAGATAGAAAGTAAATATGGGTCCGGTGAGTGTTTGGGACGCGGCGATTCAGACGGTTAGCAGGCCTGTGCTAACAAGCTAACAGTTCGTAGGCCCGGGCTAGACAAGCTAGCAGTTAGCAACTGCCTTGATCAGGGGCAGAATGACAGATTTTTACCTTGTCAGCTCGGGGATTCGTTTTTGCAACCTTCCGGTTACTAGTCCAACGCTCTAACCACCTGCCTTACATTGCACTCCACGAGGAGCCTGCGTTGCAGGCTGACTACTTGTTATGCGAGGGCAGCAAGAAGCCAAGGTAAGTTGCTAGCTAGCATTAAACTTTTTTTTAAAAACATCAATATTCACATAATCACACATGGTTGATGATATTACTAGTTTATCTAGTGTGTCCTGCGTTGCATATAATCGATACGGTGCCTGTTAATTTTTCATCGAATCACAGCCTACTTCACCAAACGGGTGATGATTTGTCACTGTTGTTGCACCAAACCTAACCATAAATATCAATGCCTTTCTTTAAAATCAATACACAAGTATATATTTTTAATCCTGCATATTTAGTTAATATTGCCTGCTAACATGTATTTCTTATATTTAGGGAAATTGTGTCATTTCTCTTGTGTTCTGTGCAAGCAGTCAGGGTATATGCAGCAGTTTGGGCCACCTGGCTCGTTGCGAACTGTGTGAAGTCCATTTATTCCTAACAAAGACAGTAATTAATTTGCCAGAATTGTACATAATTATGACATAACATTGAAGGTTGTACAATGTAACAGCAATATTTAGACTTAGGGATGCCACCCGTTAGATAAAATACGGAACGGTTCCGTATTTCTCTGAAAGAATAAACGTTTTGTTTTCGAAATTATAGTTTCCGGATTCGACCATATTAAAACACTTTTGGAATAGGGGGCAGCATTTTCACTTTTGGATGAATAGCGTGCCCAGAGTGAACTGCCTCCTACTATGTCCCAGATGCTAATAGATGCATAGTATTATTATTATTGGATAGAAAACACTCTGAAGTTTCTAAAACTTTTTGAATGATGTGATGAGTATAACAGAACTCATATGGCAGGCGAAAACCTGAGAAAAATCCAACCAGGAAGTGGGACATCTGAGGTTTGTAGTTTTTCAAAGCTTGGCCTACCGAATACACAGTGTCTATGGAGTTAAGCTGCACTTTCTACGGCTTCCACTAGATGTCAACCGTCTTTAGAAACTTGAATGAGGACTCTACTACAAAGGAGGGGCTCATGAGACCTGTTTGAGTCAGTGGTCTGGCATAGTGCCTTGGTCTCATGACGCGCCCTCCCGACAGAGTTACCTCTCATTCCAGTGCTTTTCTTCAGACATAGGAATTCTCCGGTTGGAACATTATTGATGTTTTATGTTTTAAAACATCCTAAAGATTGATTCCATACATCGTTTGACATGTTTCTAAAGGACTGTAACGGAACTTTTTGAGTTTTTGTCTGGACGAAGTGCCTGCTCCTCATGAAGATGGATTACTGGGCTGAACATTGTTAACAACAAGTGGCTATTTGGACATAAATAATGGACTTTATGGAACTTTATGGCACAAATCAGTCATTTATTGTTGAACTGGGATTCCTGGGAGTGCCTTCTGATGAAGATCATCAAAGGTAAGTGAATATTTATGGTGTTATTTCTAACGACTGTTGACTCCAAATGGCGGATATTTCTCTGGCTGGATTGGGCTCTGAGCGCCGTTCTCACATTATGCTTTTTTTGACATCTGACACAGCGCTTGCATTAATGACCAAAGGCTCGTATTTCTGTGTGTTATTATGTTATAATTAAGTCTATTATTCGATTGAGCAGTCTGACTGTGCGATGGTAGGCAGCAGCAGGCTCATACGCATTCATTCAAACAGCACTTCCGTGCGTTTTGCCAGCAGCTCTTCGCTGTGCTTCAAGGATTGAGCTGTTTATGACTTCAAGACTATCAATTCCCGAGGTTAGGCTGCTGGTGTAACCGATGCGAAATGGCTAGCTAGTTAGCGGGGTGCGCGCTAATAGCATTTCAATCGGTGACGTCAATTGTTCTGAGACTAGTTGTTCCCCTTGCTCTGCAAGGGCCGTGGCTTTTGTGGAGCGATGGGTAACGATGCTTCGAGGGTGGCTGTTGTCGCTGTGTTCCTGGTTCGAGCCCAGGTAGGGGCGAGGAGAGGGACGGAAGCTATACTGTTACACTGGCAATACTAAAGTGCCTGTAAGAACATCCAATAGTCAAAGGTATTTGAAATACGAATGGTATAGAGAGAAATTGTCCAATAATTCCTAAAATAACTACAACCTAAAACTTCTTACCTGGGAATATTGAAGACTCATGTTAAAAGGAACCACCAGCTTTCATATGTTCTCATGTTCTGAGCAAGGAAATTAAACATTAGCTTTCTTACATGGCACTTTCACTTTCTTTCCAACACTTTGTTTTTGCATTATTTAAACCAAATTGAACATGTTTCATTATTTATTTGAGGCTAAATTGATTTTATTGATGTATTATATTAAGTTAAAATAAGTGTTAATTCAGTATTGTTGTAATAGTCATTATACAAATAAATACATTTATAAATCGGACGATTACTCGGTATCAGCTTTTTTGGTCCTCCAATAATCGGTATCGGCGCCGAAAAATCATAATCAGTAGACCTCTAATGCATATAGTATTTTCTGGTAGTGCTCAAAGCATTCCATTCCGTGAGAGCAGCATTTCTTCTTCCCCTTGAAGCAATGAGCCCAATCGGTCCTCCATGAAAACAAAATCATAAACTACAGAGAGGCTAATAAATCCTTAGTTTTGCGGTTATGATCAGGTAAAAAAAAAAAAATCTTATCTATATTTCTGTATTTCGAAGTCCTATTCTTGAAGAAGTAGGGGGTATTAAATTAATAGGAATGACAGGAAATCTGTCAGACTTGTTTTTAATGTCAAGATATAGCTTAATCATATGATCTATATTGAAGTAGAAGGCAAATGGTTAGAAGAAGCCTACATAACCCATAACGTAAAGTAAATTGCAACATCCATTTATGGCAAGCTATGTAAACTCTAACATGGATTTGTCCTGCAATAGATGTCATTCAATTGGTAATATTCATCTGTCTTATTCTGAGGGGAAAGTAATGTAAAATAACTAGATTACGTTACTGAGTGTGGGTAATGCACTAGTAACAGGTAACTAGTAACTGATTACATTTAGAAAGTAACTGCCTAACCTTGTTTACAGTGTGCCAATGAGAAATCTGTATGCCACCCCCCACTCACCTTTTAGTTTGTGCCTTTTGAAGAAACATGTAAGTACAGCCTATTCCCCAGACATACACAATGTCTGTGAACGTTATTGTTCAGGATCTGACTCACTCTCACCAATATGCTAATCACTGCAATGACATTCAATATATATATATATATATATATAATTTTTTTGTTTTATTCACTTACATGACAATGTGAGGACAAGCAGATGCTTGCATGCATGTGCGAAATGTGCTGTGTCTGGGGAAAGCAGGAGCCCTGTTCTGCACCCTGACAGCTCTGATAACCAACTGAGTGGACAGGGATTGGGCTAGTGCTGATGTGAGGTTGCATTGGGACACATCTCTTGATTTCACCATCACAGCCCTCTTAATACTAGATGACTGCCAGAGAAACACTTTGATGCCAGGATATTAGCAGGAAATAATGTCCCCCTCAGCCATCAGAGCCCAGGTTCACTTCGGTCACATTCAGCCATCAGAGCCCAGGTTCACTCAGGATTACATTCAGCCATCAGAGCCCAGGTTCACTCAGGATTACATTCAGCCATCAGAGCCCAGGTTCACTCAGGATTACATTCAGCCATCAGAGCCCAGGTTCACTCAGGATTACATTCAGCCATCAGAGCCCAGGTTCACTCAGGATTACATTCAGCCATCAGAGTCCAGGTTCACTCAGGATTACATTCAGCCATCAGAGCCCAGGTTCACTCAGGATTACATTCAGCCATCAGAGCCCAGGTTCACTTCGGTCACATTCAGCCATCAGAGCCCAGGTTCACTCACGATTACATTCAGCCATCAGAGCCCAGGTTCACTCAGGATTACATTCAGCCATCAGAGCCCAGGTTCACTCAGGATTACATTCAGCCATCAGAGCCCAGGTTCACTCAGGATTACATTCAGCCATCAGAGCCCAGGTTCACTCAGGATTACATTCAGCCATCAGAGCCCAGGTTCACTTCGGTCACATTCAGCCATCAGAGCCCAGGTTCACTCAGGATTACATTCAGCCATCAGAGCCCAGGTTCACTCAGGATTACATTCAGCCATCAGAGCCCAGGTTCACTCAGGATTACATTCAGCCATCAGAGCCCAGGTTCACTCAGGATTACATTCAGCCATCAGAGCCCAGGTTCACTCAGGATTACATTCAGCCATCAGAGCCCAGGTTCACTCAGGATTACATTCAGCCATCAGAGCCCAGGTTCACTCAGGATCACATTCAGCCATCAGAGCCCAGGTTCACTCACGATTACATTCATCCAACAGTATTCTGCACTATAGTCAGACATGCGGTGAGAGTAGTTTGTAATCTGTACAGCAATACTAAAAAAAATATTCCTTTCACCAGAAAGGAATATAATAAATGTGTTTATCATACTGCTGGCATATTCTGTGTTCCTCTAAAGATAGGCCTTAAACAAATAAAAGCTATTCAAAGAGTATGCTGTCTGTACCACTCTTTCTTCTCTGGCTAATGGGGAATTTATTTTATTCCATTGTGTACCAACGGAAACATATCTTTGTGTCCACTGTGCTGTTTTAACCTTGGCCATGTAGCACATGCAGAGGGCACCTTGTTTGAGTGGAGAGGTCCCTTGAAAGCTCCTTATGGGATGTAGACTCATTTTAAGTGATGTTTTTCTCTGTTGAGACTGCGGGAACACACTGCTGGGTCTACTTGAGGACCTCTTTGTGTGTGACACGTCGCTGATGGAGAGCTGCACTCAGACCTTTGACCAATGGGACCTCCCTGACTCCTACCAACCTTTGGCCCATTAAAGTGTTCACTAGAGTGTTCACACTGGATGCCAAACGTTTCCTTTTATAGACCGTCAGTGACCTACCTAAAGCTGAGTTTTCTTTTGACCTGTGAAGTAAACAAAACCAGTGTTTATGGTGCAGTCATAAGCTGTGGGAAAAAAACAACAGAAAATAGCTCTGAACAAACTGTGCGTGGGCTCAAACCTCATGCCGTCACATAATGCAGGTTGGCATTTACTGGGATGACTCACGTACTGGAGGCAGCTCTGCATGCTAGTCACTAGCTGGCACAGCCACAAAGTCATCAAATCGGATTTTAGACCTAACCTGAACTCTGTTAGGTTCTGAACAAACAGAGTAAAAACTCAAACGGACGATTAGGAAAATCTCAAACCAAGTTTATTCACCCACTGGGTCATACAGCTGCAAATATACATAGACATGTTTACAGAAGCACATACAGTATATGTATACCCTCCGACTAGGTGACGTCAACTCCTTGCACATCTAGACAGCCAATGCATCGCTGTTGCTAGTCGGGAACTTAATTGGTTCCTCTCACTGGTGTAGTCATGGAACCTTTCTCATGCTAGAAACATTTTTCGGGTGGTGGATGTGTATGTGTGTGGGATACCACTGTTCCTTCTCACTTCATCTGACCTGACCTCGGGCAAAATTCCTCACTTCTCCCTAATCCACGACTGTCCTACCTTATCAGTGACTGAAACCTGACTGTTGCCCTTTGCCTCTCTCCTTAGGAGCCATGAGATTTTACAATAACATGTTTTGACAGAATGTAAACTTCCTGCACTCCCCTTTGTCTCACTCTGTAACTTAGTTGTTTATCATCACATTTCTGACCCCAACACATACATTCCTTATATATGTAAAGTAATCAATAAGTTCTAGTGTGGTGACATGAGTATGTATATTTCAAGCTAGAATCCAACAGATAATCCGGGTGGCCATTTGATTAGTTGTTCAGAGGTTTTATGGCTTGGGGGTAGAAGCTGTTAAGGAGCCTTTTGGACGTAGACTTGGTGCTCCGGTACCGCTTGTCATGCAGTAGCAGAGAAACCAGTCTAACTTGGGTGTCTTTCACAATTTTTCGTGCCTTCCTCTGACACCCCCGAGTATATTGGTCCTGGATGTCAGGAAGCTTGGACCCAGTGATGTACTGGGCCGTACACACTATCCTCTGTAGCGCCTTACAACAGATGCCGAGCAGTTGCCATACCAGGCGGTGATGAGGATGCTCTCGATGGTGCAACTGTCGAACCTTTTGAAGATCTGTGGACTGATGCCAAATCTTTTCAGTCTCCTGAGGGGGAATAGGCTTTGTCGTGCCCACTTCACAAATGTCTTGGTGTGTTTGGACCATGATAGATCGTTGGTGATGTGAACACCAAGGAACTTAACTCTCGACCCGCTCCACTTCAGTCCCGCCGTTGTTAATTTGGGGCCTGTTCGGCACACCTTTTCAGGCCTATCACGGTTGTGTCGTCAGCAAACGTAATGATGATGTTGGAGTCGTGCTTGGCCATGCATTTTTGGGTGAACAGCAAGTACAGGAAGGGACTAAGTACGCATCCTGACTTCCTTACGGGCCACCCCCAGGTGGAAAGGGGGTGGCCCGTCAGGAAGTCCCGTATCCAGTTGCAGAGGGAGGTGTTTAGTACCAGGGTCCTTAGCTTAGTGATGAGCTGTGTGGGCACTATGGTGTTGAACGCTGAGCTGTAGTCAATGAACAGCAGTCTCACATAGGTGTTCCTTTTGTCCAGGTGGGAAAGGGCAGTGTGGAGTGCGATTGAGATTGTGCTGGATGTAATGAAAATTAGATTTAAAAGTGGTGGAATTGCCCCAAAGTATTTTTTTTTCTTCATGAATGTTTACGCTGACTTTGCCACTGCCCATCTAGTAGAAATAGCTCAGCTCCACTTCCAGGACGAGATTTACCCAATAAACGTCAACCTCCTCACATAACCTCCTCACATAACGTCCTCACATAACCTCCTCACATAACCTCCTGCCCTCACTGGTGGACAGTGCTGTTCTTCTTTATGGCTGAGGTCAAATCGGCTCCTACCAGAGGAAGCTGAACTGATTCCCAAAGTTTGGTTAACCTGCAGGTTTCTGACTAAATAACATCTCAATTCTATTTGGGCAGTGAGAGGTCGAGGCAAATTCTGAAATTAGCGCATTTTCAGAGGGCTGACTGGGGTACTTGCTTGGTTGCTTTTAGGTTTTTAACAAAAAAATGACACAACACACTCAACATATTTTTTATGTCAAGAATCATTGGTTTGTCATCACGTGATTTTAGATTATTTCTCCACATTTGGTCTTCAAAGTGATGTTGCAGTTGTCATAGTGTGACATGCTGAGGAAAAGCTGAATCAGCGTTGTCCATGGAAAATAGAATGGGGATGTAGATCATTAACTTGTAATTCAGTTCAGCTTTTCATGCATGTCATCAATAGTAATGTGATTTTCATCTGAATGGCAATAACTCTGTTCTCTCTACAGGCTACACACAGAATACTTATTGGCAATATTAACATTTACGTTATGAAGAATAGTAGAAAATAGAAGCCAGAAAGACATGGAATGTGTTGATTAATACACTATGATTTAAGGACATTGGACAAGTTGTAAATATCATTAAACAATCACCTATTGTCCCATACAAATGTAAATCCTATAGCCAATGTCATATCAGTTCTCATGATTCCTTCATTTACTGTAAATATTTCGGGGGAAAACCACCAGGAATGTTTCTGAACACTCTCCTAGTGTGATTAACATGATGATAAACAACACAGAAACATGATGATAAACAACAGAAACATGGTGATAAACAACAGAAACATGATGATAAACAACACAGAAACATGATGATAAACAACAGAAACATGATGATAAACAACAGAAACATGATGATAAACAACAGAAACATGATGATAAACAACAGAAACATGACGATAAACAACCCAGAAACATGATGATAAACAACAGAAACATGACGATAAACAACCCAGAAACATGATGATAAACAACAGAAACATGATGATAAACAACACAGAAACATGGTGATAAACAACAGAAACATGACGATAAACAACCCAGAAACATGATGATAAACAACAGAAACATGACGATAAACAACCCAGAAACATGATGATAAACAACAGAAACATGACGATAAACAACCCAGAAACATGACGATAAACAACAGAAACATGACGATAAACAACAGAAACATGACGATAAACAACAGAAACATGACGATAAACAACAAACATGACGATAAACAACAGAAACATGATGATAAACAACAGAAACATGATGATAAACAACACAGAAACATGATGATAAACAACACAGAAACATGGTGATAAACAACACAGAAACATGATGATAAACAACAGAAACATGATGATAAACAACAGAAACATGATGATAAACAACAGAAACATGATGATAAACAACAGAAACATGATGATAAACAACAGAAACATGGTGATAAACAACCCAGAAACATGATGATAAACAACAGAAACATGATGATAAACAACAGAAACATGATGATAAACAACAGAAACATGATGATAGACAACCCAGAAACATGATGATAAACAACAGAAACATGACGATAGACAACACAGAAACATGATGATAAACAACAGAAACATGATGATAAACAACAGAAACATGATGATAAACAACAGAAACATGATGATAAACAACAGAAACATGATGATAAACAACAGAAACATGATGATAAACAACAGAAACATGATGATAAACAACCCAGAAACATGATGATAAACAACAGAAACATGACGATAGACAACCCAGAAACATGATGATAAACAACAGAAACATGATGATAAACAACAGAAACATGACGATAGACAACCCAGAAACATGATGATAAACAACAGAAACATGACGATAGACAACCCAGAAACATGATGATAAACAACAGAAACATGATGATAAACAACAGAAACATGATGATAAACAACAGAAACATGATGATAAACAACAGTAACATGATGATAAACAACAGAAACATGATGATATACAACAGAAACATGATGATAAACAACAGAAACATGATGATAAACAACACAGAAACATGGTGATAAACAACACAGAAACATGGTGATAAACAACAGAAACATGGTGATAAACAACCCAGAAACATGATGATAAACAACAGAAACATGATGATAAACAACAGAAACATGATGATAAACAACAGAAACATGATGATAAACAACCCAGAAACATGATGATAAACAACAGAAACATGACGATAGACAACCCAGAAACATGATGATAAACAACAGAAACATGATGATAAACAACAGAAACATGACGATAGACAACCCAGAAACATGATGATAAACAACAGAAACATGACGATAGACAACCCAGAAACATGATGATAAACAACAGAAACATGATGATAAACAACAGAAACATGATGATAAACAACAGAAACATGATGATAAACAACAGAAACATGATGATAAACAACAGAAACATGATGATAAACAACAGAAACATGGTGATAAACAACAGAAACATGATGATAAACAACAGAAACATGATGATAAACAACAGAAACATGACGATAGACAACCCAGAAACATGATGATAAACAACAGAAACATGATGATAAACAACAGAAACATGATGATAAACAACAGAAACATGATGATAAACAACAGAAACATGATGATAAACAACAGAAACATGATGATAAACAACAGAAACATGATGATAAACAACAGAAACATGATGATAAACAACAGAAACATGATGATAAACAACAGAAACATGATGATAAACAACAGAAACATGGTGATAAACAACAGAAACATGATGATAAACAACAGAAACATGATGATAAACAACAGAAACATGACGATAGACAACAGAAACATGATGATAAACAACAGAAACATGATGATAAACAACAGAAACATGGTGATAAACAACAGAAACATGATGATAAACAACAGAAACATGGTGATAAACAACAGAAACATGACGATAAACAACAGAAACATGATGATAAACAACAGAAACATGATGATAAACAACAGAAACATGGTGATAAACAACAGAAACATGACGATAAACAACAGAAACATGGTGATAAACAACAGAAACATGATGATAAACAATAGAAACATGATGATAAACAACAGAAACATGGTGATAAACAACAGAAACATGATGATAAACAACAGAAACATGACGATAAACAACAGAAACATGACGATAAACAACAAACATGACGATAAACAACAGAAACATGATGATAAACAACAGAAACATGATGATAAACAACACAGAAACATGATGATAAACAACACAGAAACATGGTGATAAACAACACAGAAACATGATGATAAACAACAGAAACATGATGATAAACAACAGAAACATGATGATAAACAACAGAAACATGATGATAAACAACAGAAACATGATGATAAACAACAGAAACATGATGATAAACAACAGAAACATGATGATAAACAACAGAAACATGATGATAAACAACAGAAACATGATGATAAACAACAGAAACATGACGATAGACAACACAGAAACATGATGATAAACAACAGAAACATGATGATAAACAACAGAAACATGATGATAAACAACAGAAACATGGTGATAAACAACAGAAACATGATGATAAACAACAGAAACATGATGATAAACAACAGAAACATGACGATAGACAACCCAGAAACATGATGATAAACAACAGAAACATGATGATAAACAACAGAAACATGGTGATAAACAACAGAAACATGATGATAAACAACAGAAACATGGTGATAAACAACAGAAACATGATGATAAACAACAGAAACATGATGATAAACAACAGAAACATGATGATAAACAACAGAAACATGATGATAAACAACAGAAACATGATGATAAACAACAGAAACATGGTGATAAACAACAGAAACATGGTGATAAACAACAGAAACATGGTGATAAACAACAGAAACATGATGATAAACAACAGAAACATGATGATAAACAACAGAAACATGATGATAAACAACAGAAACATGATGACAAACAACAGAAACATGATGATAAACAACAGAAACATGGTGATAAACAACAGAAACATGATGATAAACAACAGAAACATGATGATAAACAACAGAAACATGATGATAAACAACAGAAACATGATGATAACCAGCAGAGAACGTGGTGATAACCAGCAGAGAAACGTGGTGATAACCAGCAGAGAAACGTGGTGATAACCAGCAGAGAAACGTGGTGATAACCAGCAGAGAAACGTGGTGATAACCAGCAGAGAAACGTGGTGATAACCAGCAGAGAAACACATGTCTTTGTCCTCAAGTGATAAATTAATCCTGGCATGAATTTCATCTCTGGGCTACTGGCAATTTTAATTTAATTTGTTTGTGTTCTACCAACATAGGGAGCTGGCTGAAAGTTGTGAGAACGGAATGATTGCATGGGGAGAGGGAACAACTCTGACAAACGTGTGTGTGTGTGTACGTGAGAGAGATAGGAAGCAGTGTCTGCCACTGTCTCATCCAACCAGACCTAAGATTACTGTTATATACTATTTCTGGTTATGTTTTCAAGGCCTTTACTTTGTTACACTAGCTCGTGCTGATAAATGCTGCACATATTAATGCTGCTTTGGATTGAGGTGTGCTGTAGCATGATTTAATGGCTGGCTTCACAGTCACGCACCATGGCTAATTCACATAGAGGGATCGAATCCCCGAGCTGACAAGGTAAAAATCTGTCGTTCTGCCCCTGAGCAAGGCAGTTAACCCACTGTTCCCCAGGCGCCGACGACGTGGAGGTCGATTAAGGCAGCCCTCCGCATCTCTCTGATTCAGAGGGGGTTGGGTTAAATGTGGAAGACACATTTCCGCTGAATGCATTTAGTTGTACAACTGACTAGGTATCTTCCATTCTCCTTCCCCATCAGGCACAACTGACTTTGTTCTGCAGGAGAATGTCCTACAGTACATTTCACAGGCACACCCTCATCCCTTTTAATACATTTAACATGTAGAGTCAACAAACACTGTAAAGCAGTAATCATAGACTAGATTCAGCTGCGGAAACATTTTTTCTTGAGCGGATGGTCAGGGGGCAGGAACATAATTACAAATCATTTATTGACTGCGAATCGACCGCAAGAAGCCAAAACAGAGGACTAAAATAGAATCACTTCAAACATAGCTTGCATTTGTATACAATCACATACATAACTATTTTATACGTGGTAATACTGTGGAACAGATTTCCAAAATGAAAATCAATTGGAGCTGATTTATTTTATGCCCCCCATGTTTATTTATTATTTGTTGGGGGCCATATAAAATCACCCGCGGGCCAAATTCTGCCTACGGGCCAACAGTTGGGGAACCGTAACCCTGCACTAGAGGAATCAACACCTCTAGATGTTAAATCGTTGTATTTTATTCACTCTCATAGCGCTTCGTTACAGGCCCTCAAAATATAATGTAATTCTCTTACCGGTAAACCTGAAATTATCTGACAGTTCAGGCTCTTTAATTAAATTCAGTAATGGTTGCATGCAGAGACTGGTTCACATTGAGAACACAGTGTAATAAATAGCTGTTATTAGAATTGATCCAGTCATTTTAAGCAGCTAACCCCTGGCTTGTGGAGATATTGTGGATTTAGGCTCCCTCTCATTTGTGTTAAAGACATTGACAGCACTTTATTATCATGTTTTGAGTAGCACAGCTTGACAAATAGGACTTTATTTTATAATTAAATAATGAAAAGTGACTGCACGTTGACAGTGAACGAGAAGTGCACGGCATTGTTAGAGCATCAACAATACTTCAAATGTCTAAAGATGAGGATTTTTAAAATGTATTTCTATTTTTAGTCTGAAATCATAGAGTGATATCAATCTATAGAGAAATCACTGATATTACTCTATTACAAAAAAATATTCAAATCAGCATCCCATTTGTCAGAGAAGAGCCGTAGTTTATTAATCAACCCTCCTTGTGTTAGTTGAATATCATTTATAAATGTGTTTGTAGTTTTGGTCTGCTGTTTTATAACATGATAGATCTGTGTGACTGAATAGCATCTCTGTGTTTTCCCAGGCGACCATCTTCGTGTATGTCCTCAAGGGAGCACCTGTTGCACCTCTGAAATGGAGGACAAGTTTGGGCAACGGAGCAAGCTGGAGTTGGAGAACCTGGTCGATGAAACTAGTCACGAATTACGAAGCACCTTTGTCTCCAGACATAAAAAGTTTGACGGTAAGACACGTTTCTGGTGTTGTTTCTAAATAGTCTGCTTTTGTTTATCTGCAATACTCTCTTCTCAATTGTTGCTCACCTACATATTCTTTTATTTTGAGCCACCTATAGGAGGCGGCTAGGGGAGAAACGGCTCACAGTAATGGCTGGAACGGAGCGAATGGAATGGCATCAAACACCTGGAACCATGGAAACCATGGAAACTATGTGTTTGTTGTATTTGATACAAGTCCACTCATGCCCCTCCAGCCATTAACAAGAGCCTGTCCTCCCCAATGAAGGCGCCACCAACCTCCTGTGCTCTATACACAGCTACTTGATGATCCCTGAACAAAGTTTGTTCTGTTGACTTCTATTTCAGTTTTGCTTACTGTTGTGTTTGCAATTTAGTTGACTTGCTCAGGAGGGCATTTGAATTATAAATCATCATGAAGACTGTGAGTACCTCCTTTGGGTTAGACAAGCATGGTCTCTTGCACAACATATCGACAGCTGGAACCAGTAGCGTAGAGCATCCTCCTCCTCTAATACATCTCCTATAGCAGGTCTGCTGCGGCAGTATGTAGGATCCTGACTTCCACAGCGACTCTTCTGACAACCTCTCCTGACCGCCCTCGGCTCAGAGAACGGAGATTCTCTTTGCGGAGATATATTTGTTTTTACGCCCCGGCCTTGACTTTCACACACACTTCCTGCTGATCGTCCTCTTCCCAGTGAGTCCCTGCTTGTTATGGTTTAATGAGCAATAACACAAATCTCTCCAATGGCACCCTCAGCAGTATGGGCAGCAGCTGCTCATCAGGACTATGGAGATAGAGGAGATGGGGGTAAATCATGTCAATTATGGGATGTCATCCCACAGCCATCCATCCTCCTGTCACATCTCAGTCAGCGGCTTTTTAGAAAATATAATTTTATTATGTGATTTATGTTAGAGAAACTCTGTGGAGAAAGTGTCTGTGTGCTGGCTCTCCCTGCTCCAGATGGGGCTTCTTTTAACCTTATTTGGTTCAACCAGAACCATATTGTGCTTCTGTTTTGGGTTGGATATGTTTCAGTTGGCTCACTGTTAACACAGGGAATTCAGGGAGTTTGTAAACGTTAAGCCAAGCAGTGGCCTTGATTCAACAGTGCTCTCTCCAGTGTGAGGAGCTAAGGGCTTTCACAGATTAGTCCACAGTGTCAGTGCAATGCTTCTCAATAACAATGAGCTCTCTCTCTCTCTCAATAACAATGATCTCTCTCTCTCGCCCTCTCTCCCTCTCCCTCTCTCACTCTCTCTCTCTCTCCACTTCAATCTCCCCACTTTCTGCACAACTAAGCCAAACGCTTTATGATTAAATAGTATTACACTTTTGACTGTTAACACTTGTTAGAAAAAATACATTCATCTAATGTCTAGGGCAAACACTGCTTTGATGTTTATTGTGTGGGATGTGAAAAATGAGCTAAAGCTGTTGAGTAAGTGCCTCAAATCTGAGAGCAGTGCTGAAAAAGCATATATTGAATACAGGCCCCACAATTATTCAATGGAGAGCAGTGCATGTTAAATCCTGCAGTCATCTGCACCTGAGAGTTAAAGCAGAGTCATTTTTCATGCAATACGATGCAGTAGGAGTATCACTACACATCTCTAGTAACAGCATTAGGGCCACTCCTGATTGTTGGAACACATTAGCAAAATAGTTTAGGTTAATATTTATAATGATTCCATTTCTTAAGGATCGGCGTTCCGTCAATAGGACAGTTGTAAATCATGCAGCGCGTGATATCAAGATTGCAGATTTTAGAGTAACAACAAATGTCGGTACATAGAAATGTCTTACATCGGCTGAAAGCTTCAATTCTTGTTAATGTAACTACACTGTCCAATTTACAGTAGCTATTACTGCGAAAAAAATGCCGTGTTGTTGTTTGAGGAGAGCTCCTAACAACAAAACACTTTTTTCAACGCGATAGGTTTGATAAATTCACCTCTGAAGGTGAAATGTGTACTTAAATCAGAGCAAGATTTCAGAATGTATCATCCAAAGGGTCCCAGAGATAACATGAAGTGTCTTTTTGTTAGATAAAATCATTTTTCATATCCTAAAAAGGTCCATATACCACGCACGATTGATTTTGTATTTCCACTCGTTCAATTTGCAAAGAAAGGAATCTGTGAAAATCTAACCCTAAACGTTGTTTTGAACGAGTCAGATCACATTCGTATTTATTCCTCAGAGATCCTAGAAGGTAACAAGACTTAACTATTTCATTAAGGGTGTAGTATATCCTATAGGACATCATATTTGGTCAGAGAGCGACGCCTTCATGGCACGCAGATGACGCGTGTGGCCATCACTTGAACAACTGTATCTTTGTCAAATAAGCACCAATCGGGGTCAAACAAAGCTGGCTAGATAGCCAATGAGCTGTGCTTTATGGGGCGGCAGGGTAGCCTAGTGGTTAGAGCGTTGGACTAGTAACCGAAAGGTTGCAAGTTCATATCCCCGAGCTGACAAGGTACAAATCTGTCGTTCTGCCCCTGAACAGGCAGTTAACCCACTGTTCCTAGGCCGTCATTGAAAATAAGAATTTGTTCTTAACTGACTTGCCTAGTTAAATAAAGGTAAAATAAAATAAAAATTACGGGAGTATCCGTAAACCATTTATATGTCATAAAATGTACCTTCTAACCTTGTACGACAGCATGCTTTTTCATTTTGGACAAAAATTATGAGGATATTCAGAGTTATGAAGTTATGAAAACTGGTTGTTTTGCAAATTGTGAGCTTATAATATGGCTACTACCACTTGGAAAGATAAATCAAAGTTTAAGTGTACAGATTTGGCGATATTCTTGCAGAAAAATGGAATATGAATGCGAATGTCTTCTTCACAATTTGCCCAAATGTACCTGGGGACTTCACACTAAAAGTCTTGTTGTTCACTCATTTTTCAAGTTATCCATCTGAAACTTTGCACATACACTGCTTCATCTTGTGGACACTATCAAAATTACAACCAGAGTGATGGCTATAACTATGACCTTTCTCTTGCATTTCAAAGATGGTGGTAGAAAAAGACTGTCTGTTTTTTTCTTCTTTATATTTTCTTCTACCAGATCTATTGTGTTATATTCTCCTACATTCAATTCACATTTCCACAAACTTCAAAGTGTTTCCTTTTAAATGGTACCAAGAATATGCATATCCTTGCTTCAGGGCCTGAGCTACAGGCAGTTAGATTTGGGTATGTAATTTAGGCGAAAATTGAAAATACGATGCAATACGATTGAAAATGCAATACGATGCAGTAGGAGTATTACTACTCATCTCCAGTAACAGCATTAGGGCCACTACTGATTGTTGGAATACACTAGCAAAATAGTATAGGCTAATATTTATAATGATTCCACAAAAGACGATGAATATGTTTTATTACCAACTCGTTACAAGTTTACTGTTGTCAACTGACCTTTATTTGGCAAGGTGACCCAAAAAGTTAAGAGTAAGCAAATGTTTAAATTTATGGCTATATATTTAGCTATGAATAATTTACTCCGAATTATGCATTTCCTTCTGCTTTCTGTTTTCCCAAGTTTATTGTAAAATGCTTATGCTGTTGATATTGTTCTTCCACTGTCATCTCATACTTTATTATAATCCACCAAGTTTAATGCCTCTCCATGTGAGATGTCCTCATTAGACCTACTCTCACCGTAGTAAACTACAACCTAAGTTCTTTGAAAATCTCACGAAGACTCCAGTCACCCCGGTCATAGACTATTCTCTCTGCTACCGCACGGCAAGCGGTACCGGAGCGCCAAGTCTAGGTCTAAGAGGATGCTATAAATAGCTTCTTTCCCCCATGCTATAAGACTGCTGAACAATTAATCAAATGGCCACCGGACTATTTACATTGACCCCCCCGCTCCATTTGTTTTTACACTGCTCCTACTCGCTGTTTATTATCTATGCATAGCCACTTTACCCCTAACTACATGTACTAATTACCTCGACTAACCTGTATCCCTGCACATTGACTCGGTACCGGTACCCCTGTATATAGACTCACTATTGGTATTTTATTGTGTTACTTTTTATTAAGAATTTCACGGTAAGGTCTACACTTCTTGTATTCGGCGCATGTGACAAATAAAGTTTGATTTGATTTGAAAACACAACTGCATGAATCTCTGTATTTTGAGCCCAATAGCCCTCTATTTAGAAGACCAGAGTTTACCTTCATGGAAGACAACTGTCACTTTTTTAGTTTTCACACATTTTATAAACCAAACATAATTGCAACTTCAGACAACTCTTTGAGTGTTTTGGATTTCAGCCCAATTTCCAGCAGCAAGTGACATGATTCACCATGCCCACTCCTTTTAAACTGTTCCTCATCGTATCTGGGGCTATTGAATTACAGCCTATAACTCTCAAATGATCGGATAGTTGCACAGAAACTCAATGTCAGAACGTCAGTGTGTTCTTTTTTTCCAGGAAAACAAAATCTTTAGCACATGTGCCGTTCCTGGAAGCAAGCGTGCATCAATAAACAAGTGTATATTTTGATCGGCCTCTGTCAGGGAGAAGAGAGGAGGGCTCCAAGGATGAAGATGGGGGTAGTAAATGGGGTTTGTCCAGCAGCACTTACGTCCATGACTCCAGGCACCCACGTTTCTCTAGGGGCCTCCTGCCACTCTCCATAATGTAATCAGTGTCAGGATGGATGCTGTGTGCAGGTTTCTGCTGGCTGCGAGCTTTACAGGAGACACGGAGTCTGGAGAGGGTCTCTGCTGACTGGCAACACAGGAAACATGAGACATTCCTATTTGGACTCTGATTTAATTTATGTGTTGGTTATCTATACATTCAATCACATTGGAGAAATGTTCAAGCCTGGAGAATTTCTGGAGTTGTTTTGGCAAGGTCAGCCTTCACCGCCCTGGACGCCAAGGTATATTAGGAATATTTTACATATATACTGGCTCTGGGTTTCACCAGCTAGTGTTAGGAGGATGGAATCAGAGACCAACTATTGTACATTATGTGATGAAAAAGACCAGGGAAATGAGTCTGGTTAAACAGCTCACCATTTGTTTGAAGTGAAACGATGTTTACTTTTTATTTTTTTACTGTCACTATTTCTATTAAAAAAAGAAGTGTATCTTTAACTGATTTGATTTATTTGAATGGTGAGAACAGAGTCTAACCAGGCTACAATTATTGTGTCCACATGGTCATATGCACACAATAAGACAATTATTGTGTCCACATGGTCACATGCACACAATAAGACAATTATTGTGTCCACATGGTCACATGCACACAATAAGACAATTATTGTGGATAGTCAGATTAATATAATAGTTTGATTTAAACGCTTAATTGCTTCGGAAGAAGAACGATTTCCCTAAAAATCCTGTTAACATGGACACATCTGAAATCAGGCAACCTGATCACCAATGAAAATAAAGGTTCTACCACAGCGATCATGTTATTTTTGGGAAGCATATTTGATTCTGATTTCAGACATATACGTTTATATGTGAACTACTTCTAAGACGCATACGTTCAGTTGTTCCGAACTCACTTCACTCGCGCTAAAGAGGGAGGCTCTCGGCTGGCGCTAGCTCTAAAGAGGGAGGCTCTCGGCTGGCGGTAGCTCTAAAGAGGGAGGCTCTCGGCCGGCGCTAGCACTAAAGAGGGAGGTTCTCGGCTGGCGGTAGCTCTAAAGAGGGAGGCTCTCGGCCGGCGCTAGCACTAAAGAGGGAGGCTCTCGGCTGGTGCTAGCTCTAAAGAGGGAGGCTCTCGGCTGGTGCTAGCTCTAAAGAGGGAGGCTCTCGGCTGGTGCTAGCTCTAAAGAGGGAGGCTCTCGGCTGGTGCTAGCTCTAAAGAGGGAGGCTCTCGGCTGGCGCTAGCTCTAAAGAGGGAGGCTCTCGGCTGGTGCTAGCTCTAAAGAGGGAGGCTCTCGGCTGGTGCTAGCTCTAAAGAGGGAGGCTCTCGGCTGGTGCTAGCTCGGCGTATGACTGGTGAAAGTAGAATGAATTTCTTCCCGGTACAGGACCTCCTATATATTTATGGGCTTAATCATAGAATTACATACACACTGAGTATACAAAACATTGTGGCGGCAGGGTAGCCTAGTGGTTAGAGCGTTGGACTAGTAACCGGAAGGTTGCAAGTTCAAACCCCCAAGCTGACAAGGTACAAATCTGTCGTTCTGCTGAACAGGCAGTTAACCCACTGTTCCTAGGCCGTCATTGAAAATAAGAATTTGATTTGTTCTTAACTGACTTGCCTAGTAAAATAAAAGGACACCTTCTCTTTTCATGACATAGACTGACCAAGTGAATCCAGGTGAAAGCTATGATCCCTTATTGATGTCACTTGTTAAATCCAAGCCTTGAGACATGGATTGTGTACGTGTGAATGGGCAATACAAAAGATTTAAGTGCCTTTGAACGGGGTATGCCAGGTGCACCAGTTTGTGTCAAGAACTACAACACTGCTAGGTTTTTCACACACAGTTACCCTTGTGTAACAAGAATGGTCCACCACCCAAAGGACATCCAGCCAACTTGACACAACTGCGGGAAGCAGTGGAGTCAACATGGGTTAGCATCCCTGTGGAATGTTTTCATCACCTTATAGTCCATGCCCCGACAAATTGAGGCTGTTCTGAGGGCAAAAGGCGGGGGGGGATGAAACTCAATATTAGAAAGTTACTCATTTTTGAATTACTCAGTGTAGAATCCCTATTAATTTAATAGGAT
The DNA here is from genome assembly GCF_018296145.1 of Oncorhynchus tshawytscha. Lineage (NCBI taxonomy): Eukaryota > Metazoa > Chordata > Actinopteri > Salmoniformes > Salmonidae > Oncorhynchus > Oncorhynchus tshawytscha. The sequence continues at coordinate 44,889,914 of NC_056454.1, forward strand.
CTCTGGGGCCTCGTCCTAAAGATATGTCATTTCACTTTTTAAATGTATGACCTTTTTATTGTGGAATAAAAACAACCAGTCATGATGATGTTTGCATCTGATTGTCAAATAATAATTTCAAATCACTTCCTTGGCAAAAAATGTCTGTGTTTTCGTGGAACCACATTGCATTTTGGAGCGTAGAATATACCACCTGTTTTCAAGTCCATTCGCAAATGTATCATGTCTCTGACATGATGTAATGATAAATAGTGGCCTACAGTTTTCTTGATGATAAAAACGAAACTAAGAAAACATTTGTAATAGGCTCATGTTTTACCAGTACGGCGTACCACCACCACTATTTTGCCGGAAGCCGTACCTTGCCGGGCCGGATTACTTTCACCCCTGGTGTGCGCTTACTTCCATTTTGACCACAGTAGTGGAGAGGGTAGTAAGTTTTAAGTTCCTCGGCGTACACATCACAGACAAACTGAATTGGTCCACCCACACAGACAGCATTGTGAAGAAGGTGCAGCAGCGCCTCTTCAACCTCAGGAGGCTGAAGAAATTCGGCTTGTCACCAAAAGCACTCACAAACTTTTACAGATGCACAATCGAGAGCATCCTGGCGGGCTGTATCACCACCTGGTACGGCAACTGCTCCGCCCACAACCGTAAGGCTCTCCAGAGGGTAGTGAGGTCTGCACAACGCATCACCGGGGGCAAACTACCTGCCCTCCAGGACACCTACACCACCCGATGTCACAGGAAGGCCATAAAGATCATCAAGGACATCAACCACCCGAGCCACTGCCTGTTCACCCCGCTATCATCCAGAAGGCGAGGTCAGAACAGGTGCATCAAAGCTGGGACCGAGAGACTGAAAAACAGCTTCTATCTCAAGACCATCAGACTGTTAAACAGCCACCACTAACATTGAGTGGCTGCTGCCAACACACTGACTCAACTCCAGCCACTTTAATAATGGGAATTGATGGGAATTGATGTAAAATATATCACTAGCTACTTTAAACAATGCTACTTAATATAATGTTTACATACCCTACATTATTTACCTCATATGTATACGTATATACTGTACTCTATATCATCGACTGCATCCTTATGTAATACATGTATCACTAGCCACTTTAAACTATGCCACTTTGTTTACATACTCATCTCATATCTATATACTGTACTCGATACCATCTACTGCATCTTGCCTATGCCGCTCTGTACCATCACTCATTCATATATCTTTATGTACATATTCTTTATCCCTTTACACTTGTGTGTATAAGGTAGTAGTTTTGGAATTGTTAGCTAGATTACTCGTTGGTTATTACTGCATTGTCGGAACTAGAAGCACAAGCATTTCGCTACACTCGCATTAACATCTGCTAACCATGTGTATGTGACAAATAAAATTTGATTTGATTTGATTTTGACCTTACTCCAATTTAAGTGAAGCAGAGTAAGGTGTTTACATTACTATTGGATAATCTGCCCACTGTCTGTGTAATATCAAATTATTAGTGTGCATGTGAACGTACTCATTGAGTCAGAGGACACTGAACAAGTACGCCTCACCACTGTGCAGCGCTCGCTGTCTCATTTCAATGATATTTACCATGTCTTTAACACCTGTTTGTGGAGTCCCACCCACATAGAGTAAGTGTTCATGTATTTCTTACAGTCTGTGTGGAGTGGGCCCACGATCTTTACTGTAGCTGACAAAGCAGCCTACGCATATCTTGACAACATTGCCTACGTGTCACTTGCACAACAGTGAGAGGACACTGTCGCTATCCTCTGCCAAGCTGTTCCAGGCAGTAGTATCCCGCATCACCCCCAAAATATCTAGACTACTCTGTCAGTGAGCCAGCTGTAACACAAGACCTACAAGAGAGAATAGAGGCCATCATCTCAACTACCCATGTCATCAACATGGCTCCTATTAGTGGGATTTATTAGGATTTTCCTCGGTTCTGGTGGATTATTTATGCATGCGTACCACGTAGCATATTTTTCAGTGACTTGGCTCCAATCCATATCCCAGGACCCTGGGAAACAGTACTGTTGTACTCGGAGAAATTAGGGAAAGAACAGGCCTGCAGATTTCTCTCCCGTTAAGCTCATTAAATGCTAAGGTGGGGGTCTTAATTACTAATCAATGTCCTAGCTCTCCGCTGACCACTAACACCATGGTGCTGCCGTTCTACACAGAATATTAATGTAGTGAGACCGGTACGATCGATTCCATCTGGAGCTGCGGACTCTTAAACAGCCCTATGCCTGTGGTGCAGTGCTTTTAGCTGAACATTTGGATATTTTAGTTTTTCACACATAGAGATGAATAGCGTCCATCCTCACCGCCAGGTCTGTCTGCTCTGTGGTAATTATTTTTGCTCTGACAAAGGACTGTCTGCTCTGTGGTAACCATCTTTGCTCTGACAGATATGTCTGCTCTGTGGTAATTATCTTTGAACTGACAAAGGTCTGTCTGCTCTGTGGTAATTATCTTTGCTCTGACAAAGGTCTGTCTGCTCTGTGGTAACCATCTTTGCTCTGACAGAGCAAACATGAGATAGTGATGTGTTGTCACTTAGAGATGATGTCATCGTGATCATGGCGTCAAGAGTTAGTGTTTATTCCAGTTGTGTTTCTCTTCCACACTAATAGGTCAATGTGATTTGAATTGGGCTTCTTAAAGACTAAGAGGCGTTTGTCTATCATATTACCGGCCTGAGATCATATTGGTTACCATTGCCCATCATGCGGGTGAACACTATGCCTCAACAATTATACCCACTCAAGAAGAAGAGGGGAAATATAAAACTGTTTAATTTTTCTTCAATTTTTTTTTTAACCAGTTGATTTGACAGGGCCCACTCCCACAGCCCTCTCACCCAGCAGCGACACAACAGCAACCGCAGAGGAATAAACCCCAGGCGTGCCTGGTATAAAAGGTCAGGCTGTCATGTTCTCCACAGTAACAGAGGTCCTCCTCTCAGACTCATTCCTGTCCCTCAGACAGCACCCTCCCTATTAGACTGATGGCAGGATCCTCTCCTCTCGGTAATGCCAGCCTCTGATTGACAGGTGGAATTAGGATGCTTTTCTCCAGAGAGCTCTCTCTCTCTCTCTCTGTCTTTTTCTCTGTCCCTGTCTCTCTCTCTCTCTCTATCTCTCTGACTCCCTCTGTCTCTCTCTCTGTACAAAATATATAGAGTACTGCACACACTGCAATTATTTAGGTTGAAAAATAAGCTCAACTGGACACCTTAATGATGCAGTGAATGACATTTGGCTAAAACGAATTGAATGTGTCATTGAACCAATTGCATTTTATGGCAGCGAGGTGTGGGGTCCACTTGCAAAACAAGATTTCACCCAATGGGACAAACACCCCATTGAAACCCTGCATGCAGAGTTCTGTAAGATTCCCTTATATGTCCAGAGGAAAACTACAAACAATGCATGCAGGGCAGAATTAGGCCAATATCCACTAATAAGCACTCAAAATATAGCAATTACATTTAGGAAACATCTAAAATACAGTGACCCCCTCTCATATCATCACCAAGTCCTGCAATGCCAAGAGCTGAGCAAAGAAAAGAGTCCCCTCATCCAGCTGGTCCGGGGGCTGAGTTCACAAACCTGTTCTACAAACACACTGAAGCCTCAGTCCCCTCATCCAGCTGGTCCGGGGGCTGAGTTCACAAACCTGTTCTACTAACACACTGAAGCCTCAGTCCCCTCATCCAGCTGGTCCGGGGCTGAGTTCACAAACCTGTTCTACTAACACACTGAAGCCTCAGTCCCCTCATCCAGCTGGTCCTGGGGCTGAGTTCACAAACCTGTTCTACTAACACACTGAAGCCTCAGTCCCCTCATCCAGCTGGTCCGGGGCTGAGTTCACAAACCTGTTCTACTAACACACTGAAGCCTCAGTCCCCTCATCCAGCTGGTCCGGGGCTGAGTTCACAAACCTGTTCTACTAACACACTGAAGCCTCAGTCCCCTCATCCAGCTGGTCCGGGGCTGAGTTCACAAACCTGTTCTACTAACACACTGAAGCCTCAGTCCCCTCATCCAGCTGGTCCGGGGGCTGAGTTCACAAACCTGTTCTACTAACACACTGAAGCCTCAGTCCCCTCATCCAGCTGGTCCGGGGGCTGAGTTCACAAACCTGTTCTACAAACACACTGAAGCCTCAGGACCAGAACATCTAATCAATCAGAATAAACCAAATTACAACACAGTCAAAAGAAAACTACATTGCTTATAGGGAAGCACAAAGCAAAATGCAGTAGTATCTGGGCCTAAATCGCAGAACCTGAGACAGAGCTGCATTTCCTGACAAAATGTAAAAAATATAAAACCATTAGTGTCATTTCCCCAAATTTGAAACCCTCATTCAAAGACCTCTCTGATGAGAGTATGCTACCCATCCTGTTGGGGGAGGATGCAGAGAGCTGTGGGTTGGCAGTGAACTACATTGCTGCCTGACATAAGATGTTAGGGACAGTGTCTAACAGACCAATCAACCTGCACATGTCCTCTACTGTATACTTATTGTTATTGTTGAATGTATGGCTATTTTTGGCTATTATCATTACTATTGTCCCATTTACAATTTTGATTCTTATAATCTTATTATTGTAAATATCCAAAGTAAGCTTTGGCAATGTGTACATTGTTATGTCATGCCAATAAAGCAAATTGAATTGAGAGACTGATAGAGAGACTGAATTTATTTAACTAGGTAAGTCAGTTAAGAACAAATTCTTATTTTCAATGACAGCCTAGGAACAGTGGGTTAACTGCCTGTTGAGGGGCAGAATGACAGATTTGTACCTTGTCACCTCTGGGATTTGAACTTGCAATCTTCCGGTTACTAGTCCAACACTCTAGAGAGAGAGACTCTGATAAATAGAGACTGAATGATTTAGAGAGAGACTCTGATAGATAGAGAGAGACTGATAGATAGGGACTGAATGATATAGAGAGAGACTGATAGATAGAGAGAGAGAGAGAGACTCTGATAGATAGAGACTGAATGATATAGAGAGAGACTCTGATAGATAGAGACAGAGAGAGAGAGAGAGAGACTCTGATAGATAGAGACTGAATGATATAGAGAGAGACTCTCATTGTTACAACACGGTAGCCAATCATATAACATTGTGTCATGTTTACTGATATATTTCCCCTTGTTTATTTCACTTTTGTTTATTGTTTATTCCATTTGCTTTGGCAATGTAAATGTTTCCCAATTCAATAAAGCCCTTTGAATGAACTTGAATTGTAATTGAGAGATATACTGTGATAGAGAGAGAGACTGGGTTGGAAAGAGAGAGAGACTGGGTTGGAGAGAGAGAGAGACTGGGTTGGAGAGAGAGAGAGAGACTGGGTTGGAGAGAGAGAGAGACTGGGATGGAGAGAGAGAGAGACTGGGATGGAGAGAGAGAGAGAGAGACTGGGATGGAGAGAGAGAGAGAGACTGGGATGGAGAGAGAGAGACTGGGATGGAGAGAGAGAGACTGGGATGGAGAGAGAGACTGGGATGGAGAGAGAGAGACTGGGATGGAGAGAGAGAGACTGGGATGGAGAGAGAGAGAGACTGGGATGGAGAGAGAGAGAGAGACTGGAATGGAGAGAGAGACTGGGATGGAGAGAGAGAGACTGGGATGGAGAGAGAGAGAGACTGGGATGGAGAGAGAGAGAGACTGGGATGGAGAGAGAGAGAGAGACTGGGATGGAGAGAGAGAGAGAGACTGGGATGGAGAGAGAGAGAGACTGGGATGGAGAGAGAGAGAGAGACTGGGATGGAGAGAGAGAGAGACTGGGATGGAGAGAGAGAGACTGGGATGGAGAGAGAGAGAGACTGGGATGGAGAGAGAGAGAGAGACTGGGATGGAGAGAGAGAGAGAGACTGGGATGGAGAGAGAGAGACTGGGATGGAGAGAGAGAGAGACCTGGGATGGAGAGAGAGAGAGACTGGGATGGAGAGAGAGAGAGACTGGGATGGAGAGAGAGAGACTGGGATGGAGAGAGAGAGACTGGGATGGAGAGAGAGAGAGACTGGGATGGAGAGAGAGAGAGACTGGGATGGAGAGAGAGAGAGACTGGGATGGAGAGAGAGAGAGACTGGGATGGAGAGAGAGAGAGAGAGACTGGAATGGAGAGAGAGAGAGAGAGAGACTGGGATGGAGAGAGAGAGAGACTGGGATGGAGAGAGAGAGAGACTGGGATGGAGAGAGAGAGAGACTGGGATGGAGAGAGAGAGAGAGACTGGAATGGAGAGAGAGAGAGACTGGGATGGAGAGAGAGAGAGACTGTGATGGAGAGAGAGAGAGAGACTGGGAAGGAGAGAGAGAGAAAATGGGTTTGAAAGCAAGAGGCTGGGATGGAGAGGGAGAGACTGGGATGGCAAGAGAGAGAAAATAGGTTTGAAAGCAAGAGACTGGGATGGAGAGAGATGCATCAACAGCAACCTTGGTAAAACCCTCTGCATTATCATTAACAGCAGACTCGTACATTTCCTCTGTGAAAACAATATACTGAGCAAATGTCAAATGGGCTTTTTAACAAATTACCGTACAGCAGACCACGTACTGTATTCACCCTGCACACCCTAATTGACAAACAAACAAAGGCAAAGTCTTCTCATGCTTTGTTGATTTAAAAAAGCTTTCGACTCAATTTGGCACGAGGGTCTGCTATACAAATTGATAGAAAGTGGTGTTGTGGGAAAAACATACGACATTATAAAATCCATGTACACAAACAACAACTGTGCGTTTAATATTGGCAAAAACAGGGCCGTGGGATGATGCAGGTATGCCTCACCCTCTTCAATTTATATATCAATGAATTGGCGCGGGCACTAGAACAGTCTGCAGCAACCGGCCTCACCCTACTAGAATCTGAAGGCAAATGTCTACTGTTTACTGATGATCTGGTGTTTCTGTCTCCAACCAAGGAGGGCCTACAGCAGCACCTAAATCTTCTGCAAAGATTCTACCAGAACTGGGCCCTGACAGTAAATCTCAGTAAGACAAAAATAATGGTGTTCCATAAAAGGTCCAGTTGCCAGGACCAGAAATACAAATTCCATCTAGACACCGTTGCCCTAGAGCACACAAAAAACTATACATACCTCGGCCTAAACATCAGCGCCATGTGTAACTTCCACAAGGCTGTGAACAATCTGAGAGACAAGGCAAGAAGGGCCTTGCTGTCAAAAGGAACATAGAATTCGACATACCAATTAGGATCTGGCTAAAAATACTTGAATCGGTTATAGAACTCATTGCCCTTTATGGTTGTGAGGTCTGGGGTCCGCTCACTAACCAAGAATTCACAAATGGGACAAACACCAAATTGAGACTTTAAAGCCCCTTAAACCGAAAATGAAATTGAATTAAATTTGTTGCGGAGGGAGAGCGACGCGGAGGGAGTGCGACGCAGAGGGAGAGCCACGTGGAGGGAGAGCCACGTGGAGGGAGAGCCACGTGGAGGGAGTGCGACGCAGAGGGAGAGCCACGTGGAGGGAGTGCGACGCGGAGGGAGAGCCACGTGGAGGGAGAGCCACGTGGAGGGAGTGCGACGCAGAGGGAGAGCCACGTGGAGGGAGTGCGACGCGGAGGGAGAGCCACGTGGAGGGAGAGCCACGTGGAGGGAGTGCGACGCAGAGGGAGAGCGATGGATAGAGAGAGAGCTAGACAGAGAGAGACTGATAGAGAGAGAGAGACTGATAGAGAGAGAGAGACACTGATAGAGAGAGACTGATAGAGAAAGAGAATGATAGAGAGAGAGAGAGAGAGAGAGAGACTGATAGAGAGAGAGGGAGAGACTGCTAGAGAGAGAGAGACTGCTAGAGAGAGAGAGACTGATAGAGAGACAGAGAGAGAGAGAGAGAGAGAGAGACTGATAGAGAGACTGAGGGAGAGACTGATAGAGAGAGAATCTATCCCTGATAGAGAGAGACTGATAGAGAGAGAGAGAGACTGAGGGAGAGACTGAGGGAGAGACTGATAGAGAGAGACTGAGAGAGAGAGAGACAGAGAGAGAGAGAGAGAGAGACAGAGAGAGAGAGAATGATAGAGACTGATAGAGAGAGAGAGAGACTGAGGGAGAGACTGAGAGCGAGACTGATAGAGAGAGAGAATGATAGAGACTGATAGAACATATAGCGAGCTCTTCTGTGGACTGGCTTTGTTCCTGCAGGATAGCCCCCAGGGTAGAATAGGTGGAGATAAGATGGTGTGTGTGCTATGCTCAGAAATAACTGGCAATGTTATTTTTATTAAGTGATAAAACTCAATGGGGAACTTTTGTGGATACAGTACTCTTGAATGACTTTCTTGTATGAACGAGTGTATCTTTTTTATCTATGGATGAGGTGTGGATTTAGGGGTTTTATCACATGATAGAAACCTGCTCAAAACCTTTTTATATACCCAGCTGTTAGCTAACTCTGATGATAATTTATGGATCTATTCAATTCAAACATTATTTGAAAAGCATGATCCTTTGATCATTTTTGTGGTGTGATCTATTGTTCCATCCTGCTGTGAGTGGACGTCATGAGGTTCACTCAAAGAGATCTGCTTTGTGAAATCTGCATGCTCAAACTCTGATGCTCCATGCTGCCAAATGATGGTCATGTAAGATCAATGTTGGGGGGCTGTATATCTTTAACGTTGAGGCTGTTATAAATGACCTGCCGTATGGTGATTAATGACAGTGTTGTCATAGTCTCCTGTTATCAAGGTATGTTGCCTTAATTATGTAAACGTCCACATTTTGACTGTCAGTTTAAACGCTTGTGACTCTGCGTATTTGCTTGAAGGTATAATCTCTCACGGCAGAAACATCAGAACATTCTGGGTTGCATTTAGGATCGACAATGTCACTCGGTGAATGCTGCAACTCAAGTGTAGTTTCGAAGAGTGGGGATATTTTTATTTATTGTTTCTTTTTGCGCAGAAGGCTTTAGATCACTGGGAATCTCTGTGATTTTGATTTGTCCCGTAGCTTTCATGAATCACAATTACAAGGCTGCTGTGTTGTTTTACAAAGCCCTGTAGTGAGAGTTAGTGCTGGTCATGTCTCGGGGGAAGTGGCTGTAATTAACTATAGCCCCGCAGGGCCTAGCTCTACACTGTGGCCCTGAACAATGTCCCAAAGCAGCTCACTGTCATCGCTATGCACATCTGCTGCTGAAGGGTAGATGGTGGAACCAAAACTTCAAAATAAAGATTGAGACACTTGAGTGTCTCTAAAATAAATCTTAGTTTCCAAAGAGTTGTGAAAAGCATGTTTTTGCCTGTTCTCTCTGTGTATATTCTCTTATACAAATATTTAGATTTTGTTAGAACGGATTTGACGTTCTTCAGAATGCTTTGGCGAAAGACTGGCTGACCTCATAGTGACTCCGAGTGAAGCAGAGATGAAGCTACACTTGTCAAAGTGAGAATGGCTCTGTTTAGCCTGTCCTCTCCCAGCACTGTGCTCTGTGTGAGGAGTAGGTGGCCATATTGAGCTTAATCTGCTGAAAGTAATGAACTCTGTGCCAGTTCTAAGTCTGAACATTTCTGCCTCATTGTTCTCTCGGGGTCACAGCCTTTCATTTTGGGTAGATCTATTAATTACTGCTATGTAATTGAGGCCTTACGTGAGATCTACTCTGAATTTGCAGTTTCTGCCATACCCCTTAATACCAGATTTGGAAAAATATGATCCTATTCATGGATTTGCTGTAATTATACTAAGTTGTCTTTTTCACTAAATGTAAACTGTGTTGTGGTCACCCCATAATGTCTGTGCTCATTATTCCTCCTAATTGTACTGAAATAGAGTTTGGCATTGTATCAAATATTCAGACTATATTTAAAAATGAATCCCACCTCAATTATGTTGATTTATATTTGATTAATAGCCGAGCTGATCTGGAAGGGAGAAGAATTGACTGGACTGATAATTCTTATCCTCAATTCAGTTTCAAAGCTTTTCATTAATCAGAAAGGATGTCACTGGGTGCCATGGACTCTGCTGTTGTATTAATGAAGCCAATTCTAATAAGCACAAGACAAGTAGTTTAACACACAAATCTTTACTTAAATAATTCACTGAAGACAAATCTTTACTTTCTGGAAGTTGTTTAGAAGTTCTAAGGAAGTGCCACTTATTTCTGGAAGTGATAAACAAGTAAATATACTCAATTAAATGATGACATTCTTTCTCATTATTATTTCTTGTGAACATGTCACACTGGTAAAAGGTAAAGGTCTGGGAAGATAATTTGATGTAATTACGTCCCATGGGACACAAACGTGTCACTGAAGTCTAACAGCAGTAACATTAAAGAACTGGTAAAAGCATAAATAACAAAGGATTTGTTTTACAGCGAAAATGTGAATTCAGACATGCCAATAACACTCCATAGTACAAACACCCATCTTTTCTGACATTTCAATCTGTCATGCCTCAGAGAAGTGTAAGCAGTCAACCACCACACTCTTTCAGCATACTGCATTACTATTAGTATAACGAAAGCCCATAATACACTTTTGGACCAAGATAACAACTGTATGCCTCGTTAGTATTTTAGTATTACATTTTTTTTTTTACAAGCATTTCGCTGCACCTGCTATTAACATCTGCAAATCTTTGTACGCAACCAATAAACTTTGATTTGATTTAGTACCGCTCATCTCTTTCCTCTCAGCGGGCTTTAGATGTGTTAAATACTGAGCCATGTTGAGTAGCAACAAACTGCTGGTAAATCTGAAGCAATCTATTTTAAGAGACAAGGGTGTAAATAATCAAGGATGTCTTCAGTTACAGACGGGCAGGTGTGAGACGGCCCCTTGAATTGAATTGATAGTAATGAAAGAGCAATGGTGTCGATTTGATGCACCAAGAACATAGTACATGTAGTATAGTACATATATAGTACATGTAGTATAGTACATACATAGTACATGTAGTATAGTACATATATAGTACATGTAGTATAGTACATATATAGTACATGTAGTATAGTACATACATAGTACATGTAGTATAGTACATATATAGTACATGTAGTATAGTACATATATAGTACATGTAGTATAGTACATACATAGTACATGTAGTATAGTACATATATAGTACATGTAGTATAGTACATATATAGTACATGTAGTATAGTACATATATAGTACATGTAGTATAGTACATATATAGTACATGTAGTATAGTACATACATAGTACATGTAGTATAGTACATACATAGTACATGTAGTATAGTACATACATAGTACATGTAGTATAGTACATACATAGTACATGTAGTATAGTACATACATAGTACATGTAGTATAGTACATACATAGTACATGTAGTATAGTACATATATAGTACATGTAGTATAGTACATACATAGTACATGTAGTATAGTACATACATAGTACATGTAGTATAGTACATACATAGTACATGTAGTATAGTACATACATAGTACATGTAGTATAGTACATACATAGTACATGTAGTATAGTACATACATAGTACATGTAGTATAGTACATACATAGTACATGTAAATCAAATCAAATCAAATCAAATGTATTTATATAGCCCTTCGTACATCAGCTGATATCTCAAAGTGCTGTACAGAAACCCAGCCTAAAACCCCAAACAGCAAGCAATGCAGGTGTAGAAGCACGTAGTTGGATGAAGGGTGCATATGGAGTTGCAGTAGCTAGATATCTTCAGGTTGGGTCATTAATGACGGAAGACAGAAATAGAGAGCAACACAAGACAACTTGCATTGAATGAAGAGACAAGCACATCCTCCAGCAAGAGATACTGAAACAGATACGATTCAGCATTACAGGATTTCAGATCAGATTTCCCATAGAACTTTTCTCTCTGGTGTTTAGAGTCTCGCTAATGTGTTGCTCCTAATGTAATTTAATTTCACTAGCTTTGCAGAGCGCTAATGAACACTTAGAGCCATTACAGTTTGAACAAGGCCCTTTTGATTCTGGCCTGATAAGTGAGAGGAGAGCATCTCTGGGCTCCTGGCTGAACAGCATGTGACCCAGCATGAACTGCACCAAAGACTGCCCAGGGTATAACTTCCTATATCATACACTGTTATATTTAAGAATATAAGAAAATCTTGATATTTTGTCTGCTATGATTAGTCTTAAACTGTTGCACCCTGTCTCCTAATTTGGAGAGAGTGGCATGAACTCTATTCAAATTGAATCTGGTTCCTTGAGAGGCAAGGCTATCATCATCCATAGCAGATGGTGGGAAGACCTAATCACCTCATTCCTGTTACTCACCACCCATAGAGGCCATTCGGTAAACAATAAGCTGTGTGTAGGAAGTGAATAATAAGTGAGTGGGTCAAGCATTCCCTCTGTTCTTTATAGCGTCACTTGAATTTTTTGTTGTTGTAATATGTAATGTGTAATGTGTAATATGTAATATGTAATATGTACTCCATGCGTTGTCATTCCCATTAACGGGCGTTGGACAGTTTTTGGAGCACGGCAGGTGTCATTTAAACATATATAACGATTCACCTTCACCGCAAACATCCTTATTGGTTTCTACCTTCACCACAAACACAGTCCTTATTGGTTTCTACCTTCACCACAAACACAGTCCTCTTGGGTTTCTACCTTCATCACAAACACAGTTCTTATTGGTTTCTACCTTCACCACAAACACAGTCCTCATGGGTTTCTACCTTCACCACAAACACAGTTCTTATTGGTTTCTACCTTCACCACAGACACAGTTCTTATTGGTTTCTACCTTCACCACAAACACAGTTCTTATTGGTTTCTACCTTCACCACAAACACAGTCCTCTTGGGTTTCTACCTTCACCACAAACACAGTCCTCTTGGGTTTCTACCTTCACCACAAACACAGTCCTCTTGGGTTTCTACCTTCACCACAAACACAGTTCTTATTGGTTTCTCCCTTCACCACAAACACAGTCCTCTTGGGTTTCTACCTTCACCACAAACACAGTCCTCTTGGATTTCTACCTTCACCACAAACACAGTCCTTATTGGTTTCTACCTTCACCACAAACACAGTTCTTATTGGTTTCTACCTTCACCACAAACACAGTTCTTATTGGTTTCTACCTTCACCACAAACACAGTCCTCTTGGGTTTCTACCTTCACCACAAACACAGTTCTTATTGGTTTCTACCTTCACCACAAACACAGTTCTTATTGGTTTCTCCCTTCACCACAAACACAGTCCTCTTGGGTTTCTACCTTCACCACAAACACAGTCCTCTTGGATTTCTACCTTCACCACAAACACAGTCCTTATTGGTTTCTACCTTCACCACAAACACAGTTCTCATTGGTTTCTACCTTCACCACAAACACAGTTCTTATTGGTTTCTACCTTCACCACAAACACAGTCCTCTTGGGTTTCTACCTTCACCACAAACACAGTTCTTATTGGTTTCTACCTTCACCACAAACACAGTCCTCTTGGGTTTCTACCTTCACCACAAACACAGTCCTTATTGGTTTCTACCTTCACCACAAACACAGTCCCTATTGGTTTCTAACTTCACCACAAACATGGTCCTTATGTCTTTCTTAATTTTTCACAAAGTTGTTCTGGCATTCTGGTTGTTCTGGCATTCTAGTTGTTCTGGTTGTTATGTTTTTCTAGTTGTTCTGGCATTCTAGTGGTTTTGGTATACTAGTTGTTCTGGTATTTGGGTTGTTCTGGTATTCTAGTTGTTCTGGTATTCTAGTTGTTCTGGTTGTTCTGGTATTCTGGTTATGTTATTCTAGTTGTTCTGGCATTCTAGTTGTTCTGGTTGTTCTGGTATTCTAGTTGTTCAGGTATTATAGTTGTTCTGGTTGTTCTGGTATTCTAGTTGTTCTGGCATTCTAGTTGTTCTGGCATTCTAGTTGTTCTGGTTGTTCTGGTATTCTGGTTGTTCTGGTATTCTAGTTGTTCTGGTATTCAGGTTGTTCTGGTATTCTGTTTTTTCTGAATATTCTAGTTGTTCTGGTATTCTGGTTGTTCTGGTTGTTCTGGTTCTGGTATTCTAGTTATTCTGGTTGTTCTGGTATTCTAGTTGTTCTGGTTGTTCTGGTATTCTGGTTGTTCTGGTATTCTAGTTCTGGCATTCTAGTTGTTCTGGCATTCTAGTTGTTCTGGCATTAAAGTTGTTCTGGTTGTTCTGGTAGTATAGTTGTTCAGGTATTCTGGTTGTTCTGGTATTCTAGTTGTTCAGGTATTCAGGTTGTTCTGGTATTCTAATTGTTCTGGGATTCTAGTTGTTCAGGTATTTGGGTTGTTCTGGTATTCTAGTTGTTCTGGTATTCTGGTTGTTCTGATATTCTGGTTGTTCTGGTATTCTGGTTGTTCTGGTATTTGGGTTGTTCTGGTATTCTAGTTGTCCTGGTTGTTCTGAATATTCTAGTTGTTCAAGTATTCTGGTTGTTCTGGTATTCTAGTTGTTCAGGCATTCTGGTTGTTCTGGTATTCTAGTCGTTCTGGTAATCTGGTTGTTCAGATATTCTTGTTGTTCAGGTATTCTAGTCGTTCTGTTATTCTGGTTGTTCAGGTATTCTGGTTGTTCAGGTATTCTGGTTGTTCTGGTGTTCTGGTTGTTCTGGTATTCTAGTTGTTATGGTTGTTCTGGTATTCAGGTTGTTCTGGTATTCAGGTTGTTCTGGTATTCTAGTTGTTCGGGTTGTTCTGGTATTCTGGTTGTTTTGAATATTCTAGTTGTTCAGGTATTCTGGTTGTTCTGGTATTTCAGTTGTTCTGATATTCTTGATATCCACAGCAAATGCTATTCATTCCCAAAACCAAGCTATCTGGGAAAATACATTGTGTCTTTTCACCACTAAAGAAATAGTTACAAGTAACTATAGCAATTTGCATGCAACAATCTTTTCATTTATCACATATCAATGGCTGTATTGAATGTATGAATATACAAACCTCTACTGCAAAGTCACACTGCCAACTCCACTGCATTTCTACAAATCAACGTGAGCAATACAGATTCTTATTGCTGAAGCAGTTTGTACAGTAGCAAGTCCAAGTATGCTTGAATAGGGCCAGCCTATAGAGAGTGACTGGCAGTATAGGATTACTAATCATTAACACTTCTGAAGTCTAGAGGAGAATATGAAGATGGGTAGTATTGGTGTGAATAAACACTCAGTGTTAACCTGAAAACGTCTGTCTGTTCTCCGTTTAATTTTAGCAACAGTGTAATGTAAAAACCTCATGGAAGTATGCCAGTCTTAGACCCAGACACCCTTCATCTATGAAAGACAAACTGATGTACAGTGTCTTTACATTTTAAAGAATACAAATGTTAACTCAAGTCAATAGGTATCTCATTATAATAGCATGCCTATCTTAACAGCATCATAGTGCTCGTATTTGAAGACAGATGTAGGCCTACATAGGCTATAATGAACAATATTTTAATTGTCTCCTATTCCTCTTGACCCAGAGTTCTTCCTGGAGTTGTTGGAGAACACGGAGAAGTCTTTGAACGAGATGTTCGTGCGGACCTACGGAAAGCCGTACATGCAGAACTCGGAGGTGTTCCAGAACCTGTTTGCCGAGCTGAAACGCTACTACACGGGAGGCAACGTCAACCTGGAGGAGATGCTCAACGACTTCTGGTCGCGGCTGCTGGAGCGCATGTTCACGTTGCTCAACTCCCAGTACGTCATCACTGAGGACTATCTGGAGTGCATCAGTAAGTACACGGACCAGCTCAAGCCCTTTGGAGACGTACCCAAGAAGCTCAAGGCTCAGGTTACCAGGGCTTTCATCGTGGCACGCACTTTCGTCCAGGGCCTCTCGGTCGGTAGAGAGGTGGCCAGCAGGGTGTCCAAGGTAAGCCCTCGTCTCTGCCATTCATAAGCAAATTGGGTTGAGTGATATTAGTTTGGGCTAATTTGCTGCTATTGTGCAGCAGGGGATGATGGTGATTTTAATAAGGAATATATACCACTTGCCCAATGGGAATTTCCCCCTGAAACCTTTCACCCAATTTGATCATGTAAAATTAATGTCATAGATTTATATCAACACTTTCCCCAGAATTGAACAATTGACAGATTTTGTTGGATCCATCATTATCACATATCAATATTATATGTCAAAATCTCATAGATCATAAAATGGAGTATTTTGTTGGTGTTTGGGGCTGGATGGATTGTTCTGGTGGAGAGAGAAGTACAACATAATATAACAGTGTATCCAACGCATTCTTAAAAAAGCTGAAGGTCTCTGTTTTGCTTTTTGGGTTTTCTTTTCTCCCAGGAGATCCCCCACAGGCTGGTATTTCGATCATACACTCTTCTGACTGACTTACCACTGCCTTCCCACCACTACCATCTCTTTGTATGGGCCTATGGGCTGTTGGATTAAGGCTCGGGGCTGCCTTTTCAAGGATTCTATAATGACCTCTGGTGGGGCCTCCCATTGTTCAGGAGGAATTCTCAAGCATGGGAAGACTATCTGGCTCCAAGCTATGGGAATATATATATATATTTTTTGCTATGGATGTTTGTATCTCTATCACCCAATATTTTTAAAGTCTGTATACCGTCCCCATTAATCTTGCTGTGAGTATTCTGTTTGATGTAATGTTAATGCTGCTAGCTGCTTTTGTTGTATATCATTGCCTTGGGAGTGTGTACTTTCGATCGTATGCAAAGGAACATTTAAAGGCATAGCAAGAGATGTATGCTTGACATTGGCTCCACTCAACAACAGCTGTTTTCTAGATGTCTTGTTTTCAGTTAATATCAGTGGTGGAAGAATTACCCAATTGTCATACTTGAGTAAAAGTAGAGATACCTTAATAGAAAATGACTCAAGTAAAAGTGAAAGTCACCCAGTAAAATACTACTTAAGTAAAAGTATTTGGTTTTAAATATACTTAAGTATCAAAAGTAGAAAAATGTAAGACGGGACCATTTTCTTCTTTTTAAAATGTATGGATAGCCCAGGGGCACACTCCAACACTCAGACATTACTTACAAAGGATGCATTTGTGTTTAGTGAGTCTGCCAGAACAGAGGCAGTAGGGATGACCACGTGTTCTCTTGATAAATGAGTGAATTTCACAATTTTCCTGCCCCGCTAAGCATTCAAAGTGTAACAACCGCTAAGCATTCAAAGTGTAACAAGTACTTTTGGTTGTCAGGGAAAATTGTATGGAGTAAAAAGTACAATATTTTCTATAGAAATTTAGTAAAGTAAAAGTTGTCATAAAAATATGAATAGTAAAGTACAGATACGTCAAAAAATGACTTAAGTCGTACTTTAAAGTATTTTTACTTAAGTACTCTACACCACTGGTTGATATCAACATTAGAACACTGGCTAGACTTGTAGATCAAGTTTGCTTCCATAGCCTCGTGGTCACAAGCAATTTATCTGAATTGTTTGTGTTTGTTTCCGTTATTGGTGTTAATAGTAATGTGTGTACACTGTTCTGCGTTGTCAGAGGAGAAGCCTGGACATCAAGGCTAGTAAACAGTTAATATACTGTTTGGAAATGGAGTCCTTTTGCAACAGTTGCTGGCCAATGAGTTTATGTTCACCATAATTCACGATGGGGTGTGTATCATGCAGATTGTAGCGCAGCTATGAGTGGTCAAAGGCACAAGGAAACCCAAGGCAATAGGCTGCAAGAGGAGAATCACATGTATAACCCCCGAACATAGAACAAACTCAACCTTTCCACTGCTGGTCATTCATTACCGGCAAGCATGGTGAACTCCAGCCAGGGCTGCCTGATGAAACCCTCTTCATGAGGATGAGTTGTTACTGTCTGTGGTAGTGACACACGTCCTGGATTCCCTGGCAGCCGCCGTGTCCCCACCTCAACTCTGACATTACCCAGGGACCTGTGACACGGGTCATGTGGCGGGGCCACGGCCCTTTGATCCAAGGGGCCTCAACTCATCTGGAGAGATTGGGTGTAAGCATAATGGAATAGGACACCCCAGAGGAGGGGTGGGACATGTGACATCTATGCCTAGTGCTGCTAAGGGGCTTTATTGAGTTCCAGGAGCTGCTGCACTACCTCACATCACAGCAGTTTACAGTTTATGACTAAGACACTACTACACTGCTTATCTATATCCCAGGTCAGGTCAGTTTATCCATGGTCAATCAGAGCTTATCCATGGTCAATCAGAGTTTATCCATGGTCAATCAGAGTTTATCCATGGTCAATCAGAGTTTATCCATGGTCAATCAGATCTTATCCATGGTCAATCAGAGCTTATCCATGGTCAATCAGAGCTTATCCATGGTCAATCAGATCTTATTCATGGTCAATCAGAGCTTATCCATGGTCAATCAGATCTTATCCATGGTCAATCAGAGCTTATCCATGGTCAATCAGAGCTTATCCATGGTCAATCAGAGTTTATCCATGGTCAGTCAGAGTTTTATCCATGGTCAATCAGATCTTATCCATGGTCAATCAGAGCTTATCCATGGTCAGTCAGAGTTGTATCCATGGTCAATCAGATCTTATCCATGGTCAATCAGATCTTATCCATGGTCAATCAGATCTTATCCATGGTCAATCAGATCTTATCCGTGGTCAAGCAGATCTTATCTGTGGTCAGTCAGATCTTATCCGTGGTCAGTCAGATCTTATCCATGGTCCATCAGAGTTTGGCATTCAGTTACACTTATTACTGCATAAATACCAGCATGGACTAATGTTTTCCCATTTTCTAAACCTCTGAAATGAAAAGATATGCCCAGGGATATATCAAGGCTCCAACATTGTCATTATGGGCACACAGCGTATTTCTATTCTTCAGTTTTGCAAAGCGGTGATGTGGCTATTGATTGATTCTAATAATAGGACTCTCTTTTGATGAGCTCGAATCATTAGAATAATACATGCTCTGCAAACGCTGTAATGCACTCAAAGAAGCCAGCAGTCCAGGGAGATAGGGGGAGAGTCATGCAGACATTATGGCAACTTACTGAGTGCTGGTCTGCTCCAAAGCCATTTGTGGAGGAAGAAAGCATTTGTCAGGTGTCAGTTCTGCAAATTGAAAAAGGAGGAAGCAACGCTATACCATATCTTACTGTACGGAAATGCACATTAAGGATTCTGTCAGTAGAGTATTTTAAAATAAAGTGCATCTCAGATTCAAATGAATGAAATTGGAATCTGAAAAAGACCAAATGTTTTAGTGTCAATGTGAAATGTATGAATTGTGTTTACAGTTTCTATGCAACTGCAGAACAAAGCAATCAGAAAACAATTATTGAAGGCACATATAGTGACGACAGATACCAGAGATTATAGTGACGACAGGTACCAGAGATTATAGTGATGACGGGTACCAGAGATTATAGTGACGACAGGTACCAGAGATTATAGTGACGACAGGTACCAGAGATTATAGTGACGACAGGTACCAGAGATTATAGTGACGACAGGTACCAGAGATTATAGTGACGACAGGTACCAGAGATTATATTGACGACAGGTACCAGAGATTATAGTGATGACAGGTACCAGAGATTATAGTGATGACAGGTACCAGAGATTATAGTGACGACAGGTACCAGAGATTATAGTGACGACAGGTACCAGAGATTATAGTGACGACAGGTACCAGAGATTATAGTGATGACAGGTACCAGAGATTATAGTGACGACAGGTACCAGAGATTATAGTGACGACAGGTACCAGAGATTATAGTGACGACAGGTACCAGAGATTATAGTGACGACAGGTACCAGAGATTATAGTGACGACAGGTACCAGAGATTATAGTGACGACAGGTACCAGAGATTATAGTGACGACAGGTACCAGAGATTATAGTGACGACAGGTACCAGAGATTATAGTGATGACAGGTACCAGAGATTATAGTGACGACAGGTACCAGAGATTATAGTGACGACAGGTACCAGAGATTATAGTGACGACAGGTACCAGAGATTATAGTGACGACAGGTACCAGAGATTATAGTGACGACAGGTACCAGAGATTATAGTGACGACAGGTACCAGAGATTATAGTGACGACAGGTACCAGAGATTATAGTGACGACAGGTACCAGAGATTATAGTGACGACAGGTACCAGATATTATAGTGACGACAGGTACCAGAGATTATAGT
The DNA here is from genome assembly GCF_018296145.1 of Oncorhynchus tshawytscha. Taxonomy (NCBI): domain Eukaryota; kingdom Metazoa; phylum Chordata; class Actinopteri; order Salmoniformes; family Salmonidae; genus Oncorhynchus; species Oncorhynchus tshawytscha. The sequence goes on from NC_056454.1 coordinate 44,910,101, forward strand.
GACGACAGGTACCAGAGATTATAGTGACGACAGGTACCAGAGATTATAGTGACGACAGGTACCAGAGATTATATTGACGACAGGTACCAGAGATTATAGTGACGACAGGTACCAGAGATTATAGTGACGACAGATACCAGAGATTATAGTGACGACAGGTACCAGAGATTATAGTGATGACAGGAACCAGAGATTATAGTGACGACAGGAACCAGAGATTATAGTGATGACAGGAACCAGAGATTATAGTGACGACAGGTACCAGAGATTATAGTGACGACAGGAACCAGAGATTATAGTGACGACAGATACCAGAGATTATAGTGACGACAGGTACCAGAGATTATAGTGACGACAGGTACCAGAGATTATAGTGACGACAGGTACCAGATATTATAGTGACGACAGGTACCAGAGATTATATTGACGACAGGTACCAGAGATTATAGTGACGACAGGTACCAGAGATTATAGTGACGACAGATACCAGAGATTATAGTGACGACAGGTACCAGAGATTATAGTGACGACAGGAACCAGAGATTATATTGACGACAGGAACCAGAGATTATAGTGACGACAGGAACCAGAGATTATAGTGACGACAGGTACCAGAGATTATAGTGACGACAGGAACCAGAGATTATAGTGACGACAGGTACCAGAGATTATAGTGACGACAGGTACCAGAGATTATAGTGACGACAGGAACCAGAGATTATAGTGACGACAGGAACCAGAGATTATAGTGACGACAGGTACCAGAGATTATAGTGACGACAGGAACCAGAGATTATAGTGACGACAGGTACCAGAGATTATAGTGACGACAGGAACCAGAGATTATAGTGACGACAGGTACCAGAGATTATAGTGACGACAGGTACCAGAGATTATAGTGACGACAGGAACCAGAGATTACCCCCTTGATATTTTAAACTCGCTACTCGCAACATGTGAATGTGTGGGGGTGTCAGTGGGAACATGACATTGTGTGAGTGATCAACATCAGGCTGTGTGTTAAATCAAGCCAATGACGAAGGACGCTAGCAGTAGATGTTTGAGGCGTATCAGTCCGTCACGGTAGTGTATTATTTGATCTACTAGCCTGACTCTGTGGAGGCGGCTGATGATGCCTCCACCTCCTCTTCTCCTCAGCAATCCTCACTGGTGGGTTGGGAGAAGCAGGGGTCCAATCATATCAAACATGAAGACAGCTCAGAAGCCACTCAAAACACTGACTTCCAGCCGAGCTGCGGCTCTTCTCTCACCTCATGCGTGCAGTGTCTGGGTACTTTGGAAAGTTCAGACCAGTACCTGACAACTCCCTTTCTCCCCACTGGTACATCCCTACTCCTCCCTGTACCTTTGTTGGATTTGTTCTGAAATACACAAAGTAGTTTGAGCCCTGTGTAAAATTGTACTTCTTTCAGAATTTATTTTTTAAATTCAGTACAAAGACTAGGTGTTTTCTTTTTATTTTAAAGATGTTGAGATTAATTGGAAAATACTCTCATGAAATGGGAATGTTTTTATGTTATCGATTTTTTGCCAGAGTAACAAGAATCTGACACTTAATAAAATGCATAAAACATGTAGAAACATACACACAAACGAAAGCAAACTGAAGCACTGACAGAAATTTTGGTCAGGGAATAGCTATTTCATAGAGGGCTGAGCTGCAGTAATAAGGTTAAGAAACGATTTAAGAACCTGTCTGTGTTTGAAAAAGAGATGAAGCCATTAGCCATTACCTGGGAGTCTGACTTCAAACAAAAGGGTGTGGATATTTGCATTATTGACTAAAACATTTCTGTTGCTGTATTGTAGCAACATAGATGTAAGAGCTGTATATGGAACTAGAGGGCGGACAGTGGAGCTAGATGGAGGACAGTGGAGCTAGATATGGAGCTAGAGGGCGGACAGTGGAGCTAGATGGAGGACAGTGGAGCTAGATGTAACCGCTGTATATGGAGCTAGATGCAGGACAGTAGTGCTAGGTGGAGGACAGTGGAGCTAGATGCAGGACAGTGGAGCTAGGTGGAGGACAGTGGAGCTAGGTGGAGGACAGTGGAGCTAGGTGGAGGACAGTGGCGCTAGGTGGAGGACAGTGGCGCTAGGTGGAGGACAGTGGAGCTAGGTGGAGGACAGTGGCGCTAGGTGGAGGACAGTGGCGCTAGGTGGAGGACAGTGGAGCTAGGTGGAGGACAGTGGAGCTAGTTGGAGGACAGTGGAGCTAGGTGGAGGACAGTGGAGCTAGGTGGAGCTAGGTGGAGGACAGTGGCGCTAGGTGGAGGACAGTGGCGCTAGATGGAGGACAGTGGAGCTAGATGGAGGACAGTGGAGCTAGATGCTTTTTAAGCCAGCTCATTTCTTTATATACATGAAACACGGAATCATACCGTTTACTGGATTAATTTCCATGTGTTGAACAGCCTTGTAAATTGTATCCAATGTATAGCTGGCCTTTGTTCTCACATCTACCCACTAGGTGAGCAGCACCCCAGCGTGTATCCGAGCACTGACCAAGATGATGTACTGCCCATACTGCCAAGCCATGCCCTCTGTGAAGCCCTGCAACAACTATTGTCTGAACGTCATGAAGGGCTGCCTCGCCAACCAGGCTGATCTGGACCCAGAGTGGAACCAGTACATCGGTAAGAGCTGTCCCTCCCTCCCTCCCTCCCTCCCTCCCTCCCTCCTCCCTCCCTCCCTCCCTCCCTCCCTCCCTCCCCCTCCCTCCCTCCCTCCCTCCCTTTGTCTCTGACTGGGATTTGGACTGTTCTGACTTTGCTTCGTATAAAAAATGCATTTTGTCTTGAATTGTTGTTCAGTGTTGTCATTTGTCTGCATTTAGTTCCACGGGCAGAACTTGGGCGCTGTGATAAGGTGCTTTTTACTGTTTGAATCCTTCTTTTTACCTTTGACAATTTATTCTGGATGAAAACGCCATTATTTATTGGCTGGTGGGCTCGTGCTGTATTGAATGAGCACTTGCAGTGTGGTAGCTACGCACTATGAGGAACGCAGAGCTTTGTGAAAGCAGTTCAACAGCAGCTTGTTCAGCTCGGGGAGATTACAAACATGAATATAACATGGACGTTATTTATTTATTAGAATACCTTATTCGGTTTGGAGCCTTCATGTCAGGACTGCTGGAGTGATCTAAAGCAGAGCAGGCTAGCTGTGAGCTGCACTTTAGAGACGCATGTCAAGAATGCCACTGTCAGAAACTAGCAGTTGAAACGGGGCCACAGCTCTCTGGATAGTTGTTTCATGTCAGAAGAGCAGAGGTCCAATGTAAAGTACAGCGCACTGAGATGTTGGTGGAGCAGCGTAACGTGCGTCAGATGAATATTCAATGGTAATAACGAAGAACCTTGTGACTTGGACTAAGCTGATGGTATGTGTTTTACTGTCTGATGTCCTGATACAGAGCTCGGCCACTCCACAGGCTCCCTACTGTAGGCTACATCAGTCACCAGCAGTACTTGTCACTGAACTACTTCATTATAAGATTTGTCTAAGTGTATTACAGAAACCTTTCGTCATGGTGTGTTTTTATGTTCTTCTACTTGAAAATTGGGTGGTCTACACTGCTACACAAATTGTTGAACAACCTAACTGAAATAGTCATTTTTTTTCTAGGTTTGAATTGCTCATACTCTCAAATGGAGGATTGTTCCCAGGGTGTAGAGTAAATGTCAGTTTCATATCTTTTGGCTCTCTGACATTTCATATTCATTATAGGCTCAAAGATTTTCAATTAGCTCAAGGTCCAACCACAAAGAGATATCGATCCTGCTTTCAGAGCTTACAGTAGTGATTGCATGTCTGCCAGATGTCCCCTGAGCTTCTCGTTGTTCTTTAAGTAGTTTAGATTTTTTTTTAAATAATAAACTGCTCAAATAATTAACTGCTATCTGTAATAACACTAGCATTGATGGTTTCTGCTGTGATGGTGAAATCCATTTAGTTTGCATACGAGCTCACAAACCAATGTAGGATTATCATACATTCTTTTCCATCCACGAATAGGACCACAGTGTAGTAATGTACATCGAACTCACATGAAAACCAGCTATTCCAGTTGCTGTGAATAGAAGGGAGAAGCTGGTGACTACAGGGCTTTGAGTGAAAATAGATCACAAAAGCCTGGACCGACATGGAACTTGCATGGAACCCCTTACCCTTGTGGGAATTAGGGCTAAATTAAAATGTGTCTTACAGAAGAAATATGGAAAGCATATGCATAACCATGGTAGCCATTAACAGTTTGGAGATTATGGGAAAATGATGAGATTAAAGGTTTGGACAAAACAGTTGACCTGACACAAGACTGAATCCAAACATGACACTGTTGATTTGATGTGCATTTGACATTTACTGTACTTTTTTGCAGCATTTGTTGATAATGAAATCTGAAAATAGTCTTGATACATTCAGTAACATTAATATAATATTCTTGGAAAATTTGGGGTTGGTGCAACATAAGAAAAAAAAAACGACAAAGGTTTGAGTGAGGGTCTAACTGGGGTTTCCAAGTGGCTACAAACCTCTGCAAAGTGGGCACAGTTCCTAAGTCATTTCAATGCACTTTCATGACTCAAAGAAGAGTCTTCAACTATACGTTTTCTTTTTTTTTTTTAGCTCTCCTAGCTATGGCGTTGAGGAACTTGAACAAGCACACATGTACAGTAGTTGTTTTGTTTGGAACATAGCCCTGCATCCCCGTCTTTACACAATTACTGTTGTTGTTTACGCAATCCAAAACGGTCCATTATAAATCGGAATATGGGTCAGGTGGGCATAATTTGAAAGCTTGTATTGCCAACATGACTAACTAAATAACAAAATAGGATCTTACAGTGTTAGGCTTTCACAAGGCAATTCAGAGAAGCAGATGGTAATTTTACTACGCAGACTGGAGTGCATTCAGATGCCACGGCAAACATTCTTCACAATACAACAAACAGGCTAATTTTGTTCAGGACAACCCAGGCTATGATGCCATGTCATTTTGTAACTTTACATCAAACACCGTGATTATAAACTTTGTCACTGTGTATTACATGAGTTTTATGTGCACATTTGGACTCTCGGGTGTTTTTGCTTGCTTGTATGACATCAAAGCAGTATTTATTATAACCCTCAACATCTCATCTTATACATAGAATTCTCGTAAGTTACAGCATTTCCCTCACTCGGACATGAAAACATTTGCAGAAGTTGCCCAATTAGCTAGAGGGATAAGGGCAACTTCCTGTCACGTGTGATGTTCAAGTTCACAACGGCTGTCAGTCAAAACCCAAACAGAGCTCTGACGTCATGTATAGCATATTCCTGTACAGCCGCCGTGTTCCAATGTAGGTGCTTATCATTGTCCAAATCTGCCATTTTCCAACCCGTATAGGGGTACGTAAAGATATTCATCTTGATTCCAGTGGCATCTATCCAGCCCAACAGTGTCTGCTCCACTGACTAGATGAGATACCGGAGAGGTGAAAAGCTAATTCAACCAAGGACTGAAAAATCTTTTTTCAGCTGGAAGCTGAGCTCCCGATAGCAACGATTTTTCCCTCCTCGTTGCTAGAACTCCACCAGCAGGAAATTTCACTCTTTGACAGTGCATAGGAACTCCTGACAGAACTTGGACAAGAGGGCAGTCATTCACATTACCCTCAGCCTGACCTTCATTTATCTTCAGTGTGTGGGGGGTTAGAGGAGGGACTTTGGTAGCACGGCCTTGAGCAGACCAAAACAGATGTTCATTCAATGCAACTGTGATTCTGCTTCCATTCATTCAGTCAAGCTAGCTAAATATGTAATGCTTAAATATCCATCTCTTCTCATAATAGATGTGTGTATATGATGGTGTGTGTATAGACAATATGGATACAAAAGGTATGCACAGCAGTAGTTATACTACAGTAGGATGAGCCTTGACTACTATAGAGTATATACAGTTGAAGTCGTAAGTTTACATACACTTAGGTTGGAGTCATTAAAACTTGTTTTTCAACCACTCCACAATTGTCTTGTTAACAAACTATAGTTTTGGCAAGTCGGTTAGGACATCTACTTTGTGCATGACAAGTAATTTTTCCAACAATTGTTTACAGACAGATTATTTCACTTATAATTCACTGTATCACAATTCCAGTGGGTTAGACGTTTACATACACTAAGTTGACATCATTTGAGTCAATTGGAGGTGTACCTGTGGATGTATTTCAAGGCCTACCTTCAAACTCAGAGCCTCTTTGCTTGACATCATGGGAAAATCAAAAGAAATCAGCCAAGAGCTCAGCAAAAACAAATGTAGACCTCCACAAGTCTGGTTCATCCCTGTGAGCAATTTCCAAATGCCTGAAGGTACCACATTCATCTGTACAAACAATAGTACGCAAGTATAAACACCATGGGACCATGCAGCCGCCATACTGCTCAGGAAGGAGATGCGTTCTGTCGCCTAGAGATGAACGAACTTTGGTGCGAAAAGTGTAAATCAATCCCAGAACAACAGCAAAGGACCTTGTGAAGATGCTGGAGGAAACGGGTACAGAAGTATCTATATCCACAGTAAAAGAGTCCTGTATCGACATAACCTAAAAGGCCGCTCAGCAAGGATGAAGCCACTGCTACAAAACCGCCATAAAAAAGCCAGACTACGGTTTGCAACTGCACATGGGGACAAAGATCGTACTTTTTGGAGAAATGTCCTCTGGTCTGATGAAACAAAAATGGAACTGTTTGGCCATAATGACCATCGTTATGTTTGGAGAAAAAATGGAGAGCCTTGCAAGCCGAAGAACACCATCCAAACCATAAAGCAAGCATCATGTTGTGGGGGTGCTTTGCTGCAGGAGGGTCTGGTGCACTTCACAAAATAGATGGCATCATGAGGTAGGAAAAATAATGTGGATATATTGCAGCAACATCTCAAGACATCAGTCAGGAAGTTAAAACTTGGTCGGAAATGGGTCTTCCAAATGGACAATGACCCCAAGCATACTTCCAAAGTGGCTTAAGGACAACAAAGTCAAGGTATTGGAGTTTGTATATGTAAACTTCTGACCTACTGGGAATGTGATGAAAGAAATAAAAGCCGAAATAAATCATTCTCTCTACTATTATTCTGACATTTCCCATTCTTAAAATTAAGTTGTGATCCTAACTGTTCTAACACAGGGAATTTTTACTAGGATTAAATGTCAGGAATTGTGAAAAACTGAGTTTAAATGTATTTGGCTAAGGTGTATGTAAACTTCCAACTTCAACTGTACATACTGTATGAAGTGAGTACAGCAAGTGCACCTCTGTTTGTGTGGATCGACCATTTCAGGTTGTCATTGCGTCGAGGATCTTGAATCTTTTCACCGTCTCAACTGGATGGGGGCATGCTCGCTCTGCTCGCTGCTCGCTCATCAGCTCCTTCGTTTTGTTGAAGGAGAGGTTATTTTCCTGGCACCACTCCACCAGGGCCCTCTCATCCTCCCTATAGGCTGTCTCGTCGTTGTTGGTAATCAGGCCTACCTCTGTTGTATCGACTGCAAACTTTATGGTTGAGTTGGAGACGTGTGTGGCCACTCAGTAATGGGTGAACAGGGAGTACAGGAGGGGGTTGAGCAGGCGCCCATGTCGAGGATCAGCTTAGCGGAGGTGTAATTCGAACATCCACAGGTAGCCTAGTTTCTTTGAAGTGATTTGTTTGACAAGAAGATGAAAACATCATGACTGATTGTGTTCATGCCAAATTAAAAGTTAATAATTAAAAAAAATACTGTTAAATGAAATGTTTAGCTAGTAACGTTAGCATATCAAAGGGCTGAGATTAAGCTTGGCAGATGCACTGTGTACTGCAAACCATGGAACTATTAGTATGTTGAGCACAAGAGGCTGGTGAGGGGAGGATGGCTCATAATAGCCAGAATGGAGTATATGGAATGGTATCAAACACATGGAAACTGTGATCCCATTCCATTTATGCCGTTCTAGCCATTGCTATCCAGCCATCCTCCCCAATTTTTTTACATTTATTTTTTACCTTTATTTAACTAGGCAAGTCAGTTAAGAACAAATTCTTATTTTCAATGCCGGCCTAGGAACAGTGGGTTAAACTGCCTGTTCAGGGGCAGCTCGGGGGTCAGCTCGGGGGTTTGAACTTGCAACCTTCCGGTTACTAGTCCAACACTCTAACCACTAGGCAACCCTGCCGCCCCAATTAAGGCACCACCAGACGGCTGTGGTTGAGTGGCACTACAAATCAGTTCAGTTATTTGTGGTTTTGCATGTGTTAATGTAATAATAATAATTGATTGGATTTATATAGCACTTTTCTACCAACTGAGGTACTCAAAGCGCTTTACATAGTAGGGGGAAACTCACCTCACCCACCACCAACATGTAGCACCCACAAGGGTGATGCACGGTGACCATTTTTGTGCCAGAGCGTTGACCACACATCAGCTATCAGGTGCAGATGTGAGGAGAGATATATATGGCTATTAAGGAGTTCATAGCCAACCCCCACGGCCAACCCAACCCAAATGATATACCCCTGCGGGAACCTGCTTTCAGTAATTTATTTATGCAAAGAAAATGTTGTTTGTTTTATTTGTCTGTCAGTTGGTAAGACTAGCAAGTTTGCACTTTCTCTTTTCTTGCCTTAGGCGGGAAACAAATGGGCCAAGCGAATGACAAATGACTGAGTTATTTCACGTAGAACAAAATGTCAAATATTCAGTGAACCTAGTAGAATTCACTGCTTAAATAAGCACGGCTTAATTTCAGTATTTCAAACTATTAAGAAAGGGGCTGAGTGGGAAAGGTGCTGTACCTTTTAAAGATTGATTGAACCCACTGTGACTATTAAAACCTACCCAAACCAGAAACCGTGGATAGATGGAAGCATTCGCGCTAATCTAAAAGCGCAAACCATCGCATTTAACCATGGCAACGTGACTGGGAATATGGTTGAATACAAACAGTGTAGTTATTCCCTCCGTAAGGCAATCAAACAGGCAAAACGTTACAGAGACAAAGTGGAGTTGCAATTCAACAGCTCAGACACGAGAGATTGATTAATCGTAAAGGTCATGACGCAGTTATCACACGCATAACATATTAGACACCAAAACGTTTCCAGACTAAAGCCAGTGGTTAAAACGTAACAGATTAAACAGCATTGAAGATCATTTTCAGAGGCTTTTATCTATGCCACCTGTCTGCACATCGAACACATGCCTGCCGCTGTTTTAACATGAATCAGACAGTAGAAACGACAAATGTTTAAATGTGCTAATCTGTCGGCTGAATTCAAGCGAAATGGTTAAAGACGTTTTTCTTATTCATGTAATTAAAATAGAAGCAATACATCAAGGATTATATTGGTTCCACTGAGTGGACAGTGTCAAATCCATTTGTTCCCATTGCAGGAGAAATCCATGCTGACCGCTGCATGAAAAAACAACAAGAATGGCTCAGTCTATGAATGATGGAAACAGGAGGCAGACATCCTTTATTTAAGCTGCGTTATGAATTATGGCATGCATGTGAATCATTTCACTCCAGGGGTTTTACAAAAAACTATGTTCATATTGTACGCCAGTAAGAACATGTACTCTTATATTCTCCACCTGGCACAGCCAGAAGAAGGTCTGGCAACCCCTCAAAGCCTGGTTCCGCTCTAGGTTTCTTCTTAGGTTCCTGCCTTTCTATTGAGTTTTTCCTAGCCACCGTACTTCCACATCAGCGTTGCTTGCTCTTTGGGGTTTTAGGCTGGGTTTCTGTATAAGCACTTTGTGACATCTGCTGATGTAAAATGGGCTTTATAATTACATTTGATTTGATCCAGTAATAGAAAAACTGAGTAGTCATGTGAAGTAAGATTAGATGAGATTATATATATATATATATATTTTTTGTTGATAGGATGAAATATCTGAAGCATTGAGTAAGCGAACTGATGAACATCTGTCAGTCCACACCTGATTACTCCTCACGGAACATATGCTGCGTTCACCAACCAAAGGTTTAGTACAGAGTGCAAATTACGGGGGGCCCAAGGGTGGTCTTAGACCCCCTGAATGAGACGTGAGTTCCCCTAAATCCAACAAGGGAAAACTTGGGGGGGGGGGTCTTTAAATAATGCTAATTTAACTAACCCCTAAATTAAATGAACACCCCCACCTCTGTCATGACTTAATCTTGTTTTTCCCCATGCGCCTGTACTTGTCATCCCGGGATAGTCCCGCCTCTTTTCACATGTCCCAACTTTTCTTTCTACCCCCCAAAATATATTTGTGTCAGCAAGATGCATTCAATTAATTTAGGCTACAAGTGTCATTACAATCGCTGAATGTCATGAAACATTTTGGGGTGTTGTGTAACGGATGTCTCTTTCCATTCATCAAATGGCACTAGTGCACTTTTCTGGAGTGGACGAACATGCGCAGGTAGCCTACTATCACGACTGGTTGTGTTCATGCCAAATTAAAAGGTCATAAAAAATATATATTATTAAATGTCTAGCTATTAATGTCAGCATATAAAACATGAATGTTTACCCCTCTCATATGAATATAAAAGTACAATTTCAGCGTATTAAAGTTACCTTAAAACAAACCATCAATATCTCATTATACTGTACAAGTCATTATATGAGGCAAATGCAAACTTGTGACTGAAGATGTTGATAATTCCCCTGGTGAGTTAATCAGCTTCTTGCTGCGTGCATCCTGCCTGGACGGTGGCTCAGAGCAGCCAAGGTGGGGAATAACACCCTGTCTTAAAGATACAGAGAGTGTCATGCATGACCTCCAGAGGTAGCGTTCAAGATGTAAGGAAAATGCAAGCTTACATTACAGTTATGTCTCTCTCGATACCTCTTGAGAATCTCTCAAAGTTCTCCTTAATAAATCTCGTCAATGAGAATAGAACCATATACTCTCAGTTTGTGTAATGGCTGGTTATAATTCCATAGACTCAGTTTGTGTACTGGCTGGTTATAATTACATGTCTTTGAGGTGCCTTTGAATTTTTGTATAGGGAATTGTCCTTTTCATTGAATAATGTTTTGAAATGTGAAATTTTGTAAAAAAAAAAAAATTAAGAGGTTTTTAGTTGGGCTGTCCTAGAGAATTGATGTCTCGATCAGCCTATGTCGTTGGAACATCCGTCACCTGCTGTGGTGATGAATGTGGCCCTCTCTATTTTACACCCCACGTGACATTATCATTTTTTTGTGTTGACAGGTGGTTGAAACCGATGATAGTAAGCGATTTTCCTTCCTGCTCGACTACTGCAGTGCACACAACAAGACCACCCATTGTCCTTGACTCACAGTTTTCTCTTCAATTATTTGGCTTCGTTGTGATATTGACTAGTGTTGTTCTCTCTGGAGGCCGTATGTCACCACACTGATTTTATTTGCTAATTTATTTTTAATTTGTGTGATTTGTTTCACCGGGGTAACCGGAGACAGCCACAACCTCACTATTCATGACATTTCTAACCAACAACATTTCCTGTCCTTTGTGGAGATGTCCTCATGAATAAAATATAGCAGAGGAAGGGAAGAAGCTCCCAGCAGCACACCACTGAAGGACTGGCTGAGAAATAGACCTCACAAACTGGCTAAAAGATTTTCCTCTTCTGCAAAGGCACTGCACTAAAGGGAATTGAAATAGTGAATATATTGTTCATTAATTGTGTGTCCTTTCCTTACTTTTGTTTAAACATTGATCTAATTAATTGCCTCAACACCACAGCAGCTAATGAAGTCAGTCAGTAGGGACCTAATGCAACAGGGTTTTATTAAAGGTCAGGCACAGTCAAACTCACGTTATTCATCAAATTGGGTCATGTGTGGAGGATGCCAGGTGAAAGTACAATCAATAACGGCTGAAAAATGACAACTGTTGGCTCATCTATAAAACCCAGTGTGAAAACGCCTCGATCAAAAGAACGAGTTCAGGGGGAGCAGCCTATTGGTCGAACGAGTCACGTCACCAGTTCATAAATGTGCATACACAAATGGGAATCCTTCTTTGCCCTGAATCACAGGTCTCCCTCTGAATAGGGGTTGGCTCACCATCATCCATGCCGAGAATGCTGCCGAGCAAAACAAACTTCTATCTAGCCAGTAGCGGTGCGTGGGTAAAATCACTAGGGTAGCCAAGGCCCCCCTTAAAAAGAATAAAATGCCATATTACAACCTGTGTTGTGATAATTGCGTTGTTTGCCCTACATCCTCTTAATTTAAATGCCTTGCCACCGTGATATATAGGCCTAAGGCTGACACAATAAGGAGACACAGTGACAGAATAAATTCAACCACACCTGTGTTTCATCACAAAACCAGATAACAGCCTCTGTCCCGTGGAGTCCACAAAGCATTTTGCATGTAACAAACAGTTACATGACCTACAGCATGGTCAAGTAAGTTAATGTTTCCAACATTTTCAGACCACTAAACAACTATTGATTTAGAACCACAGAGAGTTACCTCAAGTCACAAAGAAAACAGGATCTGCCTCCACTATTCCAGCACCATTTTCACTTCAACATCATCAAATCACCTACGCTTAGTCTAATACAGTGACAACTAAAAGATACCCAAAACAATTTAGTCCAATCAACGTAAGCTAAATATGTGGCTGTCCATGGTTCTGATTTGTGTTTGTGTGTGCGTGTGTGTGTGTGTGTGTGTGCATGTGTGTGTGTGTGTGCGCAAGTAGAAAAAAATGTTGACTCACCCTTCTTGTAGAGAAACACCAATACCATCCTCCTCTCTTTCATGTTGATGAAACGGTCTATCACTCTGCCATACAGTACACACTTTTATTTTTGGTTGTCCTAGGCTACCTGGCTAAACTGTTTGCTTGCTAGCCTAACTTCCATTCATGGGCAATGTCAGCTAGTTAATATTAGCCTTCAACATCTAGCTACATATTGAACCTCCATCCTCTCAGGCCAGGGGCACAACAATGTAATAATTATTGGTTGGATCAGAATATCTGTTATAATCATTGACCAGTACAGAGAATTAAGTAAAACCAAATTAAGTAAGTCCAAAGCCCTATCTCCATCCGTGGCTAATTTAGGAAAGAGTGAATTTTAGTTAGCTGGCTAGCCACCGGAGGACAACAACACAACGAGATGCAACAATTCAAGTTTTTCTGTCAATGACGTATGCTCTCAATGGGATTTGATAGGAGCGATGCCAAATCCAAACGGGCTTCCCTTGACACTTTTTTTTGGTGCGCCAGGACCATTCACAGCTGAGCTCACTCAGTTTAGGTCAACGCAGATTGGCTAATTCTGGATACTTTTTTTGTCAAGGGAGGCCAGATGCTCGCTGGCTTCCCTTGCCTTCAATGCTACGGGCGGCAACAATGTCAAACTCGTTGGACCAGACACCATCAGATAGATGGCCTACACGTAGAGAGACAGAGGGACGTTGTTTCGCCCACTCGGATGCTTTCTCCTGTGAGATACATTCAGCCTTTTGCAAATTGAAGGAAAATTATGAAACACAGAGAGACGAAAGATAAATAATTTCGTTTGTTTATTTTCCCAATTTTTTAGGGGAGCCTGGCATCCTTGGCATCCATGAATACACACCACTGTAGCTGGCTTGCAGGTGTTCAGCTAACATGGCTACGTATCGCATTGTGCCACGATGCCAAAGTAAAGATAAAGATTTGCCTTTATTTCCATTATGGATCATATTTCATACATTCTGCTCTCAAATCAAACAGCATACAGCCTCACTGATAGTCAAAGATGAGAGAGAGGTTTCATTTTCTCAAATTCTGATACATTTTTATCGGGAAACAATATTATGGGTGACGTTTTTTGTCACTCTAAGACTATTTATCTGGGAAATAGGATGACTGTGCATTCCCTTTAAGCTTCATATGTCTCTGTCGCTCAGAGAATTATCAATCTTGGTGTTCACCATTTGACTCTTGTTTTCACAAATGTAACCTTGAGTCACGTATAATTTGAGATTATACTGAATGAAAGACAAAAGCAGCACATACAGGATATGAAGCAACACTCAGCAGTACTAAATGGATAATTATGATGGTTGTAATTGTCTTTGTATCTGGCAGACAATGACTTTTTGACAGAAGAAGTGAATCTTCCCTATCTGAATCCTCTGCTTTGTTCACTCCGCAGCGTGTGTAAGTCTCATCTTGACTGTATGCTTAGAAGAAAGGCAGAGAAATGACATGCAATTTGATAATGTATCTAATAATAAAACATATGAAGGTGCAATCAGGGGGAGGGAGGGATGGGGAGGGAGGGATGGGGAGGGAGGGAGGGAGGGGAAGGGAGGGAGGGAGGGGTGGGGGGGGGGGGAGGGGAGGGAGGGAGGGAGGGAGGGAGGGATGGGGAGTGAGGGAGGGGTGGGAAGGGAGGGAGGGGTGTGTGTGTGATTTAGCAAGGTCTTCTTCCAATGCTATTTCACCCCACCACTGGAACCTCTGCTAAATGGATTTATAATGGATGTTTGCTCTCGGACAAATCTTTGTGGCCAGTTTCACCACACAGGGACACAGGGTTAAGCAAATACAAATAAGTCATCTTATATCCTTTGTGATATGTGACCACAGTTGATAGAATCCTGGAATCCATTCATGTCCCTAGGTGTGGGGAAAGGTAAGGGTTGAATAGTCAAAGCTGTTAGAAGAAATGGCAATGAGCCCTGCCTTGCTGGAACATTATCCCAAATACATTAAGAATATATTCCTGATGGACTGTAGGCTGAGCCTTTGAAATAATGTATTTACCTAATCTGTCACCAGATTGAAGGCAGACCAGAAACATGTGTTTTTTAATAAAGACGTAGTGAAAACAGTAGTTGTGAGCCTGTTACTCAAATATTACCATAATTCACCTAAAATAAATAACTTTTTCACCATAATTTTGAACAAAAAATGTGACGTTTTGTAGGAGAGTTGCTGAATATGTGTATATATACAGTGCCACTCAAAGTTTGGACACACCTACTTCCAGGGTATTTCTTTATTTTTACTATTTTCTACATTGTAGAATAATAATGAAGACATTAAAACTATGAAATAACACATATAGAATAATTTGGGTCAAGGGTCATCAAGGGTCTACAGTCAATCACGGACTATAAAAGGAAAACCAGCCCCGTCGCGGACCAGGATGTCTTGCTCCCAGAGAGACTAAACAACTGTGTTGCTCGCTTTGAGGACAATACAGTGCCACTGACATGGCCCGCTACCAAAACCTGCGGGCTCTCCTTCACTGCAGCCGACGTGAGCAAAACATTTAAATGTGTCAACCCTCGCAAGGCTGCAGGCCCAGACGGCCTCCCCAGCCGCGCCCTCAGAGCATGCACAGACTAGCTGGCTGGTGTGTTTATGGACATATTCAATCAATCCTTATCCCAGTCTGCTGTCCCCACATGCTTCAAGAGGGCCACCATTGTTCCTGTTCCCAGGAAGGCTTAGGTAACTGAGCTAAATGACGACCGCCCCGTAGCACTCACTTCCGTCATCATGAAGTGCTTTGAGACACGAGTCAAGGACCATATCACCTCCACCCTACCTGATACCCTAGACTCACTCCAATTTGCTCACTGCCCCAATAGGTCCACAGACGACGCAATCACCATCACAATGCACACTGCCCTAACCCATCTGGACAAGAGGAATAACTATGTGAGAATGCTGTTCATCGACTACAGCTCAGCATTTAACACCATAGTACCTTCCAAACTCGTCATCGAGCTCGTGACCCTGGGTCTCGACCCCGCCCTGTGCAACTGGGTCCTGGACTTCCTGACGGGCCCCACAAGGGTGCGTTCTCAGCCCTCTCCTGTACTCCTTGTTCACCCACGACTGCGTGGCCATGCACGCCTCAAACTCAATCATCAAGTTTACAGACGACACTACAGTGGTAGGTTTGATTACCAACAACGACAAGACGGCCTACAGGGAGGAGGTGAGGGTCCTCGGAGTGTGGTGTCAGGAAAATAATCTCACACCCAATGTCAACAAAACAAAGGAGGTGATCGTGGACTTCAGGAAACAGCAGAGGGAGCACCCCCCTATCCACATCGAAGGGATAGTAGTGGAGAGGTTAGAAAGTTTTAAGTTCCTCGGCGTACACATCACGGACAAACTGAAATGGTCCAACCACACAGACAGCGTGGTGAAGAAGGTGCAGCGGCACCTCTTCAACCTCAGGAGGCTGAAGAAATTCAGCTTGTCACCAAAAACACTTTTACAGATGCACAATCCAGAGCATCCTGTCGGGCTGTATCACCGCCTGGTACGGCAACTGCTCCGCCCATAACCGTAAGGCTTTCCAGAGGGTAGTGAGGTCTGCACAACGCATCACCAGGGGCAAACTACCTGCCCTCCAGGACACCTACACCACCCGATGTCACAGGAAGGCCAAAAAGATCATCAAGGACAACAACCACCCGAGCCACTGCCTGTTCACCCCGCTATCATCCAGAAGGCGAGGTCAGTACAGGTGCATCAAAGCAGGGACCGATAGAAGCTGTTTTTCAGTCTATCTCAAGGCCATCAGACTGTTAAACAGCCATCACTAACATTGAGTGGCTGCTGCCAACATACTGACTCAACTCCAGCCACTGGAAAAATTGATGTAATAAATGTATCACTAGCCACTTTAAACAATGCCTCTTTATATCATGTTTACATACCCTACATTACTCATCTCATATGTATATACTGTACTCTATACCATCTACTGCATCTTGTCATCTTGATGTAATGTATCACTAGCCACTTTAAACAATGCCACTTTTACATGTTTACATACCCTACATTACTCATCTCATATGTATATACTGCACTCTATACCATCTACTGCATCTTGCCTATGCCGTTCTATACCATCACTCATTCATATATTCTTTTATGTACATATTCTTATTCATTCCTTTACACTTGTGTGTGTATAAGGTAATTGTTGTGAAATTTTTAAGTTAGATAACTCATTGGATATTACTGCATTGTCGGAACTAGTAGCACAAGCACTTTGCTACACTCCCATTAACATCTGCTAACCATGTGTATGTGACAAATAAAATTGGATTTGATTTGAATGAACAGATGTGCCTTGTTTAAAGTTTATTTTGTGGAAATTCTTTCCTTAATGCTTTTGAGCCTATCAGTTTTTTAAAAACATTTTATTTAACCTTTATTTAACTTGGCAAGTCAGTTTAGAACACATTCTTATTTACAATGACGGCTTAATTTACAATTACGATTTAAAGTTGTGTTGTGACATGGTAGGGGTGGGATACTGAAGATAACCCTATTTTGTAAAAGACCAAGTCCATATTTGTCACTTCGTCTTAACGATGAGACCAAGGTGCAGCGTAATTTGAATACATTCTTCTTTATTTACGAAGAACACAAAGAAACACTAAACAAACGTGCCGCTAATAATAACAAGTGCTGACATGCAACTACACATAGACAACAACCCACAAAACCAAAATGTAAAATGGCAACCTAAATAGGATCCCCAATCAGAGACAATGATAAACAGCTGTCTCTGATTGGGAACCAATTCAGGCCACCATAGACCTACATTTACCTAGACACTACCAAAACCCCATAGACAAGACAAAAACACACATACCACCCTCATCACACCCTGACCTAACCAACATAATAAAGATAACTAAGGTCAGGGTGTGACAATATTATGGCAAGAACAGCTCAAATAAGCAAAGAGAAACGACAGTCCATCATCACTATAAGACATGAAGTTCAGTCAATCTGGAAAATGTCAATAACTTTTAAAGTTTCTTCAAGTGCAGTTGCAAAAATCATCAAGCTCTGTGATGAAACTGGCTCTCGTGAGGACCGCAACAGGAAAGGAAAACCTAGAGTTACCTCTGCTGCAGAGGAGAAGTTCATTAGAGTTAACTGCACCTCAGATTGCAGCCCAAATAAATGTTTCACAGAGTTCAAGTAACAGACACATCTCAACATCAACTGATCAGAGGAGATTATGTGCATCAGGCCTTCATGGTCGAATTGCTGCAAAGAAACCACTACTAAAGGACCAATAAGAAGAAGAGACTTGCTTGGGCCAAGAAACACTAGCAATGGACATTAGACGTTTGAAATCTGTTCTTTGTTCTAATGAGAGATTTTTGGTTCCAACCGCCGAGTCTTTGTGAGCCCAGAGAGGGTGAATGGATGATCTCTGCATGTGTGGTTCCCACCGCGAATCATGGAGGAGGTGGTGTGGGGGTGCTTGCTGGTGACACTGTCAGTGATTTATTTAAAATTCTAGGCACACCTAACCAGCATGGCTACCGCAGAATTCTGCAGCGATACGCCATCCCATCTGGTTTGCTCTTAGTGGGACTATTATTTGTTTTTCAACAGTGCTGCATCAGATGACCTGGCCTCCACAATTACCTGACCTCAACCCAATTGAGATGGTTTGGATGAGTTGGACCGCAGAGTGAAGGAAACGCAGCCAACAAGGGCTCAGCATATGTGGGAATTCCTTCAAGACTGTTGGAAAAGCATTCCAGGTGAAGCTGGTTGAGAGAATGTCAAGAGTGTGCAAAGCTGTCATCAAGGCAAAGGATCGCTACTTTGAAGAATCTGAAATGTAAAATATATTTTATTTTATTTCTGGTTACTACACGATTCCATGTGTGTTATTTCATAGTTTTGATGTCTTTAGTTTTGCATGGGAACGCATCTCAAGGGCAGAATAACTATTATTCTACAATGTAGAAAATAGTAAAAATAAAGAAAAATCCTTGAATGAGTAGGTGTGTCCAAACTTTTGACTGGTACTAATATATATATACAGTGCCTTGCGAAAGTATTCGGCCCCGTTGAACTTTGCGAACTTTTGCCACATTTCAGGCTTCAAACATAAAGATATAAAACATTTAGGTCAACATTGGATCATTCAGAGATCCTCACTGAACTTCTGGAGAGAGTTTGCTGCACTGAAAGTAAAGGGGCTGAATAATTTTGCACGCCCAATTTTTCAGTTTTTGATTTGTTAAAAAAGTTTGACATATCCAATAAATGTCGTTCCACTTCATGATTGTGTCCCACTTGTTGTTGATTCTTCACAAAAAATACAGTTTTATATCTTTATGTTTGAAGCCTGAAATGTGGCAAAAGGTCGCAAAGTTCAAGGGGGCCGAATACTCGCAAGGCACTGTATATATATGTATATATATATATATATATATATATATATATATATATAATATATATATATGGAAGCTCTTTTGCAAATCTTCAAAATCTCTTTCTATATAGAGAGATCAATGAGTGTCATAATGCCGTGTTCCTGCTGTAGTCATTGCGTCTGAGAAAAGCTTTTCGTTGCATTGGTCACATTCCTTCTCTGATTTTTCAGAGCAGTCCAGCTGGTGGGACTGGGTGCAGATTATGTTGGGTTTTGTGGTGATCATGTGTTCCCAAACATGTGGTTTTACGAGGAGAAAATGGATGTTGACTGAAAACAAGGATTTCCTCAACATATTTGTGGACAAAATAATTGAAACAACCCTGTCAGCTTGCATTACTGTGGACAGATGCTCTGATCAAAAGACAATCCCCATGACATCCCTCACCCCATTAGTAACAGGATCCATTGGAGAATGCCTCACTTGGGTTCTGCTGCAGAGTTTCATTAGGCTTAGCTGCTCTGTGCATTCACAGGTACCCCAGAGAGCATACTGGTTTCCCATAGCAAAACTATGCCTATTGTCAGCTATTGTACAAGTGACATGTTGGATCTTAAGAAAAATCTGATGAACGCATGCAGCATTTCCCTGTTTTGTATAAGTTCCGCAGTCATGTGATCCTATATTAATAGTGTAACGTTTGGAAGTATACTGTTCTGTGTTGCTGAGGGCGATACACACCTACAGTTGAATTCCGAAGTTTACATACACTTAGTCAATTAAACTTGTTTCTCAACCACTCCACAAATTTCTTGTTAACAAGTCAGTTAGGACATCTACTTTGTGCATGACACAAGTAATTTTTCCAACAATTGTTTACAGACAGATTATTTAACTTCACTGTATCACAATTCCAGTCAGAAGTTTACATACACTAAGTTGACTGTACCTTTAAACAGCTTAGAAAATTCCAGAAAATGATGTCATGGCTTCATAAGCTTCCAATAGTCTAATTGACATAATTTGAGTCAATTGTAGGTGCACCTGTGGATGTATTTTAAGGCCTACCTTCAAACTCAGTGCCTCTTTGCTTGACATCATGGGAAAATGAAAAGAAATCAGCCAAGACCTCAGAAAACAATCAGAGCAATTTGGGAGCAATTTCCTTGGGAGCAATTTCCAAATGCCTGAAGGTACCACATTCATAAACACCATAGGACCACGCAGCCGTCATACAGTTCAGGAAGGAGACACATTCTGTCTCCTAGAGATAAACGTACTTTGGTGAGAAAAGTGCATTTAGAGAAAATAAATCAATCCCAGAACAACAACAATGAACCTTGTGAAGATGCTGGAGAAAACAGGTACAAAAGTATCTATGTCCACAGTAAAATGAGTCCTTTATCCTAGAACACCATCCCAGCCGTGAAGCATGGGGGTGACAGCATCATGTTGTCGGGGTGCTTTGCTGCAGGAGGGACTGGTGCACTTCACAAATAGATGGCTTCATGAGGGAGGGAAATTTATGTGGATATATTGATGCAACATCTCAAGACATCAGTCTTGGGAAGTTAAAGTCAGGAAGTTAAAGCTTGGTCGCAAATGGGTCTTCCAAATGGACAATGACCTCAAGCATACTTCTAAAGTTGTGTCAAAAGACAACAAATTCAAGGTATTGGTGTGCCCATCACAAAGCCCTGACCTCAATACTATAGAAAATGTGTGTGCGAGCAAGGAAGCCTACACACCTGACTCAGTTACACCAGCTCTGTCAGGAGGAATGGGCCAAAATTCACCCAACTTATTGTGGGAAGCTTGTGGAAGGTTACCCGAAACGTTTGACCCAAGTTAAACAATTTAAAGGCAATTCTACCAAATACTAATTGAATGTGATGAAAGAAATAAAAACTTATATAAATAATTTGCTCTACTATTATTCTGACATTCTTAAAATAATGTGGTGATCCTAACTGACCTGAAACAGAGAATTTTTACTACGATTAAATGTCAGGAATTGTGAAAAACTGAGTTCAAATGTTTTTGGCTAAGGTGTATGCAAACTTCTGACTTCAACTGTACGTGGCCTATATTTAAGAACTACATAAAAATAATATCACAACTCAAAAGGTATAATTTTCTCCCCAATTTTTGTGATATCCAATTGGTAGTTACAGTATTGTCCCATTGCTGCAACTCCCACACAGTCTCGGGAGAGGTGAAGGTCGAGAGCCATGCGTCCTCAGAAACACGACCCTGCCAAGCCGCACTGCTTCTTGACACACTGCTCGCTTAACCCGGAAACCAGCACCAATGTGTCGGAGTAAACACCATGCACCAACTGGCTGCCGTGTCAGTGTGGATGCACCCGGCCCGCCACAGGAGTCGCTTGAGCGTGATGGAACAAGGACATCCCCCTCCCCTAACTCTCCCCTATACTTATAATGGACTTCAACAATCAAGGACTGCTGTTCACGAATTGTCTCTCCAATCCATATCCTCTTGAGATTTAAGGCATTACTCCTATTCACTAGGGGCCCGATTCAGACCTGCACGCCTTTCCTACGCACTTATATTATGCAGGTGCTTAATGGGCATTGCAGGCGTGGGTCCCTTACGCACGGTGAATAAATGTAATTCAACTGCTGAATACCCTCCCACTTCCTGGTCAACAGATTATCTCGTGGAGTTTTCGTTTAATAGTATTGTCAATAAATGTATCTAAAGCCGTCCCACTAAAATGTGGTGTCCCTTTTTAATTCGAATTTTCGCAACAGACGCACTAGAATACATGGAGAGAACGTTTCAGAATATCAATGACAGAGGGCCATGTTGGCCTAAATACATACATATTCATCTTCTTTACAGATCCAATTGGTAGATTTAAAAAATACTCTGATCTTGTATGTTATTTAGAATTAGGAAAGTTAAAAAAAAAACAAGTTGGGGTACCTTTACGCACACAATATATTGGTAAATAAAAAAATTGTTGGTTTGATTCATCCTGAAAGTTGCCATATTTAATTGTTCAATCCATGAAATATTGGAAGGTGAGAAAAGTGTACAATGGGGGTTGAACAGTAGCCCTATTAATCTACATGAATAAATCCTCACTAATCTTGGAACTGTGATGACAATGATCCAGTCATTGTGAACCTTGTGCCAGGCTGCAGATTTAAACGGCTACGCGTGGCCTGCGTTCCATAACGATTCAAATACATGCCCCAAATTATTGCAAATTATTCAATAATTTAATTTATTCCAAATTATTGCACAACTTGTAATACATTGGCCTAATATGATCCACTATCGCAGGAGATCATCTAGAATATCCGCACGAACGTGACGGAGGAAAGAAAGGTAAACTAACTATGTAATGTAATAATGTAAGGAAACTAACACTAAAGTGACAGTTATAAATGTACTGTACTGTATGTGGGTATAACTGTCGGTGGCTAAAGATGGTGGCTAATGCTTAACAAGATACACATTTTAACACACAGTGAAAAGTCTGGGCATATAACTAAAACATTATTGAACTCATAAATCAACTCTAGGTTTGGCGCTACACATTTGTCTCCAGAGATCACAAGGTAAAATAGGTCTAAAACAATCGTCATTCATATTTACAATCCCCTTATTCAAACGGCTTATTAATTTACAGTGCATGGATAATGGTGTTATTTCTATTGGAACAAAGTAGATGCTCCACTTGGAATGGAACCACCTTATTAATCATTTCATTGTGTGTAAAGGGTGGTGGAATTATTAAGGAATTAAGTTGAGGTCAGAATATGGCGTATCTGTTGACTAGGGCTGACCCCGTGTAGTCGACTGGTCCATTGTTTGGTCCATTTGGTCGACCAAGATGTTTTTAGTCGAGCAGTGGCAAATATATACAAATAATTTATGGCACACGAGGCACCTGTCTGATTCACACCTGTGTCAGTGGACTAACCCATTGTAGAGGCCTGTCTCAGTGAACTAACCCATTGTAGAGGCCTGTCTCAGTGGACTAATCCATTGTAGAGGCCTGTCTCAGTGGACTAATCCATTGTGGAGGCCTATCTCAGTGGACTAATCCATTGTGGAGGCCTGTCTCAGTGGACTAATCCATTGTGGAGGCCTATCTCAGTGGACTAATCCATTGTGGAGGCCTGTTTCAGTGGACTAATCCATTGTGGAGGCGTGTCTCAGTGGACTAATCCATTGTGGAGGCCTGTCTCAGTGGACTAATCCATTGTAGTGGCCTGTCTCAGTGGACTAAACCATTGTGGAGGCCTATCTCAGTGGACTAATCCATTGTGGAAGCCTATCTCAGTGGACTAATCCATTGTGGAGGCCTGTTTCAGTGGACTAATCCATTGTGGAGGCCTGTTTCAGTGGACTAATCCATTGTGGAGGCCTGTCTCAGTGGACTAATCCATTGTAGTGGCCTGTCTCAGTGGACTAATCCATTGTGGAGGCCTATCTCAGTGGACTAATCCATTGTGGAGGCCTGTTTCAGTGGACTAATCCATTGTGGAGGCCTATCTCAGTGGACTAATCCATTGTGGAAGCCTATCTCAGTGGACTAATCCATTGTGGAGGCCTATCTCAGTGGACTAATCCATTGTGGAGGCCTGTCTCAGTGGACTAATCCATTGTAGTGGCCTGTCTCAGTGGACTAATCCATTGTGGAGGCCTATCTCAGTGGACTAATCCATTGTGGAGGCCTATCTCAGTGGACTAATCCATTGTGGAGGCCTGTTTCAGTGGACTAATCCATTGTGGAGGCCTATCTCAGTGGACTAATCCATTGTGGAGGCCTGTCTCAGTGGACTAATCCATTGTAGTGGCCTGTCTCAGTGGACTAATCCATTGTGGAGGCCTATCTCAGTGGACTAATCCATTGTGGAGGCCTATCTCAGTGGACTAATCCATTGTAGTGGCCTGTCTCAGTGGACTAATCCATTGTGGAGGCCATAGGGATGGCACACCAGTATCATCAGTAGTACATTTACTTTTAATTCCCATAGTTGCTAATCTACAATGTTTGTTTGGTTATGGTAATTTCTGTTGATGCATTCAATATATTATCAATATACATTTTCAAAGTCTCCAGTCACCAAGTCATATGGTCATACCGGAGCGCCAAGTCTAGGTCCAAAAGGCTTCTTTTCATTTTTTACTTTAGTTTGTTTGGTAAATATTTTCTTAACTGCATCGTTGGTTAAGGGCTTGTGAGTAAGCATATCACGTTAAGGTCTACATCTGTTGTATTCGGCGCATGTGATTGATTTGATTATTATTATAGTCTTACCGTTGTAATTGTAGGAGTGGACACCTTGTTTGCAGAGCGCAAAAAAAGTTTTATTTTATTCCATTTACGAGTTGTGAATTTATTCATAATCTTTTGTTTGGAGCGTAATCTTGAGTAAGGATACGCAACTCATTATGCATAGAAGTAGGACTAAGCTACCTGGCTTGCGTGCAAATGTAGGCCTATAAATGTTCCCATATGGGGATCTGATACTATTGCTGAGTGTCTTAACTCACCATCACTGTGGAGATTCTCAAAGTAATTTTTTGTTCACCTCAAAAAGAAAGTAAACAAAGTCTGTTTTTACATCCATTGAGAATGACAATAGTTCCTCAACGTAGCCTATTCGAAAAATATTTCCAGCTCGCTCCTTTTGATAACCACTCTGCATGAAAGGGGAAAAAAATGTCATGCTCTGATCCCGTGGAAATGTCATAAAATAGGCCTACTTGATTACTTCTTATCCTTTGTGGAAATAGCCTACGGCTGTGTCTTTCCAGAGCTCACTGGCAGAGAAACTCTGAGGCTACAGAATATTTGATACAATGTTGCAAGTTTTCTAGCACAACCAAGTTAATATATGATACAATGTTGCAAGTTTGCTAGCACAACCAAGTTAATATTTGATACAATATTGCAAGTTTTCTAGCACAACCAAGTTAATATTTGATACAATGTTGCAAGTTTGCTAGCACAACCAAGTTAATATTTGATACAATGTTGCAAGTTTTCTAGCACAACCAAGTTAATATTTGATACAATGTTGCAAGTTTGCTAGCACAACCAAGTGATAAAATGTTGCAAGTTTGCTAGCACAGCCAAATTAATAGTTGATACAATGTTGCAAGTTTGCTAGCACAACCAAGTTAATAGTTGATACAATGTTTCAAGTTCCTTGAAGACAGGCCATGCATATGATTTATAGGTTTATTTTTATTAAGATATTTTCTACCTGTGGGCTGCAATATTTTAATTTGTTGGCTTTATGTAGGCTATTTTTACATATTGGCAATGGCAATAGAAGTTATTTTTTAGGTTTGTGTTTTCATTTAGATAGAATTTTGATTGACCTCATGATTTTGAGATACTGTATGAAGACTATATTATAAATAATATTGAAACTGTTCCACGAAAATGTGCATATGAAAATCATAACTGGCATGCAGATTAGTAGAAATGGTATGATAACTTGGCACTCCAAATGGAAAAGGTTGCCGACCGCTGGTGTAGCCTAATGCTGCCAACTTCAGGAGCATAACGGCAGAATCTGCGAAGAGGAGGAAGGTTGGGAACAGGTTTTTTTATTCTGGTTAGGCTACATTGATCTCTGGTTTCCTCTTTAGTAATTTGTGTCTTAGTTTTTAATTGCTATGCTTTAAGCATCACTCAGTAGCCTACATACATATGATTTTATTCAAACACATAGGGTGTGTCTATATATGACAAAATACACTTTTTAAAAATTTGACCAAATCGATTGGTCAAAAGACCAGATGACTCTTGGTCGACCAAGATTTTTTTTAGTCGAGGACAGCCCTACGTAAACACATCTCCAACACACCTTTATTTCTTAAATCTATACCCCAAACTAATATTGGGTGAATATCATGCTATTCTCATGCTTAAATTCAAGGCCAGAATACGGTTAGAGAGAAAAGTGCATAAAAACATTTATGCACGCTTAACTCTGGTCGGAATTCCTTTTTTTCTCCCTCGTCGTTCAGCTGGGAAAGGACGTCATCTATGTAGATCGTTTTATCTGTAAATTAAATATTCAAGGCTGTGTTTAAAACGAGGCTATTTCCCCAGTGTTATCCTGAGATTAAAGGCAAGCCAAGGCAAGCTGTGTCAGACATCGGCTGCTTCTCCAGCTGAACATGATGCAAGTGCCAGTGGTGTCAGTATTTGATAGTTCTCACTATCAGATGTGAGCATTTCAGTCTTCTCTAGACATATACTGTACATGTAAACCAGCAATAAATACTCTCTTGCATGTTTCATTTTGTTTGACTAATTGTATGCTTTGCAAGTCAAATAAGCTTGCCTCATTGGATCTATGAATCAGAAAGAAAATTAACTGTCTGTTATTTGATCTTTCTGGTAGAATAGAAAGAACAAGTCTCCAGAGAAAGGTGTCAGGGATATGCTACTCTCCGGAGTGATGTGGCCGTTTGGAAACTAACTATGTGAATGAATAGAGAGCTTTTTAGGAAATAAATTTCTGTTTGGGAAAGGAAATTACCATGTGCACAAAGCATTTAAGGCTTGAGAGAAAAAGATTAAACTCATCCTTTGTCTTTTTTATGTGTATCATAGCTATAAATGTTTCAAAAGAGCAGTGGATTGTCTCATCTGTTAATCTCTGGTCTGTGTGTAAGAGTGAGTGAGTGTGTGTGAGAGAGAGTGAGTGTGTGAGAGAGAGAGTGAGTGTGTGTGAGAGTGAGTGAGTGTGTGAGAGAGAGTGAGTGTGTGTGAGAAAGAGAGAGAGTGTGTGTGTGAGAAAGAGAGAGAGTGTGTGTGTGAGAGAGAGTGAGTGTGTGTGTGAGAGAGAGAGTGTGCAAGTATGTGTGCTCAAGGACTTTTTTTATCAGGACAAATTGTGAACAAGGAACAATATGCCCATTTTTTTTCAGTGCCATACTGCACCATTCGTTGGCTGAGTGAACTGCAGATGAGCTATGCTTTACAGAATCCAAATTACACAAGAGCCATTTTTCATTCCAGGGATTTCTTCAGACCCGTAGATGGGCCTTTTCACTTTTCAGTATTTGTCCTTGTCTGCTGGAGGTTTTATAGCAGATGGCCTCTATTTTCGAGGGCAACCGTTTCGATAGCTGAAGATAGGAGAATGTCTATAGGCTTTTTGTGTGGCTGTATTACAACATACTGTAATAGAGTGTTCAAATACATTTGGCTAAATGACATCTAAAAATGTTTATCATGCAATTTCAGAAAGATACTTCGTCTTTCTTTCTAGTTTGTTCATGTTGAATGAAACTACTGTCGCTAGCAGCACCCTCATCATAATTTTTGGTCTCTCGCCTCAAAATAGGACAAGATTTGCTGTGTGGTGATGATAATCAGATTTCATCCTGTTGGTCGGTGGCCTATCTCCAAACTGCAACGGTGATGACTGGGAGAGCTGAGCTTGGCTCGCAGCAGCTCAGTCACAGTGGACCAGATTCTGAGGTCTCCTCATAAAAATAAGACTCATTCATTCTCCATGTTGCTACGTGCCGCCTCCTCCTCAGGGAGGTAGCGTTGTGGCTAACGACAGATAACTGCCCTGACTAGGGCTGACCGCGTTACCAGCACACCAGCAGTCAGGCCTGCAGTGTAGTTACAAGTGACCGTTGAGTCACTGTAACTGGGCTTCTCCAAAATGACACTCTTCAAATTAATCAAATCAAATGTTATTTGTCATATGCTTCGTAAACAACAGGTGTAGACTAATAGTGAAATGCTTACTTATGGGTCATTACCATCAGTGCAGAGAGAAAACTATAGAAACAAACGGAATAAATACACAATGAGTAACAATAATTTCGCTATATATTGTACACAGTGTACCAGTACTGAATCGATGTGCAGGGGTACAAGGAAATTGAGGTAGATATGTATATGTAAAGTGACTAGGCAACTGGATAGATAATAAGTAGTAGCAGCAGCGTATGTGATGAGGCAAAATAGTTAGTGCAAAGAGTGTCAATGCAGATAGTCCAGGTAGCTATTTGGTAGTCTTATGGCTTGGGGGTAGAAGCTGTTCAGGGTCCTGCTGGTTCCAGACTTGGTGCATCGGTACCGCTTGCAGTGGGTAGCAGAGAGAACTTTCTGTGACTTGGGTGGCTGGAGTATTTGACAGGTTTTTGGGCCTTCCTCTGACACCGGCTGGTATATAGGTCCTGGCAGGGAGTTCAGCCCCGGTGATGTACTGGGCCGTACGCACTACCTTCTGTAGCGAAATGTGTGAGGATCTTAAAGCCCATGCCAAGTTTTTTCAGCCTCATTCACAACTGTGTTGGTGTGTGTGGACCATGTATATTCCTTAGGGATGTGGACACCGAGGAACTTGAAGCTCCCGACCTGCTCCACTACAGCTGATGGTTGTCAGTAGCCTACCAAACTTGCTAACGACCCTCAAGTCGCTAATGGCCTGGTGGTCAGCGCTCTACTGTCCCTCTTATCTCTTTGAAATCAATGCAAATGAGATCTTGTTTCAAACACAGCTACAGCCATTTGGTACATTTTGGATGTGAGGCTAGTAATTAGCTGGTTGATAAGAGGAATCAGGTTAGTAACATCTGAGTTTGGAGTGAAAACCTTCAGGAGGGTAGATCTTCAGGAACAGGGTTGGAGAGCATTCAGAGTTTGAGCTGAATATCAACTGTCACACAGCGTGAGCCAGCTCCTCAAATAGCTGTTTGATGCATGGAATTAAATAAGTGTTCTTATAAGCCCAGTCATTGTGCACCATTTCTATAGGCTATGCAATTGTGTGTGAAAGCAGAGTTTTGATGACCTGTATTAAGGCCAGGCACCACAGGCAGATTTTTGCATCAACCTATCAATTTTTGAGATTTGCTCCATTAATATTAGTGTGTCAAAAATGTATGAAAATGTATATTTTATTTGGTTTATCGTACTACCGCCATCAACATGTTTTACTAAGCTATATGGAATTGTTTTAAGAAAGTCATACCAAATGATCATTTAGCTATTTGATTTAAAATGTTAAGACCCCTTGAAGTTTCAAAAACAATATATCGCAAAAAATGTTATGAAAAATAAATTGGGCCATAATGCTATTAGCCCATGCAAACGCATTGAATATCAGATTCACTTCACTACATGGAACAACAGATCCATAAATGGGTCATGGTAGTTTTGTTGGCCAAACCGTTCGGACGCTATAGACGGTTTAGTGAGAAGACCGATTTTCAGGATGTCTCATGGTCTAACCAACACCACTCTAAACTCAGCAAAAAAAGAAACGTCCTCTCGCTGTCAACTGCATTTATTTTCAGTAAACTTAACGTGTAAATATTTGTATGAACATAAGATTCAACAACTGAGACACAAACTGAAGTTCCACAGACATGTGACTAACATGAATGGAACAATGTGTCTCTGAACAAATGGGGGGTCAAAATCAAAAGTAACAGTCAGTATCTGGTGTGGCCACCAGCTGCATTAAGTACTGCAGTGCATCTCCTCCTCATGGACTGCACCAGATTTGCCAGTTCTTGCTGTGAGATGTTAACCCACTCTTCCACCAAGGCACCTGCAAGTTCCCGGACATTTCTGGGGTGAATGGCCCTAGCCCTCACCCTCCGATCCAACAGGTCCCAGATGTGCTTAATGGGATTGAGATCCGGGCTCTTCGCTGGCCATGGCAGAACACTGACATTCCTGTATGGCAGGAAATCACACACAGAACGAGCAGCATGGCTGGTGTCATTGTCATGCTGGAAGGTCATGTCAGGATGAGCCTGCAGGAAGGTTACCACATGAGGGAGGAGGATGTCTTCCCTGTAACGCACAGCGTTGAGATTGTCTGCAATGACAACAAGCTTAGTCCGATGATGCTGTGACACACCACCCCATACCATGACGAACCCTCCACCTCTAAATCGATCCCGCTCCATAGTATAGGCCTCGGTGTAACGCTCATTCCTTCGATGATAAACGCAAATCCAACCATCACCCCTGGTGAGACAAAACAGCGACTTGTCAGTGAAGAGCACTTTTTGACGGTCCTGTCTGGTCCAGCGGCGGTGGGTTTGTGCCCATAGGCGACGTTGTGGCCGGTGGTGTCTGGTGAGGACCTGCCTTACAACAGGCCTACAAGTCCTCAGTCCAGCCTCTCTCAGCCTATTGCGGACAGTCTGAGCACTGATGGAGGGATTGTGTATTCCTGGTGTAACTCAGGAAGTTGTTGTTGCCATCCTGTACCAGTCC
Organism: Oncorhynchus tshawytscha; assembly: GCF_018296145.1. Taxonomy (NCBI): domain Eukaryota; kingdom Metazoa; phylum Chordata; class Actinopteri; order Salmoniformes; family Salmonidae; genus Oncorhynchus; species Oncorhynchus tshawytscha. The sequence continues at coordinate 44,940,553 of NC_056454.1, forward strand.
CGTAGGTGTGATGCTCGGATGTACCGATCCTGTGCAGGTGTTGTTACACGTGGTCTGCCACTGCGAGGATGATCAGCTGTCCGTCCTGTCTCCCTGCCTCCTTGCAGCGTGCCTAAGGCAAGTTCACGCAGATGAGCAGGGACCCTGGGCATCTTTCTTTTGGTGTTTGTCAGAGTCAGTAGAAAGGCCTGTTTAGTGTCCTAAGTTTTCATAACTGTGACCTTAATTGGCTACCGTCTGTAAGCTGTTAGTGTCTTAATGACCGTTCCACAGGTGCATGTTCATTCATTGTTTATGGTTCATTGAACAAGCATGGGAAACAGTGTTTAAACCTTTTACAAAGAAGATCTGTGAAGTTATTTAGATTTTGACTAATTATCTTTGAAAGACGGGGTCCTGAAAAGGGGACGTTTGCTGAGTTTATCTATGCCACCTTTCACCGCAGGATTCAATGTAAAACAACAGATATCTTTGCTTAAACTGACAGATGTTTTGATTATGCTAATTAGATGTTCGCGACCTTAGGGGGTTTAAAAAAAAGGTAGGGGTGTGGATAAAAAGTTAGAATTAGCGCGACACATTATCATGCTGAATCATGAGGTGATGGTGGCGGATGAATGCCACGGAAATGGGCTTCAGGATCTCGTCAGGATACCTCTGTGAATTCAAATTGCCATCGATAAAATGCAAACGTGCTTGTTATCTGTAGCTTATGCCTGCCCATACTATAAACCCACCGCCACCATGGGGCACTCTGTTCACAACGTTGACATCAGCAAACCGCTCGCCCACACAACGCCATACTGTGGTATGCGGTTGGAGGCCGGTTAGATGTACTGCCAAGTTCTTTAAAATGACGTTGGAGTGATGTCACCAACATTGAGAGAATTAAGACTTTTGTCTATATGGAACATTTCTGGGATCTTTTATTTCAGCTCATGAAACATGGGACCAACACTTTACATGTTGTGTTTATATTTATGCAACACGCAAAACACTTGTGTAATTAATCTGTCATACCTGACGATAGTGTATCATCATAACAAATTGTTATGTGGGTTTGGCAGACAAAATGAATTACTGCATCTCATTGCAGCAACACAATATTATGTAGCATGTGTTGATGAGTCATTGTTTTAATAGAAATTCTCAAAACGAAGCACTTTGAGGTCTTATTTACATCTCTCCCTCTCTTAACTTTCTCTCCTCCCCCCTCCTCTCTCAACTCCGTCTCTCTCTTTAATCCCCCCTCTATCAACTCTCTCTGCTTCTCTCCCCCCCCCCTCTCTACTCTCCGTCTCTCTCTCTTTAATCCCCCTCTTTATCTACTCTCTCTGCTCGCTCTCTCTTCCCCCCTCCTCTCTCTACTCTCTGTCTATCTCTTTAATCCCCACTCTCTATCTACTCTCTCTGCTCACTCGCTCTCTCTTTCTCTCCCCTCCTCTCTCTACTCTCCGTCTATCTCTTTAATCCCCCTCTCTATCTACTCGCTCTGCTCGCTCTCTCCTCCCCCTCCTCTCTCTACACTCCGTCTATCTCTTTAATCCCCCTCTCTATCTACTCTCTCTGCTCACTCTCTCCTCCCCCACCTCTCTCTACTCTCCGTCTATCTCTTTAATCCCCCTCTCTATCTACTCTCTCTGCTCACTCTCTCCTCCCCCTCCTCTTTCTACTCTCCGGCTATCTCTTTAATCCCCCACTCTCTATCTACTCTCTCTGCTCGCTCTCTCTCTCTTCCCCCTCCTCTCTCTTCTCTCCGTCTCTCTCTCTCTCTTCAATACCCCCCTCTCTGTCTGTCTGTCTCGCTCTCACACTCGCTCTCTTTCAATTAAATTTCAAATTAAATGGCTTTCATTGGCATGTGAAAGATATGTTTACTTTGCCAAAGCAAAAGTGAAATTAACAAAAGTGAGAAGGAACAAATTTAACCTCAAAAAGGTTAAACAAAGATAGATATTTCAAGTGTTATATTATCAGCTATAGTGTTTTAGCAATATGGAAATTGTTGTAGTACGAATAGTGGGGATAGATAAATAAACCAATACATATTGGTGGTATTTACAATATTGTTTGTGCTCGACTGATTGCCCTTTTCTCATGGCACCAGGCCACAAATCTTGCTACTGTGATTGCCCATTGTATGATTTTGCCAAACAGATATGGGAGTTTGTCAATGTTTGATTTGTTTTGAAATTCTTTGTGGGTCTGTGTGATCTGTGGGAAATGTGTATATCTAATGTGGTCATACACTCCTTGGCAGGAGGTTAGGAAGTGCAGCTCAGTTTCCACCTCATTTTGTGGGCAGTACACACATAGGCAGACCTGGCTCTCAAGAGAAGACAGGCTATCTTTCAATAGCAAGACTATGCTTACTTAGTCTGTACATAGTCAAGTATTTTCATAATTTGGGTCAGTTACGGTGGTCATGTATTCTGCCACTGTGTATTCTCTGTTTAGGGCCAAATAGATTTCTAATTTGCTTAGTTTTTTGGTTGATTCTTTCATGTGTGTCAAATAGTTACAGTATCTTTTGCTTTCTCATAATTTGGCTGGTTCTAATTGTGTTGCTGTCCTGGGGCTCTGTGGGGTCTGTTTGTGTTTGTGAACTGAGCCCCAGAACCAGTTGGCTGAAGGTACTCTTTTCTAGGTTAATCTCTTTGTAGGTGAGGGCTTTGCTGTGGAATGTGTGGGCATTGCTTCCTTTTAGGTGGTTGTAGAATTGAACAGCTATTTTGTGAGTTAAGTTATACAGTGCCTTGCGAAAGTATTCGGCCCCCTTGAACTTTGCGACCTTTTGCCACATTTCAGGCTTCAAACATAAAGATATAAAACTGTATTTTTTGTGAAGAATCAACACCAAGTGGGACACAATCATGAAGTGGAACGACATTTATTGGATATTTCAAACTTTTTTAACAAATCAAAAACTGAAAAATTGGGCGTGCAAAATTATTCAGCCCCCTTAAGTTAATACTTTGTAGCGCCACCTTTTGCTGTGATTATAGCTGTAAGTCGTTTGGGGTATGTCTCTATCAGTTTTGCACATCAAGAGACTGAACATTTTTCCCATTCCTCCTTGCAAAACAGCTCGAGCTCAGTGAGGTTGGATGGAAGCATTTGTGAACAGCAGTTTTCAGTTCTTTCCACAGATTCTCGATTGGATTCAGGTCTGGACTTTGACTTGGCCATTCTAACACCTGGATATGTTTATTTTTGAACCATTCCATTGTAGATTTTGCTTTATGTTTTGGATCATTGTCTTGTTGGAAGACAAATCTCCGTCCCAGTCTCAGGTCTTTTGCAGACTCCATCAGGTTTTCTTCCAGAATGGTCCTGTATTTGGCTCCATCCATCTTCCCATCAATTTTAACCATCTTCCCTGTCCCTGCTGAAGAAAAGCAGGCCCAAACCATGATGCTGCCACCACCATGTTTGACAGTGGGGATGTTGTGTTCAGGGTGATGAGCTGTGTTGCTTTTACGCCAAACATAACGTTTTGCATTGTTGCCAAAAAGTTCAATTTTGGTTTCATCTGACCAGAGCACCTTCTTCCACATGTTTGGTGTGTCTCCCAGGTGGCTTGTGGCAAACTTTAAACAACACTTTTTATGGATATCTTTAAGAAATGGCATTCTTCTTGCCACTCTTCCATAAAGGCCAGATTTGTGCAATATACGACTGATTGTTGTCCTATGGACAGAGTTTATTGGATATTTCCCACCTCAGCTGTAGATCTCTGCAGTTCATCCAGAGTGATCATGGGCCTCTTGGCTGCATCTCTGATCAGTCTTCTCCTTGTATGAGCTGAAAGTTTAGAGGGACGGCCAGGTCTTGGTAGATTTGCAGTGGTCTGATACTCCTTCCATTTCAATATTATCGCTTGCACAGTGCTCCTTGGGATGTTTAAAGCTTGGGAAAACTTTTTGTATCCAAATCCGGCTTTAAACTTCTTCACAACAGTATCTCGGACCTGCCTGGTGTGTTCCTTGTTCTTCATGATGCTCTCTGCGCTTTTAACGGACCTCTGAGACTATCACAGTGCAGGTGCATTTATACGGAGACTTGATTACACACAGGTGGATTGTATTTATCATCATTAGTCAGTTAGGTCAACATTGGATCATTCAGAGATCCTCACTGAACTTCTGGAGAGAGTTTGCTGCACTGAAAGAAAAGGGTCTGAATAATTTTGCACGCCCAATTTTTCAGTTTTTGATTTGTTAAAAAAGTTTGAAATATCCAATAAATGTCGTTCCACTTCATGATTGTGTCCCACTTGTTGGTGATTCTTCACAAAAAAATACAGTTTTATATCTTTATGTTTGAAGCCTGAAATGTGGCAAAAGGTCGCAAAGTTCAAGGGGGCCGAATACTTTCGCAAGGCACTGTAATTCAGCTCTGCATATATTGTTTAGTTTTGCATTGTATATGCAGTCTCAATTGGGTGTTTGTCAAATTTTGGTGAATACTTGGTTAGTGAGTGGAGCCCAGACTTCACAACCATAGAGGGCAATGGGTTATATAACTGAAGTATTTGTAGACAGATCCTAAATGGGATGTCGAGTTTTATGTTCCTTTTGATGGCATAGAAGGCCCTTCTTGCCTTCTTAGATCGTTCACAGCCTGACAAGTTACCTGTGGTGTTGATGTTTAGGCTGAGGTAGGTAGAATTATTTGTGTGCTCTAGGGCAATGATTCCCAAACTTTTCATAGTCCCGTGCCCCTTCAAACCTCCAGCTGTGTACCCCCTCTAGTATCAGGGTCAGCTCACTCTCAAATGTTGTTTTTTTGCCATCATTGTAAGCCTGCCACACACACACTGTACGATACATTTATTAAACATGAGAGTGAGTTTTTCTCACAACCCGGCCCGTGGGAAGTGACAAAGAGCTCTTATAGGACCAGAGCACAAATAATAATATTATAATAATCAATAATTTTGCTCTTTATTTAGCCATCTTATATATAAAACCTTATTTGTTCATTGAAAATTGTAAATAAGGGCCTCTCGGGTGGTGCAGTGGTTAAGGGCGCTGTACTGCAGCGCCAGCTGTGCCATCAGAGACTCTGGGTTCGCGCCCAGGCTCTGTCGTAACCGGCCGCGACCAGGAGGTCCGTGGGGCGACGCACAATTAGCCTAGTGTCATCCGGGTTAGGGAGGGCTTGGCCGGTAGGGATGTCCTTGTCTCATCGCGCACCAGCGACTCCTGTGGCGGGCTGGGCGCAGTGCGCGCTAACCAAGGTTGCCTGGTGCACGGTGTTTCCTCTGACACATTGGTGCGGCTGGCTTCCGGGTTGGATGCGCGCTGTTTTAAGAAGCAGTGCGGCTTGGTTGGGTTGTGTATTGGAGGACGCATGACTTTCAACCTTTGTCTCTCCCGAGCCCGTACGGGAGTTGTAGCGATGAGACAAGATCGTAGCTACTAAAAAACAATTGGATACCACGAAATTGGGGAAAAAAGGGGTAAGAAACATTTTGTCCAGGAAGGTGTCTAGGAGGGATTGGATTTGGTTTTTGGTAGGTTTCGACACTACCTTCCTTCTGTCTTTCTGTGGGCGCTGCATCCTGGGCTCCCTGTGTTTGTAGTGCCCATCTGATTAAACTTATCTTAACTCCACACGACTGGGAAAGATTGCCATCTTCCCTGGTGCTGCTGACGGCAGTTCCTTTCACTCTTTGCATGAGAGATCAGAGGAGGACCTCACCACTGACTGCTCTGACCTGAATTGTCACTTTTTGAAAAACTGTTTCTTTGAGTTCTGGAATTGTTTTTTGTCCCTACAACATTCCTAAGGCCTGTTGCATACATTCAGATTATACTGTATGTATATTATCAACATGGATACATACTGGCACTGTCTGATAAAGGATTATGTGTACGTAAAGCTTGGTTGACGTACATTCTTTGAAGTACAAGGTTATTGTCTTCAGATCTGCATAATCATATGAAAATACAATTTGAATCTTAATTTTGTGCTCAGTGTAATTCCCCTTTCTTTGGCAACATAAAATTAATTGAGCTCGTGGCCACTTCACAGACAGGAGGTAGGAAACCACAAGATCCAGCCTATTCCCTGGCCTTAGCTGTGTTGCTGGATATCTAACAGAACGTCACAGGCTATCTGCTGCCTCAGTGTAAACAAACAGTTTACTCGTCAAAGCGCTGGCATCAGACATAAAGGAAATGGTACTGGAGCTGACTGAGGTAACATTGCCCAGCCATTTCTCAGCTCCTTTCCCTGCCATTAATGATAGCAAGTCCCCAAAGACCACTGTCATCCATATTCTGCAATTGTCCAGCCTAGTTATGGGACACTGGAAGTTTCACTATTATATGGAGCATTCTGAAAGTATTCATACCCCCTTCCCTTTTTCCAAATGTTGTTACGTTACAGCCTTATTCTAAAACGGATGAAAAAATAATTATCCCTCATCAATCTGCACACAATACCCCATAATGAAAAAGCAAAAACAGGTTTTTAGAAATGTTTGCAAATGTATTTAAAATTAAAACAGATACCTTATTTAGATAAGTATTCAGACCCTTTGCAATGAGACTTGAAATTGAGTTCAGGTGCATCCTGTTTCCATTGATCATCATTGAGATGTGTCTGCAACTTGATTGGAGTCCACCTGTGGTAAATTAAATTGATGAAATCAAATTGTATTGGTCACATACACATGGATAGCAGATGTTAATGCGAGTGTAGCGAAATGCTTGTGCTTGTAGTTCCAACCATGCAGTAATATCTAACAAGAAATCTTAGACCTAATTTGGAAAGGCACACACCTGTCTTTAGGTCCCACAGTTGACAGTGCATGTCAGAGCAAAAACCAAGCCATGAGGTCTAAAGAATTGCCCATAGAGCTCCGAGACAGGATTGTGTCGAGGCAGAGATCTGGGGAAGGGTACTAAAAACATGTCTGCAGCGTTGAAGGTCCACAGGACCTCAGTAGCCTCCATCATTCTTAAATGGAAGAAGTTTGGAACCACCAAGACTCTTCCTAGAGCTGGCCGCCCAGCCAAATTGAGCAATCGGGGGAGAAGAGCCTTGGTCAGGGAGGTGACGAAGAACCCGATGGTCACTCTGACAGAGCTCCATAGTTCCTCTGTGGAGATGGGATGATCTTCCAGGAGGACAACCATCTCTGCAGTACCAATGGTAGAGTGGCCAGACGAAAGACATTCCTCAGTAAAAAAGTACATGACAACCGCTTGGAGTTTGCCAAAAGGCATGAAATACAAAATTCTCTGGCCAAGATTGAACTCGTTGGCCTGAATGTCACGTCTGGAGGAAACTTGGCACCATCCCTACGGTGAAGCATGGTTGGGGCAGCATCATGCTGTGGGGATGTTTTTCATCGGCAGGGACTGGGAGACTAGTCAGGATCGAGGGAAAGATGAACGGAGTGAAGTACAGAGAGACCCTTGATTAAAACCTGCACCAGAGCGCTCAGAACCTCAGACTGGGGCGAAGGTTCACCTTCCAACAGGACAACGACCCTAACCACACAGCTAAGACAAGGCAAGAGTGGCTTCGGGACAAGTCTCTGAATGTCCTTGAGTGGCCCAGCCAGAGCCCGGTCTAACATATCTGGAGAGACCTGAAAATAGCTGTGCAGCGATGCTCCCCATCCAACCTGACAGCGCTTGAGTGGATCTGCAGAGATGATTGGGAGAAACTGCACAAATAAAGGTGTGCCAATCTCGTAGCGCATTTTACCCAAGAAGACTTGAGGCTGTAATCGCTGCCAAAGGTGCTTCAATAAAGTACTGTAAGGTTTCTGAATACTTATGTATATGTGATATACAGTGGGGCAAAAAAGTATTTAGTCAGCCACCAATTGTGCAAGTTCTCCCACTTAAAAAGATGAGAGAGGCCTGTAATTTTCATCATAGGTACACTTCAACTATGACAGACAAAATGAGAAAAAAAATCCAGAAAATCACATTGTAGGATTTTTAATGAATATATTTGCAAATTATGGTGGAAAATAAGTATTTGGTCAATAACAAAAGTTTATCTCAATACTTTGTTATATACCCATTTGTTGGCAATGACAGAGGTCAAACGTTTTCTGTAAGTCTTCACAAGGTTTTCACACACTGTTGCTGGTATTTTGGCCCATTCCTCCATGCAGATCTCCTCTAGAGCAGTGATGTTTTGGGGCTGTTGCTGGGCAACACGGACTTTCAACTCCCCCCAAAGATTTTCTATGGGGTTGAGATCTGGAGACCGGCTAGGCCACTCCAGGACCTTGAAATGCTTCTTTCGAAGCCAGTCCTTCGTTGCCCGGGCTGTGTGTTTGGGATCATTGTCATGCTGAAAGACCCAGCCACGTTTCATCTTCAATGCCCTTGCTGATGGAAGGAGGTTTTCACTCAAATTATCACGATATTTTTTAAAAAATTTGCAAACATTCTGAAATACTTTTTTTTGCTCTTTCATTATGGGGTAGTGTGTAGTTTGATTAGGTCATTTAAAAAAATAGATTTTAGAATAAGGCTAACGTAACAAAATGTGGAAAAGGTCAAGGGGTCTGAATACTCTCCTAATGGACTGTAAATTCTTTGAAATCATCATAGCTCCACTCTATATCATTTTCTACCAGCAAGCTATGACTTTCAAACGAGGAATTTCAATTTTTCAATGCACAATAACGCATTAACAAATTGTTCCTGTTGTCCTGTCTGCACTCTATTTTATTTCTACCATTTCATGGCAATCGCAACAAGCATCCTTCACTCATGCTGCCAAACATACCCTCGTAAAACTGACCATCCTACCGATCCTCGACTTCGGTGATGTCATCTATAAAATAGCCTCCAACACTCTACTCAAGAAACTGGATGCAGTCTATCACAGTGCCATCCGTTTTGTCACCAAAGCCACATACACTACCCACCATTGCGACCTGTACGCTCTCGTTGGTTGGCCCTCGCTTCATACTCGTCGCCAAACCCACTGGCTACAGGTTATCTACAAGTCTCTGCTAGGTAAAGCCCCGCCTTATCTCAGCTCACCATAGCAGCACCCACTCGTAGCATGCGCTCCAGCAGGTATATCACCCCCAAAGCCAATTCCACCTTTGGTCGTCTTTCCTTCCAGTTCTCTGCTGCCCATGACTGGAACAAATTGCAAAAATCACTGAGACTCACATCTCCCTCACTAGCTTTAAGCACCAGCTGTCAGAGCAGTTTACAGATCACTGCACCTGTATTTAGCCTATCTGTAAACAGCCCATCTACCTACCCCATACTGGTATTTATTTATTTATTTTGCTCCTTTGCAGCCCAGTATCTCTACCTGCACATTCATCTTCTGCCAATCTACCATTCCAGTGTTTAATTGCTATATTGTAATTACTTCGCCACCATGGCCTATTTATTTCCTTAACTTACCTCATTTGCACTCACTGTATATAGACTTTTGGTTTTCTTTAATTCTACTGTATTATTGACTGTATGTTTTGTTTATTTCATGTGTAACTCTGTGTTGTTGTATGTGTCGAATTCTGACGCTTTATCTTGGCCAGGTTGCAGTTGCAAATGAGAACTTGTTCTCAACTAGCCTACCTGGTTAAATAAAGGTGAAATCAAATCAAATAAAAAATAAATAGTGTTCTTGGGCACAGGGACTATGGTGGTCGGCTTGAAACATATTGGTATTACAGACTCAGACAGGGAGAGGTTGAAAATGTCAGTGAAGACACTTGCCAGTTGGTCAGCGCATGCTAGGAGTACACGTCCTAGTAATCCGTCTGGCCCTGCGGCCTTGTGAATGTTGACCTTACTCACATCGGCTACGGAGAGTGTGATCACACCGTCGTCCGGAACAGCTGATGCTCTCAGACATGTTTTTACTTTCCTCGAAGCGAGCATAGAAGAAGTTTAGCTCGTCTGGTAGGCTCGTGTCACTGGGCAGCTCGCGGCTGTGCTTCCCTTTCTGGTCTGTAATAGTTTGCCAGCCCTGCCACATCCAACGAGAGCCAGAGCCGGTGTAGTACGATTCAATCTTAGTCCTGTATTGAAGCTTTGCCTGTTTGATGGTTAGTCGGAGGGCATAGCAGGATTTCTTAATAGCTTCCGGGTTAGAGTCCCGCTCCCTGAAAGTGGCAGCTCTACCCTTTAGCTTAGTGCTGATGTTGCCTGTAATCCATGGCTTCTGGTTGGGGTATGTACGTACAATAATTGTGGGGACGACGTCATTGAAGCACTTATTGATGAAGCCAGTGACTGATGTGGTGTACTCCTCAATGCCACCGGAAGAATCCTGGAACATATTCCAGTCTGTGCTAGCAAAACAGATCTTTAGCTTAGCATCTGTCTCCTCTGACCACTTTGTTATTGACCGAGTCACTGAGGCTTCCTGCTTTAGTTTTTGCTTGTAAGCAGGAATCAGGAGGATATAATCATGGTCAGATTTGCCAAATAGAGGTAGAGATGTTTACGCATCTGTGTGTGCCAGTGACTAATGGGGTGTACTCCTCAATGTCATTGGAAGAATCACAGAACATATTCCAGTCTGTGCTAGCAAAACAGTCCTGTAGCGTAGCATCCACCTCATCAATGCTAATGCAGATTACTAGTAGTAGGGAGCCTTAGAGTAGTGTTACTTAGGTCTCAGTGTACCTCTCTGGAGTGCAGGTGGACTTTTATTGTCATGAGACTTGCTCTGAAGGCAGAACTGAGCCTTTTCCACTAGATGGGCCAGCTGTTGGCTAAATCTTAAAAAGAAAATTAAAATGTGCTTTTTGGTCTTAAATTAAGGTTAGGCATCAGGGGTTAACAGAGTGATGAAGGTAAGAATTAGGTTTAAAGTCAGATCTTCTGACTTTATGGCTGTGCCAGCTATTGACCGCTCCCCAGGTCAAGACTCATGACTATAAATGCCAACATGCCTCTGGGGCTGCTAGCTAGCCAGGTCCCCTTGTGACTGTAGATTTTCCACTCCTGTAATTCCACAGAAGGTCCCAGTCCCACATTACCATTATATATATCCCCCCAGGATGGACTCCAGTAGCTCTGCTCCATGACAATAACAAATAACCCATGGCTCTTGTTAAAATTAAAAAAAAAAAATATATATATATACAGTTGAAGTCAGAAGTTTTTATACACTTAGATTGGAGTCCTTCAAACTCATCTTTAAACCACTCCACAAATGTCTTGTTAACAAACTATAGTTTTGGCGAGTTGGTTAGGACATCTGCTTTGTGCATGACACAAGTAACTTTTCCAACAATTGTTTACAGATTATTTCACTTATAATTCACTGTGTCACAATTCCAGTGGGTCAGAAGTTTACATACACTCAATTAGTATTTGGTTGCATTGCCTTTTAAATTGTTAAACTTGGGTAAACCTTTCGGGTAGCCTTCCACAAGCTTCCCACAAATCAAATCAAATCAAATTTTATTTGTCACATACACATGGTTAGCAGATGTTAATGCGAGTGTAGCGAAATGCTTGTGCTTCTAGTTCCGACAATGCAGTAATAACCAACAAGTAATCTAACTAACAATTCCAAAACTACTGTCTTATACACAGTGTAAGGGGATAAAGAATATGTACATAAGGATATATGAATGAGTGATGGTACAGAGCAGCATAGGCAAGATACAGTAGATGGTATCGAGTACAGTATATACATATGAGATGAGTATGTAAACAAAGTGGCATAGTTAAAGTGGCTAGTGATACATGTATTACATAAGGATGCAGTCGATGATATAGAGTACAGTATATACGTATGCATATGAGATGAATAATGTAGGGTAAGTAACATTATATAAGGTAGCATTGTTTAAAGTGGCTAGTGATATATTTACATCATTTCCCATCAATTCCCATTATTAAAGTGGCTGGAGTTGAGTCAGTGTCAGTGTGTTGGCAGCAGCCACTCAATGTTAGTGGTGGCTGTTTAACAGTCTGATGGCCTTGAGATAGAAGCTGTTTTTCAGTCTCTCGGTCCCAGCTTTGATGCACCTGTACTGACCTCGCCTTCGGGATGATAGCGGGGTGAACAGGCAGTGGCTCGGGTGGTTGATGTCCTTGATGATCTTTATGGCCTTCCTGTAACATCGGGTGGTGTAGGTGTCCTGGAGGGCAGGTAGTTTGCCCCCGGTGATGCGTTGTGCAGACCTCACTACCCTCTGGAGAGCCTTTCGGTTGTGGGCGGAGCAGTTGCCGTACCAGGCGGTGATACAGCCTGCCAGGATGCTCTCGATTGTGCATCTGTAGAAGTTTGTGAGTGCTTTTGGTGACAAGCCGAATTTCTTCAGCCTCCTGAGGTTGAAGAGGCACTGCTGCGCCTTCTTCACGATGCTGTCTGTGTGAGTGGACCAATTCAGTTTGTCTGTGATGTGTATGCCGAGGAACTTAAAACTTGCTACCCTCTCCACTACTGTTCCATCGATGTGGATAGGGGGTGTTCCCTCTGCTGTTTCCTGAAGTCCACAATCATCTCCTTAGTTTTGTTGACGTTGAGTGTGAGGTTATTTTCCTGACACCACACTCCGAGGGCCCTCACCTCCTCCCTGTAGGCCGTCTCGTCGTTGTTGGTAATCAAGCCTACCACTGTTGTGTCGTCCGCAAACTTGATGATTGAGTTGGAGGCGTGCGTGGCCACGCAGTCGTGGGTGAACAGGGAGTACAGGAGAGGGCTCAGAACGCACCCTTGTGGGGGGGGGGGCAAACTTGGGCAAACTTTGGCCCTTCTCCTGACAGAGCTGGTGTAACTGAGTCAGGGTTGTAAGGCCTCCTTGCTCGCACACGCATTTTCAGTTCTGCCTACAAATGTTCTATAGGAATAAGGTCAGGGCTTTGTGGTGGCCACTCCAATACCTTGACTTTGTTGTCCTTAAGCCATTTTGCCACAACTTTGGAAGTATGCCTGGGGTCATTGTCCATTTGGAAGACCCACTTGCGACCAAGCTTTAACTTCCTGACTGATGTCTTGAGATGTTGCTTCAATATATCCACATTATTTTCTTTCCACATGATGCCATCTATTTTGTGAAGTGCAACAGTTCCTGTTGCAGCAAAGCATCCCCACAACATGATGCTGCCACCCCGTGCTTCACGGTTGGGATGGTGTTCTTCGGCTTGCAAGCACCTCCCTTTTTCCTCCAAACATAACGTTGGTCATTATGGCCAAACATTTCTGTTTTTGTTTCATCAGATCAGAGAACATTTCTCCAAAAAGTACGATCTTTGTCCCCATGTGCAGTTGCAAACCGTAGTCTGGCTTTTTTATGGCGGTTTTGGAGCAGTGGCTTCCTTGCTGAGCGGCCTTTCAGGTTATGTCAAAATAGGACTCGTTTTACTGTAGATACTTTTGTACCTGTTTCCTCCAGCATCTTCACAAGGTCCTTTGCTGTTGTTCTGGGATTGATTCACACTTTTTACACCAAAGTATGTTCATCTGTAGGAACGCGTCTCCTTCCTGAACGGTATGTCGGCTGTGTGGTCCCATGGTGTTTATACTTGCATAGTATTGTTTGTATAGATGAACGTGGTACCTTCAGGCCTTTGGAAATTGATCCGAAGGATGAACTAGACTTGTGGAGGTCCACCATTTTTTTCTGAGGTCTTGGCTGATTTCTTTTGATTTTCCCATGACATCAAGCAAAGAGGCATTGAGTTTGAAGGTTGGCCTTGAAATACATCCACATGTACACCTCCAATTGACTAAAATTTGTCAATTAGCCTATCAGAAGTTTCTAAAGCCATGACATCATTTTCTGGAATTTTCCAAGCTGTTTAAAGGCACAGTCAACTTAGTGTATGTAAACTTCTGACCCACTGGAATTGTGATACAGTGAATTATAAGTGTGTAAACAATTGTTGGAAAAATTACTTGTCATGCACAAAGTAGATGTCTTAACCGACTTGCCAAAACTATAGTTGTTTACAAGAAATTTAAGGAGTGGTTGAAAAACGAAACGAGTTTTAATGTCTCCAACCTAAGTGTTGGTAAACTTCCGACTTCAACTGTACATATATATCAACTGTATATATATATATATATATTTTTTTTTTTTAAATATTTATTTAACCTTTATTTATCTAGCAAGTTAATTACAATTTCTTATTTTAAAGGGCTTCTCTGGTTCGCTAAGTGATTCTAGACAGCAATGACACGCAGAATATTGTCTTATACAGTAGACAATTAATAAGAAAGAGGATGAGATGTGTATTTCTTATGAATTCTTCTGAAGTAGACATCTCTTTGATTCATGGGTCACATGTTGTTATTTTTGTTCCAGACCAGTGATTGAAGTGCTAATAAGACCTCAGTGACCTTATAGCGTCCGTGCTCAGGGAGGATGTAAATAAGATCTCAGGGACTCTATAGCGTCCATGCTCGGGGAGGATGTAAATAAGATCTCAGTGACTCTATAGCGTCCATGCTCGGGGAGGATGTAAATAAGACCTCAAAGGGACCTTATAGCGTCCATGCCCACGGAGGATGTAAATAAGATCTCAAAGTGACTCTATAGCGCCCATGCTCGGGGACAATGTCAATAAGACCTCAAAGTGACTCTATAGCGTCCATGCCCACAGCGGATGTAAATAAGACCTCAGTGACCTTATAGTGTCCGTGCCCATGGAGGATGTAAATAAGACCTCAGTGACCTTATAGTGTCTGTGCCCACGGAGGATGTAAATAAGACCTCAGTGACCTTATAGTGTCCGTGCCCACGGAGGATGTAAATAAGACCTCAAAGTGACTCTATAGCGTCCATGCCCACAGCGGATGTAAATAAGACCTCAGTGACCTTATAGTGTCCGTGCCCATGGAGGATGTAAATAAGACCTCAGTGACCTTATAGTGTCTGTGCCCACGGAGGATGTAAATAAGACCTCAGTGACCTTATAGTGTCCGTGCCCACGGAGGATGTAAATAAGATCTCAAAGTGACTCTATAGCATCCATGCTCTGGGCAGATGTACAGTTGTGGCCAAACGTTTTGAGAATGACACAAATATACATTTTCACAAAGTCTGCTGACTCAGTTTGTTTGATGGCAATTTGCATATACTCCAGAATGTTATGAAGAGTGATCAGATGAATTGCAATTAATTGCAAAGTCCCTCTTTGCCATGCAAATGAACTGAATCCCCCCAAAACATTTCCACTGCATTGCAGCCCTGCCACAAAAGGACCAGCTGACATGTCAGTGATTATCTCGTTAACGCAGGTGTGAGTGTTGATGAGGACAAGGCTGGAGATCACTCTGTCATGCTGATTGAGTTCGAATAACAGACTGGAAGCTTTAAAAGGAGGGTGATGCTTGGAATCATTGTTCTTCCTCTGTCAACCATGGTTACCTTCCCAACCATCCAGGAACAGTTTGGTGATGAACAATGCCTTTTCCAGCATGATGGAGCACCTTGCCATAAGGCAAAAGTGATAACTAAGTGGCTCGGGGGAAAAAAAACATTGATATTTTGGGTCAATGGCCAGGAACTCCCCAGACCTTAATCCCATTGAGAACTTGTGGTCAATCCTCAAGAGGCAGGTGGACAAGCAAAACACAACAAATTCTGACAAACTCCAAGCATTGATTATGCAAGATTAGGCTGCCATCAGTCAGGATGTGGCCCAGAAATTAATTGACAGCATGCCAGGGTGGATTGCAGAAGTATTGAAAAAGAAGGGTCAACACTGCAAATATACTCTTTGCATCAACTTCATGTATTTGTCAATAAAAGCCTTTGACACTCATGAAATAGTGTCCGTGCCTTGGGCGGATGTAAGTAAGACCTCAGTGACTTTATAGTGTCCGTGCCTGGGGCGGATGTAAATAAGACCTCAGTGACTTTATAGTGTCCGTGCCTTGGGCGGATGTAAATAAGACCTCAGTGACTTTATAGTGTCCGTGCCTGGGGCGGATGTAAATAAGACCTCAGTGACATTATAGTGTCCGTGCCTTGGGCGGATGTAAATAAGACCTCAGTGACTTTATAGTGTCCATGCCTTGGGCAGATGTAAATAAGACCTCAGTGACATTATAGTGTCCGTGCCTTGGGCGGATGTAAATAAGGCCTCAGTGACTTTATAGTGTCCGTGTCTGGGGCGGATGTAAATAAGACCTCAAAGTGCTTCGCTTTGAGAAATTCTATGAAAACAATGACTCATCAGCGCTGTTCGTTTTATTTTGTACAACTAAATTATATTGACTCTATTGAGTTAATCTACATAGAAATTGAATTTTACTCCCAGAAGTGTTCATGCTACATAATTATGTGTTGCTGCAATGAGATGCGGTAATTCATTTAATGTGTCAAACCCACATAACAATTTGTTATGATGAGACACTATTGTCAAGTATGACAGATGAATATTGGCCAATACCAAGTGTTTTGCGTGATTCATAAATATACTGAACAAAAATGTTCATGCAACATGTAAAATGTTGGTCCCATGTTTCATGGGCTGAAATCAAAGATCCCATTTTTTTTAACCTGTTAGTAAGCATTTCTCTTTGTCAAGATAATCCATCCACCTGACAGGTGTAGCATATCAAGAAGCTGATTATCAATCATGATCATTACATAGGTGCACCTGGTGCTGGGGACAATAAATGGCCACTCCAAAATGTGCAGTTTTGGCAGACAACACAATGCCACAGATGTCTCAAGTTTTGAGGGAGTGTGAAATTGGCATGCTGACTGCAGGAAGGTCGACCAAAGCTGTCACCAGAGTATTGAACGTTCATGTCTCTGCCATACACCGCCTCCAACGTTGTTTCAAAGAATTTGGCAGTACGTCCAAATGGCTTCACATCCGCAGACTTTGTGTATGGCTTTTTTTAAATTAAAATTTGTACCTTTATTTTACTAGGCAAGTCAGTTAAGAACAAATTCTTATTTTCAATGACGGCCTAGGAACAGTGGGTTAACTGCCTGTTCAGGAGCAGAACGACAGATTTGTACCTTGTCAGCTCGGTGATTCGAACTTGCAACTTTTCGGTTACTAGTCCAACGCTCTAAACACTAGGCTACCCTGCCGCTTTGTGTGGGTGAGTGGTTTACTCATGTCAACGTTGTGAACAGAGTGTCCCATGGTGGCAGTGGGGTTATGGTACGGGCAGGAATAAGCTATGGACAATGAACACAATTGTATTTTATCAATGTAAATTTGAATGCACAGAGACACCTTAATGAGATCCTGAGGCCCATTCGTCCGCTGCCATCACCTCATGTTTCAAAATAATAATGCACGGACCCATGTCACAAGGATCTGTATACAATTCCTGGAAAATGTCCCAGTTCTTCCATGGCCTGCATATTCACCAGACATGTCACCCATTCAGCAAGTTTTGGATGTTTTGGATCAATGTGTATGACAGCGTGTTCCAGTTCCCGCCAATATCCAGCAACTTCTCACAGACATTGAAGAGGAGTGGGACAACACAGGCCACAATCAACTATATTTCATTTGCATGAGGCAAAAAGTGGTCACACCAGATACTGACTGGTTTTCCGATTCACATCCCTACATTCATTTTAAGGTATATGTGACCAGCAGAAGCATATCTGTATTCCCATTCACGTGAAATCCATAGATTAGGGCCTAATTTATTTATTTAAATTGATTGATTTCCTTATATGAACAATAACAATGTTCTATTTTATATTTATATTTATATTTTTCAGTGTATATACTATATTCTGTATACTGCCTTCAGAAAGTATTCAACATTGGCTTAACAAGTCACATAATAAGTAGTGTTTAACATGATTTTTGAATGACTACCTAATCTATGTACCCACACATACAATTATCTGTAGGGTCCCTCAGTCAAGCAGTGAATTTCAAACACAGATTCAACCACAAAGACCAGGGAGGTTTTCCAATGCCTCGCAAAGAAGGGAACCTGTTGGTAGATGGGTAAAAACACAAAAAAGCAGTCATTAAATATACCTTTGATCATGGTGAAGTTATTAATTATACTTTGGATGGTGTATCAATACATCCAGTCACTACAAAAATACAGGCGCCTTGTCTAACTCAGTTACCGGAAAGGAAGGAAACCGCTCAGGGATTACACCATGAGGCCAATGGGGATTTTAAAACGGTTAGAGTTTAAAGGGATACATTGGAATTTTGGCAATGAGGCCCTTGATCTACTGACCCAGAGTCAGAAGAATTTGTGGATACCATTTTTATGTCTTTACTTGCAGTTTGAAGGAAGTTGCTAACTAGTGCTAGTTAGCTCAGTTGCTAACTAGCGCTAGTTAGCTCAATTGCTAACTAGCATTAGTGCAACGACTGGAAGTCTATTTGTACACTTTGGATACCCATAGACTTCCAGTCATTGTGCTAATGTTAGTTAGAATTGGTTCGCGAAACTACCACAGAGACATAAAATTGGTATCCACAAGTTCATCTGACTCTTGGGAAGTACACAAAGGGCCTCATTGCCAAAATCCTGAAGTATCCCTTTAATGGCTGTGATAGAAGAAAACTGAACATGGATCAACAACATCATAGTTACTCAACAATACTAACCTAAATGACAGAGTGAAAAGAAGGAAGTTTGTACAGAATAAAACTATTCCAAAACTTGCATCCTGTTTGCAATAAGGCACTAACGTAACATTTTATGTACTGAATACAAAGCGTTATGTTTGGGGCGAACACATCACTGAGTACTTCAAATTTTGAAGCATGGTGGTGGCTTTATCATGTTATGGGTATGCTTGTCATTGGCAAAGACTAGGTTGGGTTTTTTTGTTGAAAAAAAGTAAATATCCTAGAAGAAAACCTGGTTCAGTCTGCTTTCCAACCGACTGGGAAGAAAATTCATATTTTAGCAGGATAATAAACTAAAACAGAAAGCTTACAAAGACAACATTGAATTTTCCTGAGTGACCTAGTTACAGTTTTTTACTTAAATGTGCTTGAAAATCTATGGAAAGACCTGAAAATGACTGTTTAGCAATGATCAACAACCAACTTGACAGAGCTTGGATAAATTAAAGAATAATATGCAAATATTGTACAATCCAGGTGTGCAAAGCTCTTAGAGAGAGAGAGAGACACAGCTGTAATCACTGTGAAAGGTGATTCGAACATGTATTGAGTCAAGGGTGTGAATACTTACAGTACCAGTCAAAATGTTGGGGTGTTTCTTTATTTTTTACTATGTTCCACATTGTAGAATAATAGTGAAGACATCAAAACTATGAAATAACACGTATGGAATCATGTTGTAACCATAAAAGTGTTAAACAAATCAAAATAGATTTTAGATTCTTCAAATTCTTTGCACACTCTTGGCATGGAAATGAGATATTTCTGTATTAGATTATAAATACATTTGCAAACATTTTGAAAAACATGTTTTCACTTTGTCATTATGGGGTATTCTGTAGGTAGGTGTATTCTGTGAGTGAGAACAAACAATATATTTAACAAAATGTTGAATACGTTAAGGGGTATGAATATTGTCTGACGCCACTGTACATTTTGCTGAAGAGATACATGAATTTACATATTGATACCATGGTAAAGCATTGAATGCAAATGGGGATAATTTGCTTTCTCTGGATACCCATACATCCTCAAACTCAAAGCTTTTGGAAGGCATTGTGGCTAATGTTTTCTCCTTCCTTTATTCTGTGACAGATGCCATGTTGCTGGTGGCACAGAGGCTGGAGGGACCCTTCAACATTGAGTCTGTCATGGAGCCCATTGATGTGAAGATTTCAGAGGCCATCATGAATATGCAAGACAACAGCGTCCAGCTCTCCTACAAGGTATGTCAACCAAATTAATCAAACTGATTTCCAGAAGCAAATAAAGTGTCTAGAGTCCAATAAAACACACATTAAAAGTGTATGGCGTTACTTGTTCTGTACTCCCACATTAAGTCTGTAAGGACAGTAGGGCACAGCTGTATTCTGTCAGGTACAGTTTATATTTGAAAACCAACTGAATCGTGCTTTAGGTGAGTATTGCAAACCATTCTCATTATATCCAATTTTAGGTCTTTGTATTTGAATTACATGTTCCCCATTGGTTAGATAATCTTAGTTCAACTAACAGAAGTTAATGTGTTTCCTGTGTTTTACAGCATTTTACTTTGCCCACAAAATTGTAGTCATTGCAAGAATAAACTGAAGTGGTTGTGAGGAGATTTTTCAGTCTACACAGGCTTGAATACTTGCTCTAGTTCAAGCCCACATGTTGGATGCTTGCTCTCGTCCAAGGCTACATGTTGAATGCTTGCTCTCGATCAAGGCTACATGTTGAATGCTTGCTCTCGATCAAGGCCACATGTTGGATGCTTGCTCTCGTCCAAGGCTACATGTTGAATGCTTGCTCTCGATCAAGGCCACATGTTGAATGCTCTCTCTCGATCAAGGCTACATGTTGAATGCTTGCTCTCGTTCAAGGCTACATGTTGAATGCTCTCTCTCGATCAAGGCTACATGTTGGATGGTTGCTCTCATCCAAGGCTACATGTTGAATGCTTGCTCTCCTCCAAGGCTACATGTTGAATGCTTGCTCTCATCCAAGGCTACATGTTGAATGCTTGCTCTCCTCCAAGGCTACATGTTGAATGCTTGCTCTCGTTCAAGGCTGCATGTTGAATGCTCTCTCTCGTTCAAGGCTACATGTTGAATGCTTGCTCTCGTTCAAGGCTACATGTTGAATGCTTGCTCTCGATCAAGGCCACATGTTGAATGCTCTCTCTCGTTCAAGGCTGCATGTTGAATGCTTGCTCTCGATCAAGGCCACATGTTGAATGCTTGCTCTCGATCAAGGCCACATGTTGAATGCTCTCTCTCGATCAAGGCTACATGTTGAATGCTTGCTCTCGTTCAAGGCTACATGTTGAATGCTCTCTCTCGATCAAGGCTACATGTTGGATGGTTGCTCTCATCAAGGCTACATGTTGAATGCTTGCTCTCCTCAAGGCTACATGTTGAATGCTTGCTCTCATCCAAGGCTACATGTTGAATGCTTGCTCTCCTCCAAGGCTACATGTTGAATGCTTGCTCTCAATCAAGGCTGCATGTTGAATGCTCTGCTCTCATTCAAGGCTACATGTTGAATGCTTGCTCTCCTTCAAGGCTGCATGTTGAATGCTTGCTCTCATTCAAGGCTACATGTTGAATGCTTGCTCTCCTCCAAGGCTACATGTTGAATGCTTGCTCTCGTTCAAGGCTACATGTTGAATGCTTGCTCTCGTCCAAGGCTACATGTTGAATGCTTGCTCTCGTCCAAGGCTACATGTTGAATGCTTGCTCTCGTCCAAGGCTACATGTTGAATGCTCTCTCTCGTCCAAGGCTACATGTTGAACGCTTGCTCTCCTCCAAGGCTACATGTTGAATGCTTGCTCTCGTTCAAGGCTACATGTTGAATGCTTGCTCTCGTTCAAGGATAAATACTCCAATAGCTTTCTCATGATACAGATTTGTTTATCTTTAAAGTACAATATATGTGGTGAATTGCCCATAATCCTTTAAAAAGTGAACTCCATGATATTTTACAAGGCTGGTTGTGCTCATTTGAAAAACCTATCAGCTCTGGTTAGATAAATGTGACTTTGAGCACTGTCATGTTCGTGATTCACAAGGCCTTAGGATGCACAAGGCCATTGGATTCACAAGGCTTTAGGATCCACAAGGCTTTAGGATCCACAAGGCTTTAGGATCCTAAGGCCTTAGGATCCGCAAAGCATTATCAAAACATCTTGTTTTCCATCTTTTCCACATCCCAGGTAATTCTAGCTTCTCTCGCAGTCCAGCAGTTCAATGTCCTTCTCTGTGTAATTGCAGGTTTTTCAAGGCTGCGGCCAGCCAAAGCCCTCAGGAATGGGTGGCAGGTCTACACGCGGCATTTCGGATGTTTTCAACGCCCGTTTCAGGCCCTACAGCCCAGAGGAGCGGCCCACCACTGCAGCTGGCACCAGCCTGGACAGACTGGTAAGGAGAAGCAGAGACACACAGCCCACAGAGCCACTGCCTCAGAGTAAACATAATTTGTCTTTCTGTCTTGACACTGTTGATTAAAACGCCCTCCGTTCAGGCCCCTCTTTCCCTCTCTCTATCGATCTGTGTTTGTTAACAAATCATCAGCTTTACCCCGGTAGTGCAAAGAGAAGTGTCCAGCAACCCATGCTTTTCCTGTCTTTGTGTATCTCACAAATAAGAAAGAAAAGATTCATAGAATTTGAGAGATTGACAGAGGCAGGTGTTTGCTGTACAAAGTAAACCTTTACTTTCAATCAGATTAGCTTTGTTTTGAATCATTGAATCGTGTTCCGGTTTTTATCGCAGTGACATTAACTTGGTGTTTTGGTAAGGGTAGGCTTTAGGATCCTAAGCTCAATATAAAGCTGACAGTCCAATTCAGGTGTGAGAAATGTATCTGCATTTATTATTTGTACAAGTCCAGTCACTTTGTCTGCATGCAGAGGGTAATGTGAAGGCCAGGAGTTAAGGCTTGTCAAATTGACCGATTTCAAAAGTCTGTCTCTATCGTGCAGTGCTATATTTGTAGGAGAACAAAAACCTTGAGGTTAAATGTGTTTCTCTCAATAATCCTCAAGCACTTCATTTTGAATGTATTCTAAATGTGTTTATCTATTCAATATGCGTCTGTTTGATGAATAACATTTGTAGCTGCAAGTTGAACAATATTCAACTTACGCACAGACGTTCCTTTCATTCGGTATTTCGACAGTATTTCAATTATGGACTCAATTGAATGTCAACTCTATTTTGTAACACAGGAAAATAATAACTGGATTGAGAAAATGAAGTTATGCATGACTTCATGCTAAAACCAGAATACCATTATAAGAAAATATACATTTTCTTCCATCTATTTAATTAATGAATAGTCATTATTATTTTCCTTAACTTTGTTCCTCCTCTTAACTCTTTTTGAAGGACTCTGATGTCGTCGGATTAATGCATTTGGATGTCATGTGTGTGTGTGTACCTCCCTCTTCCTGCTCTATTTAATTAAAGTGCTTCTTTTCTTATTCTATGCTGCTTACCAGAGGATTGTCTGGAGTGCGATGCAACACAGTGTAAGCTCTATGAATTCTACTGTTAACGTTTATAATTTTGTCTGGGACTCTATTGTATGTTATTGTCTCCTATGCCCTACTCTCTAATGTATTGTCACTGAAAAATAAGAATTACAGAGGTCGGATCTTAACTTGATCACTCTTTTGTAATTGAGAATTTTCCTGATTCATCTTGAAATTCAAATGAGCCTTGAGTGGCTGACAATGAGCAGTTCTCTTTCTCTCCATGCGGGGGCAGTCAGGTCTTTGGGATCAGGGCTTGCTATCAAAATAATGTTTTCTCTCACTCGCTCAAACGCTATAGACCTAGGTCCTATTACTGCATCGTTCAAATAAATGTAAAAGAAATTAAACATGAAATGCAGCCCTACACATCAACACCCGTTGTTTTATAAATAAATAAATAACTAAATAACACAAGACAGATATTGGTCTCCGCTAGGCTACGACATACAAGTGTCTAGTGTATCTGAAGTTTACAGATGAAATGTCAAAATTGAGTTCAATCTTGGCCTGGGGTGGTCTAGTGGTTAGGACGCACATATAGGCCTACCTTGTTAGCGTGGATTTGATTCCGACCCACGCCCTTCTGGCACAAATAACTAAATCCCCTGATTGACTTGATGTAGTTTCAAATATGGACAGTCCAGGGTTATTTTACCCTCGATATTGATAAGAAATGACCATACCAGACACTTTTGAATAAAATTGTTGAAAGTGTTTATTATATTTATTTATTTGTTTAGTATAGATAAATTGCCCTTAGTCTGTTCAAAATTAGTAAGTTGTTGCGATGACAATACCAACCAGAGGGCGAACATATCTTGAAAGACTTTGGTTGCAAGCAGGACATGTACATAATATTTTAGGAAGTGGTAATTAGGTGACCAGTAATGGTTGTAATTGAGATCAGCGGTGTGGATGGATTTAGCATGTATTGATGGTTTAACGAGACATCAGCTGGCGATAATAAGGATGCTGCCTTTTGAGGCAGAATTTCTAGGCGGGACGTCAAAATTGGCCAATCCAATGTATCCTTTGCCGAGGATGGACTAAAGTTTGGCACCTGGTCACGTTTCACTCCATTGCATTGGCTTGGCAGGAGAAAACAGTCCTGCCTAACTTGTTTTGGAGGTAAGACATTTTACCAACATCTGATGAATAACATAGGAAATTTAGCCAGCGGTGCTCTGTTCAATCTAGGCTTGCTAGCCAGCCAAATAATTAGGGCTTTCTGAGGATGAGCCTGTTTTGCTAGCTAGCTGCAAGCAGTGTCTGTTTAACGTTGCCTATCTAACGTTAGCTAACTTTCTCTTGCCACTTTTCATTCATCTATCGTTACTAAACAAAATTAGAGCCTAAGTTATTCTACACTTACAACTTGACCAAGCTTAAAAATATGCAAAACTGTAATAAAAACGATTGTACTTTAATGAAGGTAGTTGTGGCTTCAGCAACTTCAACCAGCATAGACATTTGAGCAGTGTGGTTAATTCCTCCCCCCTTATCTCTGCATGTTCTAGGTTGAAGGATGTCCCACCCTGACACCCTGCAGACGTAAATAACTTGTTGTGAATTTCCCAGTCACAAGGATAATCACCATATTTCTATCTAACATCACAATGTTAGATAGAAATAGATTTACCCATGTTATTGTTTATCATGCAGGTTTGTCAGGACATTGTAACTTATGAATCTCATTTTTGAATACAGACTTGATTTCTGTCACAGGTGTTTGCACTGTGTGCAAATCTTCAATTTAGATCCCAATAAGTTTAATTAGGTGTTAGTGAAGGGCTGGAACAACAACCTGTAAATTCCTGTCCTGTCTTTAAAAAAGAATCCTGTGGCTGTCATGATTAAATTTGCCCTCATGTACTGAACAAACTTATGAATGTTGGAGGTTAATCTCCTTGAGATGTCCCTCACTCGGGAATTACGTATTTGGACAATTGATTGTGTTTTAAGGACTAATGCACAGATATAGGAATAAACAATACACATGTTAGCATTTATTCAAAGTGTTGATGTCTCCACAAGTTTCTGGTTCATCACTTTTCAATATTAGTTATCAACAAATATAAACCCATTTTTATCTTGAGTATTGGTGTCATTTAATATTAAATGTACATATATTATCTTCACAGTGAAACACCACTATTCTGGCTATTAATTAATTCTTAAAAAGTCAGTAAAATAGGTTATTTTCAAAAAATCGTAGCCTGTATGACATCATGCATACAAGCTTACCTGTCATGTCCACACTGATGGAGCAGCAGACCGAGCAATATGTGAGAGGAGGACCCTATACCGTAGGATAATTATTCTGATTTGTGTCGACTTCACTAACATGTACTGAGGAGAACGATTTGGTTGCTTGTTTAATTCGTGTCAGATATTTCCATTTTGGGATAGTTGTTCAGTGAATTGCTAGATGACCACGCTGTTATAGTGATTTTAAATATTAAATATTCATTCAAATCCTCCTGCTGCAGGAATCTTATTTTCCTCCTGCGACGCGATGGATCAAATTAAGTTCTGACATCTGTACAGACGAGATAGGGTTGTGTATTGCCTGGCAACTACTGTTGTAAACAAGCACAGTGACATCTAAAGCCCCAACGGTATACAATATATATACTGCTCAAAAAAATAAAGGGAATACTTAAACAACACAATGTAACTCCAAGTCAATCACACTACTGTGAAATCAAACTGTCCACTTAGGAAGCAACACTGATTGACAATACATTTCACATGCTGTTGTGCAAATGGAATAGACAACAGGTGGAAATTATAGGCAATTAGCAAGACACCCCCAATAAAGGAGTGGTTCTGCAGGTGGTGACCACCAACCACTTCTCAGTTCCTAAGCTTCCTGAATGCAAGCGGTGCTTTCACTCTAGTGGTAGCATGAGACGGGGTCTACAACCCACACAAGTGGCTCAAGTAGTGCAGCTCATCCAGGATGGGACATCAATGCGAGCTGTGGCAAGAAGGTTTGCTGTGTCTGTCAGCATAGTGTCCAGAGCATGGAGGCGCTACCAGGAGACAGGCCAATACATCATGAGACGTGGAGGAGGCCGTAGGAGGGCAACAACCCAGCAGCAGGACCGCTACCTCTGCCTTTGTGCAAGGAGGAGCAGGAGGAGCACTGCCAGAGCCCTGCAAAATGACCTCCAGCAGGCCACAACTGTGTCTGCTCAAACGGTCAGAAACAGACTCCATGAGGGTGGTATGAGGGCCCGACGTCCACAGGTGGAGGTTGTGCTTACAGCCCAACATCGTGCAGGACATTTGGCATTTGCCAGAGAACACCAAGATTGGCAAATTTGCCACTGGCGTTCTGTTCTCTTCACAGATGAAAGCAGGTTCGCCGCTGGCGCTCTGTGCTCTTCACAGATGAAAGCACATGTGACAGACGTGACAGAGTCTGGAGACGCCGTGGAGAACGTTCTGCTGCCTGCAACATCCTCCAGCATGACCGGTTTGGCGGTGGGTCAGTCATGGTGTGGGGTGGCATTTCTTTGGTGGCCCGCACAGCCCTCTATGTGCTTGCCAGAGGTAGCCTGACTGCCATTAGGTACCGAGATGAGATCCTCAGACCCCTTGTGAGACCATATGCTGGTGAGGTTGGCCCTGGGTTCCTCCTAATGCAAGACAATGCTAGACCTCATGTGGCTGGAGTGTGTCAGCAGTTCCTGCAAGAGGAAGGCATTGATGCTATGGACTGGGACATCATGTCTCGCTCCATCCACCAATGCCACGTTGCACCACAGATTGTCCAGGAGTTGGCGGATGCTTTAGTCCAGGTCTGGGAAGAGATCCCTCAGGAGATCATCCGCCACCTCATCAGGAGCATGCCCAGGCGTTGTAGGGAGGTCATACAGGCACGTGGAGGCCACACACACTTCCATTGATAATTTTTGTGTGATTTTGTTGTCAGCACATTCAACTATGTAAAGAAAAAAGTATTTAATAAGAATATTTCATTCATTCAGATCTAGGATGTGTTATTTTAGTGTTCCCTTTATTTTTTGAGCAGTGTATATATCTCAGCCACCATCTCAGCCACTGTCTCAGAAGCTACTCCCATAAGAGTACTCTTTTAAGTAACATGTTTTATGTTATTGCAGAGTGGTCTGCGTTTGATTACAAAGCATTGCATTTTTGGAGCTGTTGAGACCTTAGTCAGGGCCTCTGTATTTTATGGTGTTCTGTAACAACATTGGCTGTTAAACATCGTATTAGAAGTCAGGTGTACCACCAGGACCGGTGCTGTAGATAGTAGTCAGGTGTACCACCAGGACCGGTGCTGTAGATAGTAGTCAGGTGTACCACCAGGACCGGTGCTGTAGATAGTTGTCAGGTGTACCACCAGGACCGGTGCTGTAGATAGTTGTCAGGTGTACCACCAGGACCGGTGCTGTAGATAGTTGTCAGGTGTACCACCAGGACCGGTGCTGTAGATAGTTGTCAGGTGTACCACCGGGGGTGGCGCCGGTGGCAGTCGTCATCTGGGTGGCTGCTCAAATGGCAGACAGAGTGAAACGAGGCCTCCAGACTGCCTCATGAATAACTGGGCATTTAGCCAGCTTGGAGATTCCCTTTAGATGTTGAGGTGAGTGACAGAGGCTGATTATGGACATGTGACGGCTAGACAAGGACACCTGATGAGGGTATCCCGTTATGAGCATCCATGTGCACTGTAGTCAGGGGGTGTCTAGTTCTCTGCTGTGCTGATTGGTTCATAGATCTTACCGGCTCCATAAAAAGTTTGAGTTACTACAGTACTGTAGCTTTCCATAGTCAGCCGTCCTCTCAGTTTCATGATGCCATAGAGTTCATTCAATAATAATGCAAGGAGCTGTTGTGGTGTTGGCGAGAGCCAGAATGTTAAACAGACACACGGGTATGCTTTTCTTTATGCAAAGCCCGTCATTAGCATGAAATGTGAAGCTGGACGTTGTCTTAAAATAATCACACTGCCCACAGAGAAATGAATTTCTGCTAAAGAATCTATTTCTGAATACAAAATGCATTTTGTATGTCAGAATGTATTTTCATTGATGTATGAGTTATAGGGGGTATTAAAGCAGTGTAAAAAAATATATATATAGTGATATATATAGATATAGATATAGTGCAGACATATGGTAATGTAATTGCATCATTCTGTAGCCCTTTCCTGTAGTCAAATTACCTCGTGGCCTCATCGGTGGAATGTGGAATTTTTTCATAATTTCATAATGTTTGAACATTACAAAAAAGAATATGCCGAAAATCCAGTGTGTCTCTGTCAAACAGTTGTGTTATATTTCAGTCTTCTATGATGTATATAAAGTGTAATCTTGGGATGCAAACTCAAAATGTAATACATTTAAACTCTTTATCTGACATGGTACAGGTGTCTTCTTTTTTAATGCCCATAACCATGTGTGTGAGGTGGATGCTTTTGTTTCAAAGTAGATTTGTTTAAGATTACCAAGAAACACTCTGTGACCCATATTTAGCCCACCTCAGTAAAAGGGTTAACTTTAACAATCAATGATCAGACTACAAAAATATGAATCCAGAAGTGGGCGTGATAAATGTGATAGAGGAGGCAATACTGTAGATTGCTGCAGTTTGGATTAGGCTTGGGGTTGTGGGGGTGTCTGCTCATCCAGAAGCAGCCCACCTCCAGCTGCCAGATAGCAGCCCACCTCCAGCTGTCAGATAGCAGCCCACCTCCAGCTGTCAGATAGCAGCCCACCTCCAGCTGTCAGATAGCAGCCCACCTCCAGCTGTCAGATAGCAGCCCACCTCCAGCTGTCAGATAGCAGCCCACCTCCAGCTGTCAGATAGCAGCCCACCTCCAGCTGTCAGATAGCAGCCCACCTCCAGCTGTCAGATAGCAGCCCACCTCCAGCTGTCAGATAGCAGCCCACCTCCAGCTGCCAGATAGCAGCCCACCTCCAGCTGTCAGATAGCAGTCCACCTCCAGCTGTCAGGTAGCAGTCCACCTCCAGCTGTCACGTAGCAGCCCACCTCCAGCTGCCAGGTAGCAGCCCAGCTCCAGCTGCCAGATAGCAGCCCAGCTCCAGCTGCCAGATAGCAGCCCACCTCCAGCTGCCAGGCGGCAGCCCACCTCCAGCTGCCAGGTAGCAGCCCACCTCCAGCTGCCAGGTAGCAGCCCACCTCCAGCTGCCAGGTAGCAGCCCACCTCCAGCTGCCAGGCAGCAGCCCACCACCAGCTGCCAAGTAGCATCCAGTTATTAACTAGGATCCTGTGGCTTCTCCTACTGTAGCTGCAGTCTCCCACAGATGCAGCAGTTATCACTGCTCTTGTCTGTTTATTCATCATCAGAGCTGTCTGGGTTCACTGTGGGAGGCCTCCTCCAAAGTTACACCGCTCACCGTCCTCCTTTAACTTCTCTATCATCATCATCATTATCAGTTACACTCTCGTTGATATCGCATGTATGAAAAGCTAAGGTGTCCTTTGATTCAGAGTTAGTGTCTGACTTCATCGCTGAATTAGCCAACCAAAAGATGGGAGCCGAGCCTGGGATGGCTGGGACATCGGAAGTGTCTCTGTCTGTGTGTCGTCGTCTGGCTGCGTTGCAGTGTTTATGTGGGAGCCCTGAGGAGCCAGCATACCTCCAGGCTCCAGCTCCATGAGTAATGACTGCTTAATTGCCTGACATCCTGTCACCATCCGCCATCACAGTCCTGAGAGAGGAATGGATATTTTGGATGTCCAAAGGGAGATGAAGACACTACAGAGTGTCAGGCTGAGAGGGCCTTTAATGGCTGATGTTTGATGATATGGCGGCCCTTTATTGTACCATTTAGTATACGTTAAGGTCTAGTTTTATTCAGTGTCTTCTCCTGCCGCGTTCTTGTCTGGACTGCATGGATACGCAACCTGTTTACTGCATGGATACGCAACCTGTTTACTGCATGGATACGCAACCTGTTTACTGCATGGATACGCAACCTGTTTACTGCATGGATACGCAACCTGTTTACTGCATGGATACGCAACCTGTTTACTGCATGGATACGCAACCTGTTTACTGCATGGATACACAACCTGTTTACTGCATGGATACACAACCTGTTTACTGCATGGATACACAACCTGTTTACTGCATGGATACACAACCTGTTAACTGCATGGATACGCAACCTGTTTACTGCATGGATACGCAACCTGTTTACTGCATGGATACACAACCTGTTTACTGCATGGATACACAACCTGTTAACTGCATGGATACACAACCTGTTTACTGCATGGATACACAACCTGTTTACTGCATGGATACGCAACCTGTTTACTGCATGGATACGCAACCTGTTTACTGCATGGATACGCAACCTGTTTACTGCATGGATACGCAACCTGTTTACTGCATGGATACGCAACCTGTTTACTGCATGGATACGCAACCTGTTTACTGCATGGATACGCAACCTGTTTACTGCATGGATACGCAACCTGTTTACTGGATACATGTTTACTGCATGGATACGCAACCTGTTTACTGCATGGATACGCAACCTGTTTACTGGATGGATACTGCATGGACCTGTTTACTGCATGGATACGCAACCTGTTTACTGCATGGATACGCAACCTGTTTACTGCATGGATACGCAACCTGTTTACTGCATGGATACGCAACCTGTTAACTGCATGGATACGCAACCTGTTAACTGCATGGATACGCAACCTGTTTACTGCATGGATACGCAACCTGTTTACTGCATGGATACGCAACCTGTTTACTGCATGGATACACAACCTGTTTACTGCATGGATACACAACCTGTTTACTGCATGGATACACAACCTGTTTACTGCATGGATACACAACCTGTTTACTGCATGGATACACAACCTGTTTACTGCATGGATACGCAACCTGTTTACTGCATGGATACGCAA